>NC_134810.1:24254669-24274669 GCF_046742065.1 Oratosquilla oratoria | reverse complement strand
CAGCCAAAGAGAGAAAAAGCCAAAGAGAGAAAAAGCCAAAGAGAGAAAAAGCCAAAGAGACAGCCAGCCAAAGAGACAGCCAGCCAAAGAGAGAAAAAGCCAAAGAGAGAAAAAGCCAAATAGAGAAAAAAAAACAGAGAGAAAAAGCCAAAGAGAAAACCCGAGAGAGAGGGAGAGCCATAGAGAAAGAGAGCCAAAGAGAAAGCCAAAGAGAAAGCCAAACAGAAAGCCAAATAGAAAGCCAGGAGAGAGAGAGAGAGAGAGAGAGAGAGAGAGAGAGAGGAGAGAGAGAGAGAGAGAGAGAGAGAGAGAGAGAGAGAGAGAGAGAGAGAGAGAGAGAGAGAGAGAGAGAGAGAGAGAGAGAGAGAGAGAGAGAGAGAGAGAGAGAGAGAGAGAGAGAGAGAGAAGAGGAGAGAAGAGGAGAGAAGAGGAGAGAAGAGGAGAGAAGAGGAGAGAAGAGGAGAGAAGAGGAGAGAAGAGGAGAGAAGAGGAGAGAAGAGGAGAGAAGAGGAGAGAAGAGGAGAGAAGAGGAGAGAAGAGGAGAGAAGAGGAGAGAAGAGGAGAGAAGAGAAGAGGAGAGACAGAGAGAGAGAGAGACAGAGAGACAGAGAGAGACAGAGTGACAGAGAGAGACAGAGAGAGACAGAGTGACAGAGAGAGACAGAGAGAGACAGAGTGACAGAGAGAGACAGAGAGAGACAGAGTGACAGAGAGAGAGCCCGAGAGAGAGCCCGAGAGAAAGCCCGAGAGAAAGCAAGATATATATATATATATATATATATATATATATATATATATATATATATATATATATATAGAGAGAGAGAGAGAGAGAGAGAGAGAGAGAGAGAGAGAGCCGGAGAGAGTCCAAGGCCAGCCCAAGGCAAATATAAAATTACCATTATCAGTGTAATTGCCCCCAAGTGTATTTCAGTCTCCTGATAAGACATCATTGGCATTCTTTGTAAATAACCCAAAATTTGAACGATTTAACTAAGTTTTATGACCTCGGTTATCTTCGCCAGTCAAAAGAACCACCACTCCTGACCCCCTAACCCCCATCTAACCCCTAACCCCTAATACTTTCCTAACCTTTAATACTCTCCTAACCCCCCACCCCCTCTAACCATCTCCCGGACAGAGAAAGTTAAATATATCTTTCGGTTCTCTTGTTTAAGTGTATTTTAATTTTAGGTTAAACGAATGGAGGGGGTGTCTAGTCCTTCTGCCACCAGGCGAGTTCACTCATCTGGAGGGAATCCTTCATTAAGCAGGAAAGGGTTAACAAGGACGCCAGCTGTGCAGCAGCTTCTTCTCCTTCTGCTTCCTCCTCTTCTCTTTCCTATTCTAATTCTGCTTCTTTTCTTTCTTTTCCCTCTTCTTCATATTCTCCTTCCTTTTCTTCTTATCGTCTTCCTCTCCTACCTCTTCCTTCTGTCTGCCTCCATTTCATCCTTTTTTCAATATTATATATATATATATATATATATATATATATATATATATTATATATATATATATACACGTGTATATTATATGCATATACATGAGATAACCCATGGTAGCCCATTTAGAGACGTCTCAGGAACGCCGTGGCTTAACGAAGAACTAAACGAAGGGAAATCTTGTCTCGAACAACGAAGAACCTCCAATGCAAAGCGGCTTCAGAAGTGGGTTCGAATCCCGCACTTTTCTCCGATTCCCAGAAGTGACCGTTCATCACCTGCCCCCAAACGGCAGACCCTAAAGCGCACAATAGGGCAAAGGTGACGGCTTCGGACGCAGATACTCAGCGCCTCCTGGTGTAGGCTCCTCACCTTTACCACATTCAGGCTTTTATCATCTGATAAGATTACATGTGGTATATCTGATAGCGAATGTTAAAAAAGCAAGACGCCCCTACGGACCCGAGTCGCGCAGTGTTCTTATAATAATGGACCTTTATTTTCTATTATTCCTTTCTTCTTCACTCCTTCAATCCTTCCTTGACCACCTCTGCGACTCCATCGCTTCGGTGAAGGACAGAAACTCTGGTTTTCAGCGACGAATTACTAAGACGAATAAAATTACATGACGGCACGTAGCGCCAAGAGTGCTAATGGCTGATAGAAATGATAATGATAATAATGAAGACAATAGTAATGATAATAACAACGATGATAATGGTAGTGATGATAATAATAATAATAATGATAATAATAATAATAGTGCTGATGATAATGCTAATAATAATGCTGATAATATTAATGCTGATAATAATAATGATAACAATAATGATGATAATAATAATAATGATAATGACGATGACGATGACGACGATGGCGACGGCGACGGCGGCGGCGGCGGCGGCGGCGACGACGATGACGATGACGATAGCTTCCTAAACACCGTTCTCTTTTCCATAATAAATTCGCTACCCATTCTTTCCCCTCTTCTCCAACAACCTCCTCTTGGATTCACGACTCTTTACAGCTCCTCTCCCTGCTCTCCCCCCCCCACTCTCACAACCACTATCCCCCACCATCCCCTTCTTCCTCCGCCTCGCTCCCCAAACCTTTCCCCTCGCCTCCCCCACTCTCCCCCGTCGCTTACCCCTACTCTCCTCTCCCTACCCTCTCCCCCCTCGCCGCTTCCCACCCGGACCCCCCACAAACTATTTCATATTTATCTTCCCCACCATCTACACCTCCTTCATCTTGAAGCCAGACACTTGCCAAATCGCTTCTCGAAGTCTTAAGGAGGGTGGCCGAACGTTAGGTAAACACTCAAGAGGGGGATGGGGGGAGGGGGGGCTAAGAGGGGGGGGAAGGGGAGGGGAACCTCGTATTTTCGCACCACAAGACAACAACGGGAAGTGTCAACAACCAATAGGAATGCCGAAGACGAGTCACTGGCCAATCAGAAATGCGGAAGATGGCAATGGACATTGGTGATTGGTCAGAGCGTCTGTGTGAGGAAATGTGATGTTTTGTGCTTTCTCCTCGCTTCGCTGCTCTTTTGATGAAGTCTGAGAAGAAAGAGGAAGAGAAGGTGGAGGAGGAGGAGGAAGTGAGGGCGAGGAAGAAGGGGAGGAGGAGGAGGAGGAGGAGGAGGAGGAGGATGACGTTGAGGATGAGGAGGATGAGGATGAGGAGGATAAAAAGGAGGATGGGGAGGAAGAGGACGAAAAGAAAGAGGATAACAATGAGGAGGAAGGGGAGAAAGAGGAAGAGGAGTAATAGGGAGAGGAAGATAAAGAAAAGGATGAACGAGCAGTGGAGTTGGAGGTGGAGGTAAAATTGGAGGTGGAGTTGCATTTGGAGGTGGAGTTGGTGTTGGACGTCTTTGGTAGAGAAAAAGTTAAGGCTAAGGCTGATGCATTGGAATATTTTGAAAACCAAAATTTAAACTAAACCAAACATTCCCAAAGAAACACAAGGAGAGAAAACGCAATATTACAAGTGTGTGTGTGTGTGTGTGTGTGTGTGTGTGTGTGTGTGTGTGTGTGTGTGTGTGTGTGTGTGTGTGTGTGTGTGTGTGTGTGTGTGTGTGTGTGTGTGTGTGTGTGTGTGCGTGCATGCGCGTGTGCGCACTCTCAATTTAAATTCAAGTAGTAAAATATTACAAGAAGAGCCTTCTTGCGGCTGAAGCAGTCAACGAACCACCTGTGCCCTGAGTGCTAGGGCCTCTGGGAGTCATCAATGGTCACTGGGATAGAACTTGAGTCCTCTGAGGTAATCTTGAAGACACGAAGCCACAATCACCACAAAAACAGAGATAGATGGATACAAATAAAAAATAAATAAATAGATAAATAAATGTAAAACTAATAAATAATAAAATAAACAAATTGGTGAATAATTAAATGAATTTAATCTTATAGATAGATAAAGGTTAAAAAAAAAAAAAAACCACACACATTGAGGAAAAAAAATGGAATGTGGAAGGAGGTATAGAGGACCGGAGGTGGGGAGCAAATGTGAGAGGGAGGGAGAGGGGCAGGGTGGGTGATGGGGAAGACGAGGAAGGAGAGGCTGAGGTAGTAAGAGGAGGAGGAAGTGAAGAGGGAGACAGCGGGGAGGAGGGAGGAAAAGTAGAAGGAAGAGGAGGAGGAGGAAGAGGAGGAGGAGGAAGAGGAGGAGGAGGAAGAGGAGGAGGAGGAAGAGGAGGAGGGAGGAAGAGTAGGACGAAGAGGAGTAGGAGGAGGAGCATGAGGAGCAGATGGAGCAGGAGCAACAGCAGGATGAGGATGAGGATAAGGATAAGCAGGAGAAAGAGGAAGAGGAGGAGGACGAGGAGGTGGAAGGGAAGATGAAGAGGATAAGGAGGAGGAGGAGGAAGAGAAGGAAGTGCAGGAGGAGGAAGAGCAGGAGGAGGAGGAGGAGGAGGAGGAGGAGGAGGAGGAGGAGGAGGAGGAGGAGGAGGAGGAGGAGGAGGAGGAGGAGGAGGAGGAGGAGGAGGAGGAGGAGGAGGAAGCGAACCGAGGTACAGACGAGGCACCTATTAGTGGGAATGAGATGAAGGCAATCCCAGAGGCGCGAATTCCCGGGGCAGGGGCAGGGGCAGGGGCAGGGGCAGGGGCTGGGGGGAAAGAGTGGCGAGGATGAGAGGAGGAAAGAGTGGGAGGGAGAAGGTGGGAGAGGGTGGGAGAAGATAGGAGAAGCGAGAGAATGTGGGAAAAGTGGGAAAAGTGGGATAGGGCGGGAGAGGGAGAGAGAGGGCGGGGTAGGATGGGAGAGGATTGGATACGGTGGGAGAGGATGGGCTACGGTGGGAGAGAGCGGGAGTCGGTGGGGAAGGGTGAGAGATGGTGGGAGAGAGTGGGAGATGGTGTGAGAGGAAAAGAAACGACAGGAGAGAACGGGAAAGGACAGTTTAGGAGTGAGAGGTGGGGGAGGGGGAGAGATGATGACTAGGCCTGGAAAAGGGTTTTAGAAAGTAAAGAGAGTGAGAGCTAGAGTGTGTGCGTGGGAGGGCATGGGAAAGTGTGAGAGGGCAGGAGAGGGCGGAAGAGGGCTGGGAAGGGCAAGAGAGGATGACTAGGGCTGGAGAAGGGATTTAGAGAGTGAAGAGAGCGAGAGAGAGCTAGAGTGTGTGCGTTGGAGGGCATGGGAAGGTGGGAGGGGGTTGGGGGGTGGGAGGGGGCGGGAGGGAAACGGGAGGGGGAAGGGGAGGGAGGGGAGGGGAGGGGTGGGGAGGGGAGGGAGAGGGTGGGGGACAAGTTAAGTGGGAAAGGAGGGATTAGGAAAAAACAAAGGTGAAGGAGGGAGAGGATGGAGAAACAAGTAAGAGAGTAGGAAGAGTAGGAGGGAGTAGGAGGGAATAGGAAGGAGTTGAAGAGGGTATAAAGGAATAGTAAGGAGTCAGAGGGACTATGAGAGAGTCAGGGGAAGTAAAAGGGAGAAAGAGGAGAAGGGAGTAAGTGGGAGTAAGTGGGAGTAAAAAGGAGGTAAGAGGGAGTAGAGATGGAACACGAACGTGTATGAGGGAGTAAGAGGGATTAGGAGGTAGTGAGGGGAAATGATTAAAAGGGAGTAATAAGGAAAAGAGGGAGATAGGAGGAAGAAATGATGATAAAGGAAGAGGAGGATCATTAGGGAAAGGGGGGGAAGAGGGGACGTCTCACGGATCATTACAACTGAGGCAATGGAAGTGTGGGAGGAAAGGAGGGAAGGGTCCTGAGGGGGGAGGGAGGGGTGGGGGTGAATTGGGAAGAGAGCAGAGGTCAAGGAAGGATTGTGAGACCGAAAGGAGGTCACTGAGACGGAAGGATGTGGAACTGGTTGTGGTGTGATTTTTTTTTTTTTTTTTTTTTTTTTTTTGACATCTTACTTTCTTCGGTGGAGAAGGATTTCGTCTTTCCTTTTTTTCCCTTTTTCTTGAAGACGATTTGTATTGGAAAATGAACACGTCTTGTGGGGATTTTATTTATTTTTTTATTCTTACTTTTTTCAAGGATAGCTTAGATGTTTGACTATTGCCTTTCTTAGTTTCTCTTCCTTTTTCATGAGTATTTCTTTTGGGAATTAGAATACTTTTTATTTTTTTTCAAGAGGGGTTATAAGAAGATAAAAACATTGGAAAGGAAGATTTCGGCTTTTTTTTTTTCTCTTGGAAACTGGACTGCTTTTTTGGAAGAGGGATGGGGAAAAGAAGAAAATGAAAGCATGGAATTGGCTATCCTAAAATAAAGTATTCACGTCATTCCAATTTCTAAGAGATAAGAAGGAGGAGGAAGGGAGGAGTAGGAGGAGGAAGAACAGGAGGAAGAGGAGGAGGAAAAGAAAGAGTAAGAAAGAGGAGGAAAAGAAAGAGTAAGGAGGAGGAGGAGGAAGAGGAGGAGTAGGAAGATGAAGAGGAAGAAGAGGAAGAGGAGGAGGAAAAGAAAGAGGAAGGAGGAGGAGGAGGAAAAGGAAGAGAAAGAGAAAGAGGAAGAGGAGAATTTGAAGGCTGAGGGTGAGGTTGAGCTGGAGTTGGAGATGAAAATGGAGATGGAGGTTTTTGAGGGGAAGGTGGCTGAAGGGGAGCTTGTGTGGATCGCAGATATGGTGATGGAGGTTGAGAACAGAAATCGTAGAGGTTAAAGAGGAAAAAGTTGTGCCTGGACAAGAGAAATAAAGAAAAAGAAAGAATGAAAGGAAAAAGGAAAAAGAGAAAGAAAAAAGAAGATAAAGATAGAAAGGAAGGAAAAAAAAAATCCAGTAAGAAATCTAATTTTGGCGGAACCTTCCGGGGGCTGGCGTCCGGGAGATTCCGTCCGGTTGCAAGGGTCCGTTAGTAAGCGTCCGCGAGCTGGCTTCCAGAGCTACGATACCTTGGCCGTGGGACACAGAGAGCCACTGGATGGTCCTTTGGCCAACAGCGACATCGCTACTGAGGAACCAACGATGAGTACCTGATCCTTGGGGTGGTCCTCCAAGAAAGACGTCGGAGACCGTCCCCTCCCCACCACTCATCTTCAAATTCCATGAGTCCTGTACCCTTCACCAGAAGGTGCGGTCCCAAGGGGTTGGCATTTGGTGTCCACACCGGGGTCCAAGACATTTATTTATCATCTTTCACCCCTCTTCCTCTCCCTCTTCCTCCTCTTCCTCCTCCTCCTCCTCCTCTCCTCCTCCTCTTCCTCCCCTCCTCCTCCTCCTCCCCTCCTCTTCTTCTCTTCCTCCTCCTCCTCCTCCTATCAGCTGGTGACATAAAAACAGTCCGGTTCAACACAAATGACATTCCAACACTTCTTTCCAGAAAGCCCGAGGACCATTGCCTGCTTCCATGGGGCTGCGGACACAATGTCAGTGAAAGTCGAGACAACAATTATCATCATTATTATTCCTACTGTCGAGTAAAGTTTGAGGATCCTACCTGTCTCTCGAGTTTACGAACGAGTTTAGCTTCGCGAGTTTGTGCGAGTTTAACTGAGCAAGTTTAACGGCGTGAGAAACTCTCACAGCCAATGCCTTCACTCCCAGGCTATGAAGTCACACTGTAGAGCCTTTATTCTGACTAGCAACAGACGGGTCAGTTTTTTTTTGTTTTTTTTTGTCGGCAACCTGGATGGTTTCAGTGCACCCTCTACTGACCAGAGTCACACGGCGATTTTTTCTTTACAATCAGAGGCTATCCTCCACATACACAAAAAAACTAGAAAAACATACACATACACACAAAACACATACGCACACACGCACATACATACGCGCGCACACACACACACACACACACACACACACACACACACACACGCACGCACGCACGCACGCACACACACACACACACACACACAAATGTACATAAATATATTAATAAATATACATGCATATATATACATAAACATATACATGCATGGACACACACACGGATATATACACAAATATATACACCAACATACATATACATACATAAACATAAACATATACTGGACACATTATCTGTTGACAGGTTAATCTAACTTGACAGCTTAAACCACCAAAGCAAAAGGATTAAAAAAATCTGCGTGACTGTCAGAGGCATACTCGCTTAATCCAGACAGTTCCAGCGTGGGATTTAATCCGCCATGTAAGAAGGTTAGTTCGAGGTCAAAAGATCATACCTACAGCTGACAGATGGCTCGGGTCAGTCAGCTCAGGATCTTCTGTCTCCGTTTCCCTTTGTCAATACAAGCTGCGAGAGGATTGCGGAGAGCTAAAACTGTATTGATATAAACTAAATTTAAGACTGCTTGTGCGTGCGTACGCTTGTATACATGGTTATGCATATGCGTGCGTGTATATTTTCGTGCATACGTTTGTGTTATATGCTTTCACGAAATCTACGAGTTACCTCACATTCTAATTAACTCGCCTTTACTTCCTCAGATACCTTATGCTTCTAGCATAATTACTAAATCTAATTACCTACCTTCTAGGTCTTGTTCTATGGCTTTAATTAGAATATACATGAATCTAGTAACAGTAACTACACCATTAGCTCTTCCATTGTAGACGATGGTAATAATTATTATCTTATTCTGACTGTCGCCAGGTGATTTTATTCTTATGTGAAAAACGCCCCATAGATGAAGATTTAGGGGGAGGAGGAGGAGGAAGAGGAGGAGGAAGTGGAGGAGGAAGAGGAGGAGGAGGAGGAGGAGGAAAAGGAGGAGGAGGAGATGGAGAAGGAGCAGGAAGAGGAAGAAGAGTGGGAAGAGTGGGAAGAGGAGGAAGAGGAGAAACAAGAGGAGGAAGAGTAGGAGGAGGAGGAGGAAATGAAGGAGGAGACGGAGGAGGAGCAGGAAGAGGATGAAGAGGGGGAATAGAAGGATGAGGAGAAGCAAGAGGAGGAGGAAGAGTAGGAAGAGGAGGAGGACGAGGAAGAGGAGGAGGAAGAAGAGGAGGAGGAAGAGTAGGAAGAGGAGGAGGAGGAGGAAGAGGAGGAGGAAGAAGAGGAAAAGGAGGTTCTGGTATTGCCCAGGTCGACGATATGCAAGCGAAAGGTAATCGATACTGCTAAGGAGGTGTGGAGGTATGGAGGTGTGGGGGTATGGAGGTAATCGCCGAGCTGAATGTGGAGACACGAGGAGCCAGCCTGGAGGTGATTATGAAGCTGAATGTACAAGCATGGAGGTGAAACGTGGAGGTGAATGTGGAGGTATGGAAGTGTGGTGTGGAGTTTCGGTGTAAAGGTTAATATGTACCTAAACATAGAGGAACATGTGTGTTGTGTAAGTGACTAAGTGAACATGGAGGGGCCGAGGCGCCATTTTGGAGGTAAACGTATGGGTGAATATGAAGGGCGAGGTATGTTTTTGAGGGTGAATATGGAGGAACGGAGGGATAGGGTGGGTGCCAGTGGAAGGAGTTAAGGTTTGGAGGAACTGTGTTGGAGGGAAGTGCAGTCTTGGAGGAAAGAAGGGAGAGAGGGGGTGGGAACATATGTGGTTTGTAGGTGACTAAGTGAACATGGAGGGGACGAGGCACCATTTTGGGGTTAAACGTATGGGTGAATATGAAGGGCGAGGTATGGTTTTGAGGGTAAATATGGAGGAATGGAGGGATAGGGTGAGTGCAAGTGGAAGGAGTTAAGGTTTGGAGGAACTGTATTGGAGGGAAGTGCAGTCTTGGAGGAAAGAAGAGAGAGAGGGTCAAATTAGGAGGAAGCAAAGCAATGGAATGAAGCCTCGTAAAGGAGAAGCAGCAGAAGGTCAACTTGGAGGAAGGAGAAATGTGGAGAAAGAAGGAAAGAGAACCTGTTTTAAGAAAATACCCAACAGCAAAATTATTTCATCTTATTTTCAATTTTTTTTTTCATACCCAAAGCATTTGCTTTAAACATCCAAAGGTAAGACAATTTTTACTTTTTTAGATAACGGATTTTTTTTTTTTTTTTTGGGGGGGGGGTACCCAAAGGCATTTTTTTTATACCCAAGGACAGATTTATTTTTAATACGCAAAAATATATATATATATTTTTTTAAATACTCAAAGGCAAGAGAACCTCTTTTTGGAAATACTCACGAGAACCACCTGGTGGCGTAATCGGAGGCGTGCTAGTCTCGCATTCGCTTAGCTATGGGTTCGAATACCGCACTCCTGTCCGGTTCCTAGCAGCGACTACTATCTTCCCCGACAGTCCAAGCATATAGGGCAAAGGTGACTGTTTCGTACGTAGTTATGCGCCTTTTGGCACAGGATCCTCACTTTTTTCACTAAGTGAATCACAGTAATTTTTTTGAAAACACCCAAAGGCAAAGGAACTTTTTGGAAATACCCAAACGAGGCAAAATAATTTTTTCCAAAAATTTTCAAATTTTTGCATTTCCGTTCCAAAGGTCCAGATTGTGATTAGTCTGATCACATATCCATACATCAAGAGCTAAAGAATTTTAAAGGGTTTATCAAAGTTTTCTTGCTTCTCTTCCTTCTTCTCTTCCTGAGATGCAACTTTTCATTCCATTCCCCCCTCCTCCTCGTCCTCTTCCTCTTTCCTCTCCTCTTACTCCTCCTCCTCTTTCCCTTCCTTTTACTCCTCCTTTTTCCCCTCCTCTTACTCCTCCTCTTTCCCTCATCTTACTCCTCATCTTACTCCTCCTCCTCTTTCTCCTCCTTCCTCTTTCCTCTCCTCCTCTTTCCCCTCCTCCTAAGAGTCTTTTTTTACCTCCCTTATCCTTCCCCCTTTCTCTCCTCCTCCTCCTCTTTCTCCCCCTCTTCTACCTCCTATGAGCCTTACCTTTCCTTATCCTTCCTCCTCTTTCTCCTTCTCCTCCCAAGGGCCTTTCATTCCCTTTTGCATCCTTTCTCACTCTTCCTCCTCTTACTCCTCCTCCTCCTCCTCTCGAAAACTTTTCTTATATTTTCTTATACTTTCTCACTCCTCTTCCCTCTCCTTCTCCACCTCCTGAAATACAACCTTTCCTTCTCTTCCTCCTCCTTCCTCTCTCCTCCTCCTCCCTAGAGACTTTCCTTCCCTTCCTTATCCTTTCTCCCTCCTCTTCCTCCTCCTCCTATTCCTCCTCCTCTTCCTCCCCTGCTCCTCCTCCTAATCTTAGTTTAAGCTTTCACCATTATTCACTATTTGTGCAGTTAGACTGTCTGCCGCCATACAATTTTATCAATACAATCCCCGCCACCACCACCACTATCACCAAGCAGAGAAAGAGTATTCTATACGAAGGGAAAGCTTGGGGTCAATAAAGGTCAAATCTATATAAATAAAAACCACAAACACGACCATAAACATGATTTTTTGTTATTTGGAGTCAAACAACTTTATTCAGCTGAGGGATATAGGTTCGCCCTAACCCCTCTCCTACTCCTCTTTTCCACTAACCATTGATTTAACCTCCCTTTAACCTCTTTCCTCTCGACATCACTCCAATAACTCCCATCTCCAACCGACCATCATTTCTATTCAATTCTCTTTTTTTTTTCTCCATAGTTTTATCACCAATTCCCGATATCTCTGCTCGAATTTCATCCACACCAGTCCATCTTCACCCATGGCGCACCTCCACAACAATCCTCCACATACTTCCACTTCCTTCTCCACCTTCCTTTCGTCTATCATACGAGGGGGGAGGAGAGGAGGGAGAGTGGGAGGAATGGGGGAGGGGGAGAGACAGGGGAGAAGGGGTGGGAGAGAGTGATGGGAGAGAGAAGGGGAGAAGAGGTGAGAGGGGGGAAGAATGGGGAGATAGGAAGAATGGGGAAAGTGGGAAGAAAGAGTGGAGAGAGGGGGAAATCGGGAAGAGGGGAAGATAAAGAGGAAAAGAGGAGGAGAGATGGGGAAGGAAAAGAGATGGAGGAAAAGGGAGGTGGAAAGGGAGGTGGAAAGGGAGGAATAGTGGAAGATTGGTTAAGAAGGGGAAAGAAGGGAGAGGGACGAGAGTACGACGGTCAGTGGTTGGGGAATGACAGAAAAAAGGGAGAGAGGGAGAGACAGATATGAAGAAAAGTCATAGAGATATGAAAGCAAAGGGGAAAAAGAAGACGGCTAAAAAGGAGAGGGAGAGGGAGAGGGAGAGAGCGGAGGCGAGGGAGAGAGACAGAGAGAAGGAGAGGGAGAAGGAAAGGGAGAGAGAGGGAAAGAGGGAGTGGGAAGAGAAAGATAGAGATTGGGAAGAAAAAGAGAGAGGAGAGAGAGAGAGAAAGGGAGAGAGAGAGAGAGAGAGATATATAGATAGATAGATAGATAGATAGATGGATAGATGGATAGATGGATAGATGGATAGATGGATAGATGGATGGATAGATAGATAGATAGATAGATAGAGAGAGAGAATGAAGTAATGGAAACTAAAAGTAAAGGCCAACAAAACCAACACATGAATTACGGAAGAAGAAATAAGGGAAAGAGGATACAAATAGGAAAGATGCAAAATGGCGATAAAAGAATGGACGGAAGGGAACGAGTAGAAGGTACAAACTGGCAAAAGAAAGAATGAGAGAAATTAAAGAATGAAAAGGAATGAAATAGAAAACAGGAGAAAACATGACGAATGGGAGAGAATGGACGTAAAAGAAAGGAGAAAATGCGAGTCGCAGAAGGGGAGATAAAGGATAGAGAATGAGGAGAAATAGATGTTGGAGAACATGGTATTGAGAATTGGAATGGAAGACCGAAAGAGACTTAGAGAGGAAGATTGTATGACGTCACCGATAACCAGCGTTTCTCTCCTGGGAGAAAATATCGCTCCGAGGAAGTGTTGGAGTCAGAGGTGGAAAGAGAGAGAGATAAAGAGAGCCGAAGAGAGAAAGGAAGGAGAGGTGAAGATAAAAATGATCAGTAATCTTTTTCCAGTGGAGATGAGTTGCCGATGAAGAGGAGATGATAACTGATAAGGGATTTGGAAAGATACGGATCGGACAAGAAATGAAAATTTACTAAAATTGAAGAAAAGAAAGAAGAAAGGTGAAGTGGTACGTGGAATGGAGGGGGGTGGTGGTGGTGGTGGTGGTGGTGGTGGTGGTTGAGGTGGTGGAGTGGTAGAGCGTCGTGGTGGGGCTTGTGGCTATTACGGCATTTGATGTCGGAGGGACAGACGGAAATTGAACCAGTGGATCTGTTGGATTTGGTGCAAGGCACTGACCCTACTAATGGTGCCAGGATCTGATGATGGTGCCAGGATCTGATGATGGTGCCAGCGATGGTGCAAATTGTATTTAGCCTCTACTGGAGGCACTGGTGGTAGTATTAGTGGTGGTAGTGGTAGTTTTGGGGGTGGTAATTGTGGGGGGGGTTGTAACTATGGTGTTGGGGGTTGTGGTATGATGATATTAGTGGAAGTGGTGGTAGTAGAAGTGGTGGGAGTAGTAGTGGTGGTGATAGTTGTGATGGTGGTGTTGGTGGTAGTTGTGATTAAAGCTATAGCATTTGTAGTTGTGGTAGTAGTTAGCGCTGTTTATGATAGTGATTGTAGTGAGGAGTGTAGTGGTTGTGATAGTGGTGGTAGTAGTTTATTTGTGGTGGTAGTTTTAACGGTGGTGGTATCTAGACAGTGAGGGTTATGATAAAGATGATGTCATGGTAGTTCTTATGATAATGATAGAAATGGTATCAGCGGTAATTATGGGGGTGGTAGTTGCAGTATTGGTGCCAACAGTACTAATGGGAAAGTCACTGGTGCCAATAATTCTACACCAAGTCATGCACCATCAAATATCCGATGCCTGACATCTTGTATGACATATCTTCCCTTGTCATGGCATAGTGGAAGGAAAGCTCAGACCCCACGTGCAAGCTCAGATTAAACGAGAATGAAATATCGAAATAGAATAATAAAACAAACAAAAATATAAGTAAAGAATAGATAAATAAACGGAAAAATCCAGTCACAGCATCACACTAAACGTTTGCAATACCAATGTATCAGCGCTGCGAGAGGATTCACAAAAATAGAAATACAGGTGAATTACATTTCATAAGCAATAATAGCATCTCATCTAAAAGACTATGCATACATACATATATATATATATATATATATATATATATATATATATATATATATATATATATATACACACACATATGATCAAAATAGAAAAAAATCATTCGAGGGATTGATAGAGTTGTCATCTACACCTCATGCAGGTAATTCTTGGTCCCAACCGGTCCCAACTGGGCCCAACCGGTCCCATCTGCTTCAAACTGGTAGTACCTGGTCCCACCTGGTTTAAACTGGTACCACCTGTTCCCACCCGGTTCAAACTGGTGTCAACCGGTTCTAAATGATCTCGATATGATCTCAATAGAAAAAAATAATGAAAAATAGAATTCAAATATTAATTTCCAACGACGATTCTTCAGGTAAGTACGTTAAAAAAAAACTTTTTCTTCTTCTAAATGACAATCAGAAGGCGTGAACAAGCTCAGGGACGAAGCGTGACATTTCCTCTGCTATCTCAGATAAGGGAAGATAGTGAACAGATTAGTGTCTTATCCCAAGGCTTACTACCATGTGGAAAAAAAAATACATTAAAATCCTGGCGGGTTAAGTGAGTCGAGAGAAAACTTAACTAAAATGAGTTATCCGCCTTCCGACCCAGAAGGTAACCCGCATCTTATCCGTCATTAGGCAGAGTCTCGAGAAACTACTTCGTCTTCATCCTGGCTGAGTTCTTCCTCCGCGTGTCGACAGTTAACCTTTTCACGAAGATTTTTCTATTTCTTATTCTTGAAGAAATTTTCACTTCCTAGGCTCACCTTCCATTTACCTGCTCCATGACCTAGATAGGATATTGAACGGCGGATAATGGTGGTGGTGATAGTGGTGGTAGTGACGACACGACGACGACGACGACGACGCCGACGACGATGACGACGACAACGACGATGACGACGACGATGATGATTAATGATGATGATTAATGATGGTGATGGTGATAATGATGGTGATAATGATGGTGATAATGATGGTGATAATGATGGTGATGGTGATGGTGATGGTGATGGTGATGGTGATGGTGATGGTGATGGTGATGGTGATGGTGATGGTGATGGTGATGGTGATGGTGATGGTGATGGTGATGGTGATGGTGATGGTGATGACGATGACGATGACGATGACGATGACGACGACAACGACGATGATGATGATGATATGAAGACAATCTACAGATAACGGTCACCGTTACTTATTACAGTGACGGCGAAGATTATGACCATGATGACTGTATATTCATATAAACTATGCAGGAATCTATTGTCGTCGACTACTCGTCATAAACTTTCATTCACCGAACACGAATCACCAACTTCATCTTGATACCAAGACACTAAACTCACTAGGTGTTCTACATCCCACACTCACTCATCCACTCACTCACTCATTCCACTAGATCTTGATCCACTATATGATTTTTCCACCAACGGGAAGCCTCTCCACGTCCTCCATACAAACTGACTCATCTAATCCACCTTCACCTCCACTTCCACCTCCACATCGTCTATCCACCTCCTTCGAGGTTCACCTTTGTGTCTCATTCCCAATGATGTATCTACTATCACTTTTGTTGGCATTCTATAAGACCATAAGAATGAAGGAGCCTGCAAGAGACCATAAGGCCTACGCTAGGCAGTTCCATGTCCATTACCACCTATTATCCCCATCCATAAGGTTGTCTAACCTTTTCTTAAAACAACCGATAGTTTCAGGGCTTTTTGTGTTCATCACACTTGAACAAATTACACAGCACAAACGTATCACGAAGGCAGCCATAAGAGCGGAACGTAACTTCTTGACGCTCAATAATCAGACTCTACAATTGTTTTTTATCTCACAGTACTTACCAGATGACGAGTGAAATCTGCACGCTAACGACTCGTAATGATTTTAAAAGAGTTTCTTTTGGCTTGTTCTTGCAAAACCGTCCAATATAACTGGCCATAATTGAGGATGATGTAGACGATATGGATCGTTGCGGTAGATTGGCAACGTTTACAACAACCAAGAGGATGATGTGAGTAAACTTAAGAATTACGAAGAAATGAAAAAAAAGTTTAAAGAGAAATTTTTATCCGATTAAGCATTTATTTGACTTATTGTTAGTTATACCCAACGTTAGTGAGCCCAGCATTCGTTAGTGATACCCAATGTTAGTGAGCCCAACATTCGTTAGTGATACCCAGTAACCGTGTTCTGTTTTTCGTTAGTGTGTCACTGTTAGTGTTTCACTGTTAGTGGTTTTAGTAGCAATCCCGCAGAGGCCTAGTTTCATGCAAGTTCCTTTAGTTTAAGACAGCGTCCTTAAAGTAAGACTGAAAATTAGTTTCCGTTTTGTACACAACGCATACTCGCGAACTCTTCCCTCATAAATATAATTGGCTCGCACACTCACGCAACCACACTTCCTTGCTCTAACCCCCTCTTCTTCTTCTTCTTCTTCTTCTTCCTCCTCCTCCTCTTCTTCCTCCTCCTCCTCTTCTTCCTCCTTTTTTTCTTCCTCCTCCTCTTCTTCCTCCTCTTCTTCTTCTTCTTCCTCCTCCTCTTCTTCCTCCTCCTCCTCCTCCTCCTCCTCCTCTTATTCCTCCTCGTTCTCCTCCTCCTCCTCCTCCTCCTCCTTGCTTCATTTTCCCCTCTCTTCCCCACCTTCCTCTTCCTCCCCTCCTCCTCCTCCTTTCGTCGTCCTCCTATCTTTCTTTCCCTCCCTCTTCCTCTTCTTCCTCCTCTTCCTCCTCCTCCTCTTCTCATTCTTTCCTTCTTACTCCCCCCTCTTTCCCTCCTTCCCCTACCTTTTCCTAACCCCCTCCTCTCTTTCTTCCCTCTCCCTCCCTCCTTCTTCCTTTCCCTCTATTTTCTTCATCTCTCTTTATCCTCACTGTCTTCTTTCTTTTCCTCTCTCTCTCTCTTCCTCCTTGTCTCTTTATTCCCTCTCTTCCTTCTTCTTTCCTTCTTTCTTCCTTCCCTTGTTCCTCCCATCACCTCCCTTCTTCCATCTTTCTTCCCTCTTTAATCCTTCACTCTCTCTTCCTCTTTCTCTTCTTTCTTTTCTCTCCCTCACACTATTGATCTCTCTCCCTTTCCTTATCTCAAATCCTATTCTTAGTTTTCTCTTTTCTCCAATTTCTTTCATACCATTCCCCATTTCTCTTTCATTTTTATCAGCTTCTCTCCTTTTCTCCTTCTATCTCTTCCCTCCTCTCTTTTCACACTTCATTTTTATTCCTTTTCCTGCCTATATCTTTCTTCTCATACATAAATCATACTGCATGCATTCTTGCGAGCGCACACGCGCACACACACACACACACACACACACACACACACACACACACACACACACACACACACACACACACACACACGCGCGCGCGCGCGCGCGCATTACCAAACCAGTCTGCGTCACTGGAGGGGATGAATGGCAATCCTAATATTAAAGGTTAGAAACAAAAAAAAAAAAAATGGAGGAAGGGGTTTTAACCCCCCCCTCCCCCTCCCCCTCTGCCCTCGACTCCTGTCTTTCGGCACGTCAGTCGCCAAGTCGTCAAACGCGATGATTGGATGTGGTTCAAGTCTATGATGAGATTATGATTGTTCCTGGAGGTTGTTACCATTAGGTGGTGGGGGTTCTTTTGTGGGAGGCAATGCGACGATGGAGGATGGAGGATGGGGGATGGGGGATGGGGGAAGGGGGATTGGGGGATTGGGGTATGGGGGATAGGGTGTAGGGGATGGGGATGAGAGGGAAGGGGTGGGTGACGCGGGGAGAGGGTAGGGAGGGGAAGGAGGGGAGGGGGAGGAATGGAGGGGAAGAGGGAGGGTGGGTGTTGTTAGACGGGGAGATGGAGACAAACGGGATGGTGAGATGGGGGATGGAAGATGGGGAGAGGTGAGATGGGGAGGGGAGAGGGGGAGAGAGGGGAGAGAGGGGAGGAGAGGGGACGGGGAGAGAGGGGAGGAGAGGGGAAGGGGAGAGAGGGGAGGGGAGTGGAAGGGGGAGAGTGGAAGGGGAGAATGAAAGGGGAAGGGGAGAATGAAAGGGGAGTGGGGGCGAGAGGGGGAGAGAGAGAGAGGGAAGGAGAGAGAGAGGGAAGGAGAGAGGGAAGGAGAGAGGGAAGGAGAGAGGGAAGGAGAGAGGGAAGGAGAGAGGGAAGGAGAGGGGAGAGGGGAGAGAGGGGGGAGAGGGGAGAGAGGGGAGGAGAGGGGAAGGGGAGAGGGGAAGGGGAGAGGGGGAGGGAAGAGGGGGAGGGGAGAGAGGGGGAGGGGAGAGGGGGAGGGGAGAGGGGGAGGGAAAAGGGGGAGGGGAAAAGGGGGAGGGGAAAAGGGGGAGGGGAAAAGGGGGAGGGGAAAAGGGGGAGGGGAGAGAGGGGGAGGGGAGAGAGGGGGAGGGGAGAGAGGGGAGGGGTACGGAGAGGGGAGAGGGAAGGAGAGGGGAGGGCGAAGGAGAGGTGAGGGGGGAGGGAGAGGGGAGGGGGAAGGAGAGGGGAGGGGGAAGGAGAGCGGGAGGGGGAATGAGAGGGGAAGGGGGGAGAGGAGAGGGGAGGGGGAGAGGGAGGAGAGGGGAGGGGGGAAGGAGAGGGTAGAGGGGAGGAAGGAGAGGGGAGAGGGGGGAGGTTAAGGAGAGGGGAGAGGGGAAGGAGAGGGGAGAGGGGAAGGAGAGGGGAGAGGGGAAGGAGAGGAGAGGGGAGGAAGAAGAGGGGAGGGGAGGAAGGAGAGGGGGAGGGGAAGAAGGAGAGGGGGAGGGGAAGAAGGAGAGGGGAGGGGGGAAGGAGAGGGGAGGGGGGAAGGAGAGGGGAGGGGGGAAGGAGAGGGGAGGGGGGAAGGAGAGGGGAGGGGGGAAGGAGAGGGGAGGGGGGAAGGAGAGGGGAGGGGAGAAGAGGAGGAAAGGGGGAAGGAGAGGGGAGGGGGAAGGAGAGGGGAGGGGAAGGAGAGGGGAGAGGGAGAGGGGGGAGTTGGATAGGGGGATTAGGGGTGAGGGGGCTGATGGGAGGGAAATGATCGGGTCGTAGAACTGCAGCGTGATTGTTTGGTCTAAAAATAAACGCCCAGCGCCCACGCCTCCCCCTTTCCCCCTTTCCCCCTCCCCCTTCCCTCTCTCCCCCCCAGTCTATTTTGGGCTCGTCCGGGTTGAGAGTGGGCTGTTGCTCAGTCCCTAATTACTTGGGATTGAACACCACCAGCTTAGTGGTGGTGTTCAATGTGAACAATTTTGTTCACACTGCAAACGACTTTATTTCATGTCATTTCTATTTGCATTATTATCTGCATGATGCTAATTACATTAAGGCATGATATATTACATTATATGTATCATATACTGTATATGTACCAAACTCTATATATGTATTGCGTTATCACTTTATATTATTTATTATATGTTATATATTATATATATCATATATTATAACATATTATATATTATATTATATATCATATTAGATATTACATATATACTATATTATATCGTATTATATTATATATCTTTATATTGTATTATATACTATATCAAATATTGCTTCATATATTATATATCATACCACTTTATATCATACTATATTATATCACTGTATATGATATCATATTTATGTATCTAATATCATTATTTCTTATTTCTATATCATTATTTCTTTTTATGTATTTTTGTCTCAGTAAATGATCTACGGATGCCACTCAAGTAATAGAATTTTGTCAAACAAGTCAATGCTGAGAATATTCGAGTCGTAAGTTTATTCGTATAGATCAAAGCCTGCGGGAAATCTAGGAAAATTTCTGTCATTAGTTTGGTCAAGCGTGTCCTTCACATTCACTAAAAACTAAAAAGAAAACTTACTAACCATTTGTGTTACACTAAATAAATGTTTGCAAAAACAATCATAATAATGAAATAAAAAATGAATAAATAAATAAATAAATAAATAAGTAAATAAATAAATATATAATTCCTTGTTAAGTGACTGAACGAGGTTAATCATTGCACCGCGTTAGGCAATTCCCAAGAGTGAGTAAGCGATCGGCCAATTAGAAAGCAGGATTTGCCTTATGGGATCTAATTCCGACCTTGCGATTGGTGGACGGGGAAGCGAGCCAGGACGACACGGACGCGAAATCA
>NC_134810.1:24244669-24247169 GCF_046742065.1 Oratosquilla oratoria | reverse complement strand
ATGATTTAATGGCACGCACGCACACGCACACACACACACACACACACACACACACACACACACACACACACACACATTAATATTATATATATATATACACGTGCGCACACAATGCTTGTCATTTTCTCGAATTATACATAGTATCATGACTGGATCTTTTGAGCATGCACAGACGTGAGTGCACTGAACCGCTGTGTGTGCGCATTAGAATCAGCAATCATGCAAAGTGCATGATGCAACGATAACGATAAGATATGAAACATGCAGTAAATGGGACCGTGCAATGTATGACGTTTCAACTTGGAATATTTTAACACAATTCACCACATTTAACATGATGGGGGTTAGAGTGTGTGCATTTAGTACATTTAACCCCTTTCATATGTTAATTCCGAGGGAAACATTTGAACGTGCGAGGATAAAAGAATTAAGTTAAAAAAAATTCTACGAGAATTTCCCCCGAAAGGCATAGAGAGGGGCTTCCCAGCGAATTTGTCTGTAGTGGTTTTATTGGTGATCGTTACAACAAGCCAATTAAGAATATGTTATCTTTTAATATAAATTTTTAGCATGATGTATCTTTTTTGCATTGTTATTAAACTTGAGGCTACCTCTCTTATAAGGGGGAAGAATCCTTTGGCATATAGATAAAACTAACGTTAAAAAATAAAGTAATGTTTTGCCTAAACGTTATTAAAGGGAGGGGTGTAATGACAAGGATAAAGTACGGTATGGGGAAGGGTGGAGAAGAGAAGGAACAGAGAGGAGGAGAAGAATGAAGAGGAGGAGAAGAAGGAAGAGGAGGAGGAGGAGAAGAGGGAAGAGGAAGAGGAGGAACAGGGAGGAGAGAAGAAAGAGGAGGAAGATGTAGAATAGGAAGTGGAGGAACAGGGAGGAGGAGAAGGAGAGAAGGAAGAGGACGAAAATGTGGAAGAGGAAGAGGAGGAACAAGGAGGAGGTAGAGAAATAGGAAGAGGACGAACAAGGAGGAGGTAGAGAAATAGGAAGAGGAGGAACAAGGAGGAGGAGGAGGAACGGGGACGAGGAGGAGGAAGAGGAGGAGGAACGGGGACGAGGAGGAGGAAGAGGAGGAGGAGGAGGAAGAGGATCAGGAAGGAAGAAAAGAAAGAGGGGATGGAGGGGGGAGTCCTGCAGCGTAATAATTATCTAAAGTGTTCTGGAAGGGAAGTAATGTTGACAAACACTTCCTCGAAAAGTGGCTCATGAAAATAGACACATAACCTACACTTAACCCCTCGAAGCTTATAATAAAGAATTTGGCGCCGTTAAAGGTTTAATCTTGGCGAGTATCAGATGATTTCATTCAAACATAAAAACCAACAAATACAAGAAAACAGAATGAATGTAAATGAAAACAAGTCTATCGTATTCGTCATTCTTTACTCACCAATGCCTCCGCATCTTGCAACACCAGTAAATATATCCCCCTTCTCCACGCCCACCTTTTAATACACCAAGTTTTCCTAAAAATCATCACCATATCTCACCATCATACATTGGTCTAATAGTCTCGTTGTCTTACCATCCACCTCAAATAGAACTTTAAAGAATACAAAAGACAAACGAAAACAAACGAATTGCGAACGGATCGCCTACGTAAAGATACACTTGACCACTTAAGAGACCCACACGTAATGGACATTTATCGATAATATCTCTAATATTTTCAAGGACGGGGCAATATTGTCAACCATATTAGGTTGATAGGAAGGTCTTAAAGATGTCTAAAAATATATGATCGATGCTCATATTACAAGAGAAAGCTTAATCGTCAATACTAAAGAACTGGCAATAGGGACTCAATATCTAATTGTATATATCAATTCATTATTCATTGACAGCATTGACTACGCATCACTCATTTCCAGTGATACTGACAATGTTACAATGATAAAGTTCTATTAAAGATCCACAAAACATTGGACTGATATTAAGACACTGGAGGGTGCCAACCTTTAAAGCTGTTGGTAACAGCCCTCTGGATCCAAACTCGCTTCTTGGGCTTTATAGTGGCAAAATTGAGGTCAGAGAAGAATGGCAGGTTGACCTGGCTTCCCAAAGTGTCACGACTACTGAGGCTTGTTCGAGAGTAGTAAATCCCCTTCAGCTCGCTCGCAGATTCCGTTCGACTCCACCTTCTTCCTACTCGATCTCCTCCCTCGCTGGCACTCAAGAAGGACATCTCACTCTCGGTGTCACTGTCGACAGGAAGATCCTGCCTGCTTGAGTATTTGCCCTCGAGGTCCCCGTTCGAGGAGTACTGGCTGAGACTTGATTGTGAGGGGGACGTGGGCATCATGACCTCCAGTTGGCACCTGCTTCGTTTGCGGAGCTTGACAATGGCGCCCCAGCTTCCTCTCTCTTTCGAAGGGTCGAAGGAGAGGCACTTCCTGTGAACTTTCTCGAACTTCTTTCTGTACTTCACCTCCCCGGTATCACTTGACAGCCTACCCCGCCTCTCCACCACCACCATCTCCTC
>NC_134810.1:24224669-24239669 GCF_046742065.1 Oratosquilla oratoria | reverse complement strand
CGTGTCACTGTACACCCATTAAACTATAGAGATTCAACCATTACTTCTATTACGGCTGATTCGTTTGAGGGACCCCATCCACATTACGATCTGGTCTTGAGGCCAATGGACAGATCCGATGGTCAGATCCGACCAGATTTGCTCGTGTACCTCGGTCCATACATTATCCAATCTGGTCGGATCCGACCAGATCTGCCTTGCGTCCTCAAGAGCAGATCGTGGCGTTGATGGGCCGATCACATCAGATCGATCGTAAACCCAACTGGGGATTTTTATATTCATTCACTGATTAATCTCGAATTCTCATTAATCTGATAAGGATATCATATCTCTCCCACCTTGAAGTCATTAAAGCTTAGAATGTACTTGATAAAGTATATTTAGAATACTGTGATTGTAATAATGGCGCATGAGAAATATCAAAATTATTAATTACTATTTTTCCTGTCTATTTCCAGACAATTTCATTCGTCTTATTCATTATGGATTAAGCTCTCGCTACTCCGAGTTTTGTGTTGAATAAAGATGCCTGTCATTAGCAGGAATAAATTAAAAAAAATTTCATAAGGACGTTTTGGGCCAGCATTCTCATCGTTTCCCAGTGTCCAATCCCCCCCCCTTCTCCTCCTCCTCCTCCTCCTCCTCTTCCTTCTCCCCCCCCCCCTTTTCTCTCCCCGTTCCCTCCTTTCCCCTTATTTAATCTCAAGCATTTGTATCTCAACTTGTACTTGAAAAAGCTGTAATAAGCGAAACGTCGTACAAATAAAGGCTCCGTCCTCATATGGTGTTTATCTCGTCAATAATTGAATTTGACACGAAAGGCAGAGGGGTAAAATTGCCCACAAGGTTAGAAGCTTTGGTAAACTACAGTCAACAGCAACAACTACAACAACCGATGTTTTTCTTTTTTCATCGAAAATATTGGCAAAATTTAGCCTTCTGTCCTTGTAGTATAAATGTATTATAATAGACATATTGTACATTGTACATCAAACTTTGATCAATTCCTATTAATCTGCTATTATGCAATCTAACATGATTATACATTCATCCCTCTATATGTTAGATGGTTAAATATGAGGAGGTACAAGCCCTTAGAAGATGTCATTGTACTCAATGTGAAACAACTAGTTTAAGTAAAACTTGTGCTACATCCATCATTTACACGAAACTCAGAAAGTCTGTTTTGGAGTTCGGGAGCGGTACATGCATCGGGAGCCATGTTCAGAGGCAGGCTTTTTGAAAAAGAGTGCATAAATCATTTCGCGTTTGGAACAAACTGCGGGTCTACGTCAACTAACTCCCTTTAAGTAAAACCTGTTTAAAGGGATTGGAGACAGCACGTGCAGCCTCGTTTCCTAATCTGGTCCTTGTGGCAGACAGGAAGGCAGACAGGTAGATAGGCAGGTAGAGAGACGGACAAATAGAGAGGCAGGTAGATAGGTGGATAGGTAGGTCAGTAGGTTGTTAGGTAAACAGTCAGAGAGGTAGGTAGGAAGACAGGGAAATAGACAGGGAGATATGTAAGTAGAGTGGCAGGCAGGCAGGCAGACAGGCAGGCAAGTAGGTAGGTAGATAGGCAGGCAGGTAGGCGGGCAGACAAGTAGACAGGCAAAATGGCAAGTAGATAGGCATGCAGACAGACAGTCACACAGGTACAAGGCAGGCAGGCAGGCATTCAAACAAACAGGCAGACGGAAGGTAGGCAGAGAGGAACATAGGTACAAGGTCGACAGGCAGGCAGGCAGAAGGGTGGCAGGCAGACAGACGGACAGGCAGGCAGGGAAAAGGGAGGTAGACAGGGAGGAAGGCAGTAGGTAGACAGGCAGACGGGTATATTGAGAGACAGGCAGGCAGAGAGGCAGAAGAGAATGGAAGCCATGACGTCAGTCCGAGAGCCATGACGTCAGTCTGATAGCCATGACGTCACGGGACGATCAAAAGCGCTTAATGTCTAGAATTTCTTAATTTCGCCTAAGTCCTCAATTTCTTCTTACGAATTATGAACTAGACGTCTATGAACAAATTTATTTATTTCAATATCTATTTCATTTATCTATGTTCTTATTTTCTATTTTTCTTTACACTTTCAATTGGATATACAGCTCAGTAATGTTCTGTAATGACAGCCAATTAGTTGTGTTTATTACCTTGTTAACAGGTTTATGTGTATATTTATTTTTTTTACTTAACCACCGACCTCGCTATAAGCCCGAGGGTTTCCTGTTGTCATAATCTGTTGATGCGATTTACTGTAATATTGCCAAATCGATCAGAGCTACGAAAAAAAAAAAAAAAAAAAAATTATTCTAACGATTATCTCTTAAAAGAAAAGAACATCAATAATATTAGAAAAAATAAAAACGATGAAATAGAAAAATAACTAGATAAAAATATTATGAAAAATGAAATAATGAAAATAAGAGAGATCATAAGAATAAAAAACAAAATAAAACAAAATTATGAAAAAAACGAATAATATAGAAAAAGGAAATTTAATAAATTATTCCATAGACATAAAATAATCTATACAAAACTTTGCATTTATATAATGAAAATAACTGCAAATATAAGAATATAAACAAAATAAAACAAATCATGAAAAAATAACGAAAAATATAAAAAAGGACATATAATAATTTATTCCATAAAAGAATAAAATAATCTATACAAAAATTCACACTAAAACTTGTCTTTAAGCACACACAAGATAAGCAAACAAATAAATAAATATATAAGATGAAAAATTTAAAGAAATATTAATAATAAATCAATACATAAACATGCAAGTAAATTAACTAATAGGTTGAAATGCAGTAAAAAAAAAAAAAAAAAAAAATTAATAACAACAAACTAACAGTTCGTAACAATAGTGATCGTATGTGCCATAATTTAGGGCCTCATAAAGATGAAACTATTGTTGAAATGTATATTTTTTATTAATCCGATAACTTTATTTACTTATATATTAACTTATTTAGCTACGAGTATCTATCTATTATCTTTAAATTTCATCTTATTTTATTGATTTATATAGCGATCTACTAATTATTCATTTATTTGCTTTTAATTTATATATATACATTATATATATATATATTATATATATATATATGTATATATATACATGTATATATACATATACATATATATGTATATATATACATGTATATATATATTTTTGCAGAAACCACCGGGAAATTGAAAAAAACAGATACCGAACGTTTTCGTCTATTTAGACATTTTCAAAGGTACAAAAAAGCAATAGAAAGAAACAATAAATACATAAGAAAACAAGGATACTCGGAGAGGTCCCACGTTACATTTTATCACACACAATTTTGTCAATAATAAAATTGTCCAATTTAAATAAACCCAAACTCAAGTTCATGTTATTTCCAAAATTTCTAAATGAACTTGAGTTTGGGTTTATTTAAATTGGACACTTTTATTATTGACAAAATTGTGTGTGATAAAATGTAACATGGGACCTCTCCGAGTATCCTTGTCTTCTTATGTATTTATTGTTTCTTTCTGTATTGCTTTTTTGTACCTTTGAAAATGACTAAATAGGCGAAAACGTTCGGTATCTGTTTTTTTTTCCCCCCCGGTGGTTTCTGCAAAAATAGTTCATCACGTGTGTTTTGTGATTTCTTTGCATGTATATATATATATATATATATATATATATATATATATATATTTATATATAAATATATATATATATATATGTAGATATATTTATACACCTATGTCTTCATATCCATTCATTCTTTCATTCATTCATTCATTCATTAGCCAGGCGATTTTATTCAACTAAGCAAACCCATCCCTGCCCCCTTCCCTTCTCCCCTCCCCCTCTCTTCCTCTTCAATTAATCCTTTCTTTTTGCCCACGGGTGATTTAATTCAGTACAAGGTTCAACTTGGAGTGTCCAGAGAACGAAGTACATTTCTTTCTCTTCACTAAGAAAAATGGGAGCTGTTATCTCACGACCACCCCGTACGAGTTTTTTATTTTATTTTATTTTTAACTAATTAATTAATCTATTCTTATTAATCAATTAATTAATTATTTAATTAGTTACTTTTTTTTTTAAAGGGGAGTTAAAACCAGGTGCAAAATTAGGTAGCGGTGGGTAATGTTACCAACTGTACGAATGAGGGGGGGATGGGGGGCGAAGCGTGAAGAGGAAGAAGAAAATAAAGATGAAGAGGAAAAGGAGAGAAATATATAGAAAGAGAAAAAGAGAAATATGGATAGGAGGAGCGCAAGAGGAGAAACAAGAAAAAAAGGGAATGGAAAGAGGAGGAGAATGGAAGATAGATAAAATTTCATGAAGAATAAGAAAGATGGGGAACAGGAGGAGGAGAAAGAGGAGGAGTAGGAAGAGGGGGAGAAGGAAGTAGAGGAGGAAGAGGTGGAGGGGAAAGAGGAGGAGGAATAGGATGAGGAAGAGGAAGAGAATGATGAGGAAGAGGAAGAGAATGATGAGGAAGGGGAAAAGGAAGAGGAGGAAGAGAGGGAGGAGGAAGAGAAGGAAGAGGAAGAGGATGACGAAGAGGAGGATGACGAAGAGGAGGATGACGAGGAGGGAGATGACGAGGAAGAGGAGGAAAAGGCAGAAGGAGGAGGAGGAGGAGGAGGAGGAGGAGGAGGAGGAGGAGGAGGAGGAGGAGGAGGAGGTGGTGCCACTGCTACCGCTGCCACCACCAGTACAGCCGCCACCACCGCCACCACCACCACCACCACCACCGCCGCCGCCGCCGCCGCCGCCGCCGCCGCTACCATCAGAGCCACCGCCACCGTCAATTCGTCGCACAGTGTGTCAACTCGAAACCTGCTGCAGGGCACTGGACCGAGGAGGAGGAGGAAAGGGAGGAGGAGGAAAGGGAGGAGGAGAAGGAGGAAGAGGAGGAGGAAAAGGAGGAAAAGGAGGAAAAGGAGGAAAAGGAGGAATAGGAGGAGGAGGGAGAAGGAGGGTGGAGGATAGGAGGAGGAATAGGAGGAGGAGGGAGAAGGAGGGTGGAGGGAGGAGGAGGGAGGAAGAGGAGTAGGAAGAGGAGGAAGAGGAGGGAGGAAGAGGAGGAGGAAGGAGGAGGAAGAGGAGGAAGAGGAGGAAGAGGAGGAAGAGGAGGAAGAGGAGGAGGAGGAAGAAGAGGAAGAGAAGGAAGGAGGAGGAAGAGGAGGAGGAAGAGGAGGAGGAAGAGGAGGAAGAGGAGGAGGAGGAGGAAGAGGAGGAGGAAGAGGAGGAAGGAGACGGAGGAAGGAGGAGGAGGAAGGAGGAGGAAGGAGGAGGAGGAAGGAGGAGGAGGAGGAGGAGGAGGAAGGAGGAGGAAGGAGGAGGAGGAGGAGGAGGAGGAAGGAGGAGGAGGAAGGAGGAGGAGGAAGGAGGAGGAGGAGGAGGAGGAGGAGGAGGAGGAGGAAGGAGGAGGAGGAGGAGGAAGGAGGAGGAGGAGGAAGGTGAAGGAGGATGGAGGAGGAGGAATAGGAGGAGGAGGAATAGGAGGAGGAGGAATAGGAGGAGGAGGTTGGAGGGAGGGGGCAGGAGGGAGAGGTAGAGTGTTTGTAGAGGTGGGTGTGGGATGGAGGAAAGGAGACGGGCGTAGAAAATACACACCACGTGCATGGTGTGGGAGTGTGGGAGTAGAGGGAGGAGATGGGAGTGGAGGGGTCAGGAGGAATGCCAAGCGGCCGGAAGATATACGACGGAGTCTTGAGAACGGTAGGATGAGGTGTGAGGGAGGAGGATGAGGAGGATGAGGAGGAAGGAGGAATGAGGAGGAAGGAGGGATGAGGAGGAAGGGAGGGATGAGGAGGAAGGGAGGGATGAGGAGGATGAGGAGGAGGGAGGGATGAGGAGGATGAGGAGGATGAGGAGAAGGCGTGAGGGAGGGACGTGGAGGGACGTGGAGGGACGAGGAGGAAGGAGGAGGGAGGAATGAGAAAGAGTGAGATGACGAGGAGGGAGGGAGGAGGAAGGGAGGAGGAGGGGGTGAGGAAGAGGGAGGTGATGAAGAGGGAGGTGAGGAGGAGGGAGGTGAGGGGGAGGGAGGTGAGGGGGAGGGAGGTGAGGGGGAGGGAGGTGAGGGGGAGGGAGGTGAGGGGGAGGGAGGTGAGGGGGAGGGAGGTGAGGGGGAGGGAGGTGAGGAGGAGAGAGGTGAGAAGGAGGGAGGGAGGAGGAGGAAGAGAGGGAGGGAGGAGGAGGAAGAGAGGGAGGGAGGAGGAGGAAGAGAGGAGGGAGGAGGAGGAAGAGAGGAGGGAGGAGGAGGAAGAGAGAGAGGGAGGAGGAGGAAGAGAGGGAGGGAGGAGGAGGAAGAGAGGGAGGGAGGAGGAGGAGGGAGGAGGAGGAGGGAGGAGGAGGGAGGAGGAGGGAGGGAGGGAGATGAGGAGGGAGATGAGGAGGGAGATGAGGAGGGAGATGAGGAGGGAGATGAGGAGGAGGGAGATGAGGAGGGAGATGAGGAGGGAGATGAGGAGGGAGATGAGGAGGGAGATGAGGAGGAGGGAGATGAGGAGGGAGATGAGGAGGAGGGAGATGAGGAGGAGGGAGATGAGGAGGGAGATGAGGAGGGAGATGAGGAGGAGGGAGATGAGGAGGGAGATGAGGGAGATGAGGAGGAGGGAGATGAGGAGGAGGGAGACGAGGAGGAGGGAGACGAGGAGGAGGGAGACGAGGAGGAGGGAGACGAGGAGGAGGGAGACGAGGAGGAGGGAGACGAGGAGGAGGGAGACGAGGAGGAGGGAGACGAGGAGGAGGGAGACGAGGAGGAGGGAGGAAGGAAGAGGGAGGTAGGGATGAGGAGATGCTATCAAGGAATTAGCCACGAGTTGGCGCTGTCCAACAGAAAGAAAGAAAAAAGAAAGAAAAAGGAAAGAAAGAAAAAGCTAAAGCAAACAAAGTATATCAAACAGAAAGAAGAAAAAGCGCCCGAACATCTCCCCACAGTCAAAACTGAAATCTCAGACTAAGAAAACACAAACGAAATTTTGGCTGATACATAGCCGTGGAGGAGGATTGGAGGAGGAGGGGGAGGAGAAAGAGGAGGAGGAGGGGGAGGAGAAAGAGGAGGAGGAGGGGGAGGAGAAAGAGGAGAAGTAGGAGGAGGAGAAAGAGGAGGAGGAGAGCGAAGGAGGAGGAAGAGGAAGAAGAGAGGAAGAAGAGGAAGAAGAAGAGGAAGAAGAGGAAGAAGAGAAGGAAGAGAAGGAAGAGGAGGAAGAGAAGGAAGAGAAGGAAGAGGAGGAAGAGGAGGAAGAGAAAGAAGAGGAAGAATAGGAGGAAGAGGAAGAAGGGGAAAGAAGGGGAGGAAGAGGAAGTAGAGGGAGAGGAAGAAAGGAGAAGTAGAGGAGGAGGAGGAGGAGGAAGAAGGAGAGGGAGAGGAGAAGAGGAGAAGAGGCGGCGAAAGAGGAGAAAGAAGGGGAAGGAGAGAAGAACAAGAGGAAGAAGAGGAAGAGGAAGAAGAGGAAGAGGAAGAAGAGAAAAAAGAGGAAGAAGAGGAAGAAGAGGAAGAAGATGAATTTAAGTGAAATAAAAAATAAGTAAAAATAAGAAAAATAAGAAAAACAAGAAAGAGAAAGAGAGAGAGAGGGGGGGAAGAGAGAGAAAGGGGGGAAGAGAGAGGGGGGAGGAAGAGAGAGAGAGGGGGGAGGAAGAGAGAGAGGGGGGAGGAAGAGAGAGAGGGGGAGGAAGAGAGAGAGGGGGGAGGAAGAGAGAGAGGGGGGAGGAAGAGAGAGAGGGGGAGGAAGAGAGAGAGGGGGGAGGAAGAGAGAGAGGGGGGAGGAAGAGAGAGAGGGGGAAGAGAGAGAGGGGGCGGGGGGAAGAGAGAGAGGGGGCGGGAGGAAGAGAGAGGGGGGCGGGGGGAGGAAGAGAGAGGGGGGATATTATATATGTATATATATATATATATATATATATGAGAGAGAGAGGGATAGAGATGGAAAGAAAGATGGATTAATGTATGAATAGAAAGACAGGTTAATGAATGAATAGATGGTTGGGTTGACAGATGGATAGATGAACGGATAGATGGACGAATATATCAATGAATAGATGGATAAATAAAGGGATGGATACAGGTATGGAAAGAGGGGTGAATAGAGATAGAAAGAGGTAGAAACGGATGGATAGAAAGAGAGACAGGTAAAGAGAGAAAGAGAGAAAGGGCAATAGGATTTAGTTGAGCTGCATGTGTTGCCGGGCTTGTTCCAATGTGAGGGTCCGGCTGTGGAGTGACCCTCAGGCTCAATAGGTCGTAAACGTTACAAAGGATCAATAGCCTCCCCCCCCCCTCCTTCCCCCCCCCCCCCAAAAAAAAAAGACCTCCACAGAGTCTCTCCATGAGACACCAACATTTTCGGAAACTTGCGGGTCTCATGTATGCTTAGTCGAGGGTTCGAGTCCCGCACTCCTCTCAGATTCCCTGCTGTGACTATGTTTGCCACCTGTCCTAAATTGTCCTCAATGCCCTAAATAGGGCAAAGGTGACGGCCGCAGCTACTCAGTGTCTACTGGCGTAGGCTCCTCTCCTTCGAACAATAACACTTTCGATGTTATCTTTCAGTACCTCCACGACAAAAATAAAGAATGTTTTGTAACAACTTCCAGCTCATATTACGCAACATATGTCCTGACATGAATTGAAAATAGACCGTATTTTTGCACAAACCAGCCTACGAATCAATTCAATATTGCCATCTCTGACATCCACCCACCCACTTTTTTTTTTTCTTCTTTTTTTTTTTTTTTTTTTTTTTTCTCTCTCCAGGACAGGCCGTTCCGACCTCCTCCGCCTGGATGTCAAACATTTGTATAATATTTTTTCTTGCACAAAACTATTTCAGGCCCGTACAAGGTCACAATCAGATTGGAAATGATTGACAAGAACACGGTATGAGCTGGATAGAGACATACGACATAATACGAGCGAGACGACGATGCCAAATCAAGATGGAGTTAATTATCAATTACGTGGCACTGATTAGAGTGCCACGAGCATGGAGCAGCTGGAGTGGAGGTGGGGGAGGGTGGGAGGGTGGAGGTGGGGAGGGTGGGAGGGTGGAGGTGGGGGAGGGTGGGAGGGTGGAGGTGGGGGAGGGTGGGAGAGTGGGTGAGGGTGGAAGGTTGGGGAGGGTGAAAGGGTGGAAGGGCGGAGGTAGGGGAGGGTGGAAGGGTGGGGTGGGGGAGGGTGGAAGGGTGGGGTGGGGGAGGGTGGAAGTGTGGGGTGGGGGAGGGTGGAAGGGTGGGGTGGGGGAGGGTGGAAGGGTGGGGTGGGGGAGGGTGGAAGGGTGGGGTGGGGGAGTGTGAAAGGGTGGAAGGGCGTAGGTAGGGGAGGGTGGAAGGGTGGGGTGGGGGAGTGTGAAAGGGTGGAAGGGCGGAGGTAGGGGAGGGTGGAAGGGTGGGGTGGGGGAGGGTGGAAGGGTGGGGTGGGGGAGGGTGGAAGGGTGGGGTGGGGGAGGGTGGAAGGGCGGAGGTAGGGGAGGGTGGAAGGGTGGGGTGGGGGAGGGTGGAAGGGTGGGGTGGGGGAGGGTGGAAGGGTGGGGTGGGGGAGGGTGGAAGAGTGGGGGAAGGTGGAGGTAGGGGAGAAGCTAGAGGTGGGGATGTTGGTGAGGAGGGATGGAAGAAGGGAGGGAGGGAGTAAAGGAGGGAGAGAGAAAGGCAGAAAATGAAAAAGAAAGGGAAACGAAGAGAGGAAGGAGGGAGGGAAGAAGGGAGAGAGAGAGGTGGAGGAGACGACTAAGGGAGGGAAGGAGAAAAGAGGAGAGTGAGGGAGAGGGAGAGAGGAAGGTAGAAAAGAGAAGAGCAAAGGAAAAAGAAAAAGAAAAGAAAAGGGTTGAGAGGGAAGGAGAGAAGGAACGATGTAGACAGAGAGACAACAGGAAAGTAGCGGAGGGAGGGAAGGGGAGGAAGAAGGGAGGAGATGGGAGAGGAGGAGATGGGCGGCCAGGGGAGGGAGGGGAGGGAGGGAAGAGGAGGAGAGAGGAATGGAGGGGAGGGAAGAGGAGGAGAGAGGAGGGGAGGGGAGGGAAGAGGAAGGAAGGGGAGGGAAGAGGAGGGAAGGGGAGGGGAGAGGAGGGGAGGGGAGAGGAGGGGAGGGAAGGGAAGAGGAGGGGAGGGGAGGGGAGGGAAGAGGAGGGAAGGGAAAGGGAGGGGAGGGGAGGAGATGGAAAGGGACCTTGAGGAGTGGTAAGCGAAAGGATGCGAAACTTCAGATTTGTGCTCTGTATGTAGAGCAGCCCGTGAGGGTGGGCGGGGGCGGGCGGCGGCGGGCGCCTGTGTGCCATTGTTATTGTGGGCGTGGCCCAGGAAAGGAGGAAGGAGGAGGGAGGAGGAGGAGGGAGGAGGAGGAGGAGGGAGGAGGAGGAGGAGGAGGAGGAGGAGGAGGAGGAGGGAGGAGGAGAACGAAGGAGGAGGAGGAAGGAGGAAGCCAAAGAGAAAACAGTAGAGTCGAAACAAAACTCGCGTGACAGATAACGGGAAGAGTTTGGGGTGGGAGGGGGAGAGGGGAATGGGAAGAGGGGAAAGGGGGAGGGGGAGGAGGAAGGGGAAAGGGGGAGGGGGAGGAGGAAGGGGGAGGGGGAGGAGGAAGGGGAAGGGACGGGTTAACTGTCACGGAGGAAGAGGAGGAGGAGTAGGAGGGAGTAGGAGGAGGAGTAGGAGAAAGAAGAGGTGTTGGAGGAATAGGAAGAGGAGGAGAAGTACTAGGAGGATGAGGAGGAAGAGGAGAAATGATAGGCGTAAGAAGAGGAATAGGCGGAGGAATAGAAGGAGGAGGAGTAAGGGGAGGAGGAGTAAGGGAAGTAGGAGTAATAGTAGGAGGAAAAGGAGGAATAGAAGAAGGAGGAGGAGGAAGAGGAGGAGGCGGAGAAGGAGGAGGAAGAGAGGAAGAGGAGAAAGAGGAGAAGAAGAAACAGCAGCAGCAGCAGTTGTGGTGGTAAATTGAGCAAATTGTAGTAGAAAGTAGAATGAATGATTCAATGTATTAACTATGAATTGATGAATACGGAGAAATATTGTCAACCACAGTCATTGGTGAGAGCGTGGGCCAATGATCTGTGTCTGTGGAAGAGAGATCCTGGCTGCTTTCACTACACAGTTCGACAAAGACGGAGATCGTAATTTTATATTAAAAAATAGAAACGGAATCATATGCAGAGGCAACAGAAGAGGTAGCAGCAGCAATAGACCAGCAGCGGGAGGAGGAGCAAGAGGGGAAGGAAGAGGAGGAAGAGAATGAGGAGGGGGAAAACAAGATGAGGATGAGGAAGGGGAGGATGAGGAAGAGGAGTAGGGGGAAGAGGAGGAGGAAGAGGAGTAGGAGGAAGAGGAGGAAGAGGAGGGGAAAGAGGAGTAGGAGGAAGAGGAAGAGGAAGAGGAGGAAGAGGAGTAGAAGGAAGAGGAGGAAGAGGAGGAGGAGGAAGAGGAGGAGAGGAGGAAGAGGAGTAGGTAAGAGAGGAGGAAGAGGAGTAGGAGATGGAGGAGGAAGAGGAGTAGGAGGTGGAAGAGGAAGAGGAGTAGGAGGAAGAGGAGGAAGAGGAGGAAGAGGAGTAGGAGGAAGAGGAGGAAGAGGAGTAGGAGGAAGAGGAGGAAGAGGAGTAGGAGGAAGAGGAGGAAGAGGAGTAGGAGGAAGAGGAGGAAGAGGAGTAGGAGGAAGAGGAGGAAGAGGAGTAGGAGGAAGAGGAGGAAGAGGAGGAGGAAGAGGAGGAGGAAGAGGAGGAAGAGGAGGAAGAGGAGAAGGAGGAAGAGGAGGAAGAGAAGGTGGAAGAGGAGTAGGAGGAAGTGGAGTAGGAGGAGGAGGAAGTGGAGTAGGAGGAGGAGGAAGAGGAGTAGGAGGAGGAGGAAGAGGAGGAGGAAGAGAAATAGGAGGAAGAGGAGGACGAGGAGGAGGAAGAGAAGTAGGAGGAAGAGGAGGAAGAGGAGTAGGAGGAAGAGGAGTAGGAGGAAGAGGAGGAAGAGGAGGAAGAGGAGTAGGAGGAAGAGGAAGAGGAGGAAGAGGAGTAGGAGGGAAGAGGAGTAGGAGGAAGAGGAGAGAGGAGGAGGAGGGAAGAGGAGGAAGAGGAGGGGGGAAAGAGGAGGGGGAAGAGGAGGGGAAAGAGGAGGAGGGGAAAGAGGAGGGGAAAGAGGAGGGGTAAGAGGAGGAGGAGGAGAGGTAAGAGGAGGAGAGGTAAGAGGAGTAAGAGGAGGAGGGGTAAGAGGAGGAGGGGTAAGAGGAGGAGGGGTAAGAGGAGGAGGGGTAAGAGGAGGGGTAAGAGGAGGAGGGAGAAGAGGAGAAGGAAGAGGAGTAGGAGGAAGAGGAGGAAGAGGAGGAAGAGGAGGAAGAGGAGGAGGAGGAAGAGGAGGAAGAGGAGGAGGAGGAAGAGGAGGAAGAGGAGGAGGAGGACGAGATGGAGGAGGAAGGATTTTGCTATGGACTGAAGTTCACCATTGCTTCTATCCTTATGAAGAACAACAACTTAGTGCTCTACCTTAAGGGTAATCCTAACACGATAATGGTGATAATTCGAATTAAGAGACTTTGCCATTTATCAGAAAGCCTTTTGAAGGACTGGATAAACAAGATAGCAAAGGGTCCGCATAGCACCGTCTCAAAGGGCAATATTGCAACAAAACATGAAATTCAACGCTTAGAAAGGACACAAAGTTATCAAATTCCCCAGCACCCAAAAGAAAACAAATACATAAAATGAAAATAGAATAAAATTAATAAACAAAGAAATGAACAAGTAAATAAATAGAAAGATGGAGTAAAATGAAATAAAATAAAGGTTTAAAGGAAACATAATTAAATAAATCAAATAAAAAGAAATTAATGAAAAAAGGTCAAATAGAATTAAAATTAAATAAAAATTAAATAGATTAAACACAAAAAATAAAGATAATAGAAAATAAAAGAAAAAATAAATAAACAATTAAAAGAGCAAAAAAAAAAATATATATATATATATTATATATATATATATATATATATTATATATATATATATATATATATATACAAAAGATAAAATGAAAATATATATGTACTGGAGTGGAGAGAATAGGCTTAACACAGCCCAGCTGATGATTGCAAGCTTGAGGCCAGCTCAAGGGCAGACTGAGCAATACAGGTGTTGACCAGCACCCAGCTGAACTTTCAAATGCACAGGTAATTGACATATACACGTGCTGCCCATGCTTCCCTGGATAGGCTTATAAACATCTCTCTCTCTCTCTCTCTCTCTCTCTCTCTCTCTCTCTCTCTCTCTTATAAATACACAGGCAGAAACAGACACACGCACACGAACACGCACGCGCACGCACACACACACACACACACACACACACACACACACACACACACACACACACACACACAAACCTCAGACTATCCTTTCGTTATCGTTAGTTCAGTTAAAAAAAACAAAACAAAAAAAAACAAAAAAAATCGCACATCTACACCACAATACCAAGTTGCGTAAAAATGCACATCTAATCGACAATTAATCCTGTGGAGTTCTGTCAACACAATGTAGGTCTTTGGACGCAAGGCTGCCAAGGGAATAACAGGTGCCACGGGGTGAGGGGGGAGGGGGGAGGCGGGGTAAGGGGAGTAGGTCTGGATCTCGACCAGTTCTCCCCCCTTCCCCTTCTTTCCCCCTCTCCCCCCCTCCCCCAGGCCCCTGTTCAAGTTACATTGAGTTCCCAAGACAGAGCGTGTGTGCGTACATATGTATGCGAATGCCCTTATTCTCTATGACTGCGTGTTTTTTGTGTGTGCGCGCTCGCGTGCGCGCGCAAGCGAGGAGTGAGTCAAATATGAGTAAGGAATACGAGAGAGAGAGAGAGAGAGAGAGAGAGAGAGAGAGAGAGAGAGAGAGAGAGAGAGAGAGAGAGAGAGAGAGAGAGAATGGGAGAAATAGAGAATGGGAGAAATAGAGAATGGGAGAAATAGAGAATGGGAGAAAAGGAGAGAGAGAAGAGAATGAGAGAGAGAGAGAGAGATATAGATAGATAGATAGAGAGAGGATCGAGACCGAGAATAGAGACCCGAGAATAGAGACCCGAGAATAGAGACCCGAGAATCGAGACCCGAGAATCGAGACCCGAGAATCGAGACCCGAGAATCGAGACCCGAGAATCGAGACCCGAGAATCGAGACCCGAGAATCGAGACCCGAGAATCGAGACCCGAGAATCGGGACCCGAGAATCGGGACCCGAGAATCGGGACCCGAGAATCGGGACCCGAGAATCGGGACCCGAGAATCGGGACCCGAGAATCGAGACCCGAGAATCGAGACCCGAGAATCGAGACCCGAGAATCGAGACCCGAGAATCGAGACCCGAGAATCGGAGAATCGAGACCCGAGAATCGAGACCCGAGAATCGAGACGCGAGAATCGAGACCCGAGAATCGGGACCCGAGAATCGGGACCCGAGAATCGGGACCCGAGAATCGAGACCCGAGAATCGAGACCCGAGAATCGAGACCCGAGAATCGAGACCCGAGAATCGAGACCCGAGAATCGAGATTGAGAATCGAGATTGAGAATCGAGACCGAGACTCGAAATTCGAGACTCGAGAATCGACGCCGGAAAATCGAGAACGAGAATTGAGACCCGACAGTCGAGTTCGAGAGAAAGGAGGAGGCCGTGGGAGGGTTCTGTGGCCGAGACCCCCCACCCCCCCATGCATGGGAACAATCGAGAAGCTAATGACATAACCTCGAATAGGTCTGCTTCGCAACTATGGCGTAGGCGACTTCGGCGAAGTAGACGAAGACTCCCTCGGGGTGACTTGGAGACATCTTCGCCCAGATCACGACGCAGTCGTCCCCGCCGGCGTGGGAAAAGTTCCCATACACCCTTCCATACCTGTTGGTCCCTTTCCCTCTTACTCTGGTAGCCTACATGCGATTTCATTCGTCTCTGTATGTGTGCAGTTATATTAATTTGAAAACAAGACTGCACAGTTGCCACCAATGCTATGGAGTATAGTGGTTCATATTTTACATCCAGCTGTGGGA
>NC_134810.1:24212169-24214669 GCF_046742065.1 Oratosquilla oratoria | reverse complement strand
AGAAGAGGGAGGGAGGAGGGAGGCAGGGAGGAGGGGGGAGGAGTTGGAGATGAGGGGAGAGGGAAGTGGGGAGGAAATGGGGAGAGGAGGGAATGGGAAGGGGGGCAATCGGTAAGGGAGTGAATGGGGAGAAAAGGACGGGCAAAGGGAGGGGAGAGGGGAAGTGGGAGAGGGAGGGGAGATGAGAGGAAGGGGAGGGGGAGGGAATGGGGAGGGGAGGGAATGGGGAGGGGAGGGAATGGGGAGGGGAGGGAATAGAGAGGGGAACTAATTGGTAAAGGAGGGAATGGGGAGAAGGGGATGGGCAGAGGGAGGGGAGAAGGAAAGTGGGAGAGGGGAGGAAGGGGAGGGGGAAGGGGAGATGGGAGAGGGGGAAGGGGGAAGGGGCAGAGGGCAGAGGGGGAAGGGGGAGAGGGGGAGAGGGGGGAGAGGGGAGAGGGGGAAGGGGGTGAGGGGAGAGGGGGGAGATGGGAGAGGGGGAAGGGGGAGATGGGAGAAGGGGAGAGGGGAGGAAAGGGACAGGGGAGAAAGGGAACAGGAAAGAAGAGAAAAGGAGGGAAAGCAAGGAGGGGGAAGAGAGAAGAAAGAGGCGGAGAGAGGAGAAAAGGGAAGAAGGTATAGGAGGGGAGGGGAGGGGAGGATGGAGGGGAGGGGAGGACGGAGGGGAGGGGGAGATGGAATGGGAGAGAACTGATAATGTTCTAATACGATGAAGAGGGGAAAAAGAGGGAATGAAAAAGAAAATAAGGGAGGAAATGAAAAGAGGGGAATGAGAGGGGAGAAAAGAGGTGAATTATGATAGGGAGGGAAGAGAGGGGAGGGAAGAGAGGAGAGGGAGGAAAGGAAAGGGAAGAGAGCGAAAAAGATCGAAGGGAAAAGGGTAAAGGAAGGAAAAGAGTGATAGAGAAAAACTGGGAATGAACCAAGAGAGGGAAAAAATGAATAAATGGGAAGATAAGATAACAAATGATAAGATCAACAGGAAGAAGCGGTATGAACAGATGAATAAGGATACAGAAAAGATGAATAAATGGATAATAAGGGATAAATGAATTAATGGATAAGCTTGGATAAAGAGTTCGTATGTGGTCAATATACAAGTATTAAAGAGGGTAAGTGGATAATTCATTATTAAAAGCAAAATAGAATGTAATCTTCGAGATTGCATGCATGGATAAGATGGAAGGGGGGTAATAAGCGAGAAGAATTAGGGAGACAGGACAATTCTGGATAATGGGATAAATAGAAGAAAGCTGAATAAATGGAGTAGATGAAATAAACAAGAAACGCGTGCGCAAAATAAATAATTAAATAGATGAATAAATGAATAAATAGATAAATATATAACTAAATGTAAAACAATGAAAAAGAGGAGGAAAAGGAAAAAAAAAATAGGACGGGGAGGAGAATGGGGAGAAGGAAGAAGGGAGGAGGAGGAGGAGGAGGAGTAGTGGAGAAGGTGAACTTTGTTAAATCGAGAAGATTAAAGTGAAGCACAACCTTTAAGAGTAAAAGAGGAGAGGAGGAGGAGGAGGAGGAGGGTGTGGAGGTGAATGTGAAGGTGAAGAAGGTGGAGGAGGGAACCGAGAGGGTGGGGTGAAGTGAATAGGGGAGGAGAGGATATGAAAGGAAGGTAGTTTAAGTTAAAAAATAAGAGAAGAGAAGTAAAAGTAGGGATAAAGTGAGGGACGAGTGGAGGGAAGAAGGGAAGCAAGAAGGGGGAAGGGAAGAAAGGGGGAAGAGGGAAGGAAAGAGACTAGGTAGGGAAGGAAAGAGGATGAAAGGAAAGGAAGAAGGGAAGAGGGGAGGGAAGGAAGAAGAGGTTAAAATCAGGAAGGATGCATGGAAGGAAGGAGTGAAGAAAAGAGGGAGGAAGGGAAAGAATGAAGAAGGGACGAAGGGAGGAAAGGAGGAAAATAGGGCGGAAGGGAGTGAAGAAAGGAGGAAGGGTAGAAAGGAGGAAAGGAGGAAGGGTAGAAAGGAGGAAAGGAGGAAGAGAAGTAGAGATAAAGGGAGTAAGGTAGAAAAGGGGGAAAGGAGAAAGGGAAGTAGGGAGGTCGGGACGAACGGAGGAAGGGAGGAAGAGAAGGGAGGAAGGGTAGAAGGGACGAATGGAGGAAAGGAGGAAGGGTAGAAGGGACGAATGGAGGAAAGGAGGAAGAGAAGAAGGGAGGAAGAGAAGAAGGGAGGAAGAGAAGGGAGGAAGAGGAGAAGGGAGGAAGAGGAGAAGGGAGGAAGAGGAGAAGGGAGGAAGAGGAGAAGGGAGGAAGAGGAGAAGGGAGGAAGAGGAGAAGGGAGGAAGAGGAGAAGGGAGGAAGAGGAGAGGGAAGAGAAAAAGGGAAGAGAAAAAGGGAGGAAGAGGAAAAGGGAGGAAGGGAAGTAAGGATGAATGGAGGAAGGGAGGAAGAGAAGAAGGGAGGAAGAGAAGAAGGGAGGAAGAGAAGAAGGGAGGAAGAGAAGAAGGGAGGAAGAGAAGAAGGGAGGAAGAGAAGAAGGGAGG
>NC_134810.1:24204669-24207169 GCF_046742065.1 Oratosquilla oratoria | reverse complement strand
TTTTCCTCCTCCCTCCTCTTCCTCCTACTCCTCCTCCTCATCCTCCTCCTCCTCCTCCTCCTCCTCACCCTCCTCCTCTTCCTCCTACTTTTTTTTTCTCCTTCCTCTTCCTCTTCGTTTTGCAGGAAGGAAACTCCTGAGAACGTGATTCGACTCCTGAGGTCGGGGTCCGAAGGAGGCGAAGGATGAGGAGGAGGAGGAAGAGGAGGAGGAAGAGGAGGAAGAGGAGGAAGAGGAGGAAGAGGAGGAGAAAGAGGAGGAGGAGGAGAAAGAGGAGGAGGAGGAGAAAGAGGAGGAGGAGGGAGGAGGAGAAAGAAGAGGAGGAGAAAGAGGAGGAGGAGGAGAAAGAGGAGGAGGAGGAGAAAGAGGAGGAGGAGGAGAAAGAGGAGGATGAGGATGAGGAGGAATAGGAGGAAGCAGAGGAGGAGGAGAAGGAGGAGGAAGCAAAGGAGGAGGCTGTTGGTGTTGGTGGTGCTGGTGTTGTTGTCGTTGCTTTGTCGTGTTTCTTGCCTTGTAGCTTGGCTGTTGTTGAGGTTACAGTCCCTATTTCATTATTGTTTTATTGATGTTTAGTTACTTTTATTGTTTTGCTGTAGATAGTTATGTTGTTAGCTCAATGTTGCTGGTGCTGTTGGTATTTTTATTGATATTTAGTTATTGTTTTATATAGTGTAACTATTCAGCTAGGTTTGTTGTTTATCATTGTTTTGTTGTTGAAGGTACATTTACTGATGTTGCCAATGATGAGAAATTCATTTATATCATTAGTGTATGCCCTTTAGGAATCGTTGTGGGAAGGTAACAGACAGTCCCTGGTGGAAATCGGAGAGAAGCGAGTGCGGGACTCGAACCCACGACTAAGACGAGAGACCGCACGCTATCAACTGCGCCACCAACACACAAGGGGAGACATGATTTCAGTCCTATCTCGTACTTTCTGAAGTGGGAAGGACACGACGCTTTACCACTGATAAGTGTGTGGAGTGCTTACGCCACGAGGCGCTGAACCGAGCCCCGGGTCGTCACCTTTGCCCTTTGTGCTTTGGATTCGAACGTGAGTCTTTAGCTTGTAAATCAAGAAAGCATACGAGATTCGTAGTTACTATTTTATTTAATTTTAATTATATTTTGTTAATTTTGCTCTATTACATTGATTACTTATTTTCATATGTTTATTTGTTAAACGTTAAATTTGATCAATTAAGAAAATTTTAAATTTGTCAAACTTTATATCAATTTCTTATTTTCAGTTACATATTTACCTTTACTGTATATATAACACATGTACCTTTATTATTACCTTATCATTATGACTTATTATTATTCATTTATCAATTTATTCATTGGTTAATTTGTTTATTATCTATTATCTTTATGTACATATTCATTCTATAGTTAATTTTTATTTATCAATTTTTTTTCTTATTTGTTGCTTAATGACGATTTTGGTCAATTGCTGGATGTGCCATTTACTTTTTATGGGATAAAATCCTTCTAGATTTAATCCCTTGTCAACAGACAGAGGATTTGCATTCGCTTACTTATTTACCTTTGTTGTCAACTGGATTTGATAAAGTCACCTAGAGTTTGTTGAATTATGTTAAAAAATATTTACTAGAGAACAGATTTACGTATACACGTGCGTACACACACACACACACACACACACACACACACACACACACACACACACACACACACACACACACACACACACACACACACACACACACACACACACACACACACACACTACATAATCAGAATTATATTATAGATATGCATAAGTTTTGGAAAGGATATATGTAAATGTGCATAAAACATACCACATAAAACGTACCCCATAAAATCTTGCTAAAGTTAATGAAAAAGACATTTTTTCAGCGAGGGATCTGAAATTGCTTCTGATTATGAATAGACTAAATGTTAGACTGTCACCTAAACAATTACACAAACTATCACAAGTTCGCGAAAATCATGAACGCCATGACCTCATGACCGTTTTCTATTACTTTTACGGTTTCACTCCCTCCTCCCCTCCCCCTCCCCCTCCTCCCCCTCCCCCTCCTCCTCCTCCTCCTCTGCCTTTTCCTCTGCCTTTTCCTCCTCCTCCTCCTACGTCCTCTTCCTCCTCCTCCTCCTCCTCCCCTTCCCATCTTATCTCCTCCATCCCCTCCCCCTCCTATATCTTCCTCCTTCCCATCTTATCTCCTCCATCCCCTCCCCCTCCTATATCTTCCTCCCTCCCTCTCTTCCTACCTCATTTCCCTTCTCCTCTGACCTCCTCCTATCTTCCTCCTACCTCCCTCCTCCTTCTCCGACCTCCTCCTTTCTTCCTCCTACTTCCCTCCTCCTTCTCCGACCTCCTCCTTTCTTCCCCCTAGCTCCCTCCTCCTCTTCCTATCTCCCTCCTCCTCCTTCTCCTACCTCCCTCCTCCTCCTTCTCCTACCTCCCTCCTCCTCCTCCTCCTAACTCCCTCCTCCTCCTCCTCCTCCTACC
>NC_134810.1:24194669-24202169 GCF_046742065.1 Oratosquilla oratoria | reverse complement strand
ACACACACACACACGCACACACGTTTTGTCATTGTATTGGTTTGTAATTTATTGTATGAAGGATACAGACCAAGATGTACACCATGTGAACAAATCGGTTATAAACAAAAATATCAAAGAATAAAGAAAATATAAAACAAAAGGAACAGTATAGAGAGGAGAAAGGCGAAGATGGAAATTAGATATCTTAGGGGTCGATTAGAAATGACGGAGGAGGAAGAGGGGTGGGAAGAAAGAGGGTAGGAAGAGGGACGGGAAGAAAGAGGGTAGAAGAGGGAAGGGAGGGAAGGGAGGGAAGAGGGTGGAAGGAAGAGGGAGGAAGGAAGAGGGAGGAAGGAAGAGTGAGGAAGGAAGAGGGAGGAAGGAAGAGGGAGGAAAGAAACAGGGAAAAGGTGTCGGAAGAAGGGGAGTGTTGTAGAAACTAGAAGGAAGAAGAAAACTGAAGAAGTTGAAGACCAAAGACTGATGAGGACTTCCTGAGCCACTACGACCACAAGAAGGCGCTGAAGAGAAAGGCCCCGAGGGCACCGAGGGTCTAATATGCTTTCGAATTAAGTAGGCAAAGAGTCAAGAAGGCAGAGTCAAGTAGGCAAAGAGTCAAGTAGGCAAAGGGTCAAGTAGGCAAAGGGTCAAGGAGGCAAAGGGTCAAGGAGGCAAAGGGTCAAGCAGGCAAAGGGTCAAGTAGGCAAGGGTCAAGTAGGCAAATGGTCAAGGAGGCAAAGGGTCAAGGAGGCAAAGGGTCAAGGAGGCAAAGGATCAAGGAGGCAAAGGATCAAGGAGGAAAAGGGTCAAGGAGGCAAAGGGTCAAGGAGGCAAAGGGTCAAGGAGGAAAAGGGTCAAGGAGGCAAAGGATCAAGGAGGCAAAGGATCAAGGAGGAAAAGGGTCAAGGAGGCAAAAGGTCAATGAGGCAAAGGGTCAAGGAGGTAAAGAGTCAAGGAGGCAAGAGGTCAAGGAGGCAAAGGGTAAGGAGGAAAAGAGTCGAATGGCAAAGGGGCACGGAGGAAAAGAGTCGAGGAGGCAAAGGGTTATTGAGACAAAAGGAAAGGAAAGAGAAGAGAAGGGAAGGAAAGGAAAGAGAAGGAAAGAGAAGGGAAGGAAAGGAAAGAGAAGGGAAGGAAAGGAAAGAGAAGGGTAGGAAAGGAAAGAGAAGGGTAGGAAAGGAAAGATAAGGATAGGAAAGGAAAGAGAAGGGAAGGGAAGGAAAGGAAGAAAGATGCGTTGGTGAAGGTGGCAGACAGATCTCGCCCCCTCCCCCTCCCCCTCCCCCCGCCCTTCCCCTGGGGTAGTTCTCATCCTTGGGCAATTATCTGGACCTGTGGTTCTCCACATGCAGGTCCACTGACCCCCTGGGGGTCCAGAGAGTTTCACAAGTGGGACCACAAATCCAAAACTGGTGGCAATTAGTGGATCAGTACCGACTTCATTCAGTGTTTCACTGTTCTCCCCCAGGGGGCCAAAGAACAGCAATGCTAATGTGTCGTATACGTGACGAAAGGCGGGTTGAGCACACGTAATCTGAAGACGAGGAGCCTACGCCAGGAGGTTCTGAGTAGCTGCGGCCGAAGCCTTCACGTATGCCCTTGGGGCAGGTAACAATCGCTGGAACCGAGAATTGGAGAGGAGTGCAGGGTTCGAACCCACAACTAGGCGAATACGAAACGAGCACGTTTTCGATTCCGCCCCGGCGTACGTCATAGTCTGGCGTACGAAATATAAGATAAAGGCACAATATAGACAGAAGATTGTCCATAAGGATAGAAGCGCTGGTAAACTGCAGCTCAAGATAACAGCACGAAAGAGAGAGAGAGAGAGAGAGAGAGAGAGAGAGAGAGAGAGAGAGAGAGAGAGAGAGAGAGAGAGAGAGAGAGAGAAAAAGAGAGAGAGAACTAGAGAGGGAGAGAGAGAGAGAGCGAGAGAGAGAGAGAGAGAGCAAGAGAGAGCAAGAGAGAGAGAGAGAGAGAGAGAGAGAGAGAGAGAGAGAGAGAGAGAGAGAGAGGAGAGAGAGAGAGAGAGAGAGAGAGAGAGAGAGAGAGAGAGAGAGAGAGAGAGAGAGAGAGAGAGAGAGAGAGAGGAGAGAGAGAGAGAGGAGAGAGAGAGAGAGAGAGGAGAGAGAGAGAGAGAGAGAGAGGGGGGGGCGGAGACAGAGAGATTGTAAAAAAAAATTGGGATCTGAAATGGAACTGGAGGAAACGGATGACGACAGACGAAGTGGATGAGGTAGGAGGAGTGAAGCTAAATGGATGAGGGGGGTGGGGGATGCTTGTGCCAATCAACACAGGAAGAGGTGGAACTAATGAAGAGGTGGAGGCTGTGCGAAGGCAGCGAGTCTGAAAGAAGAGGAAGAGGAGGAGAAGGGGGAGGAGAAGGAAGAGGAGGAAGGCAATCACGTAGGAATAGACGGAACTGATGAAGACGAGGCAGAAGCGTGGAATCTATCAAAGCAATCACGTAGAAATTGACGGAACTGATAGAAAGGCGGTAGAGGCACAAAATCTCGCAACCATGGAAAAAAATACATATATCAAAATGAGGAGGAGGAGGAGGAGGAATGGAAGAGGAGGAATGGCTGAGGAGGAGGAGAAAGAGGAAGAGGAAGAAGAAGAGAAGGAGGGACAGGAAGAGGAGGAAGTAGTAAGGAGGAGGAGGAGGGAGAGGAAGAGGAGGAGGAAGAGGAAGAGGAGGAGGAGGAGGAGGAGGAGGAGGAGGAGAAAGAGGAGGAGAAAGAGGAGGAGGAGGAGGAGAAGGAAGAGGAGAATCTGATAAAAGGTGATACGTTACTTTATGTACTGTAGTTTACCAGCGCTTCTACCCTTATGGACAACCTTGCTCTAGAAGGTGGTGAGGGGACAAAATGATAAATACAGAGAAAGGAAGGAAGGAAGGAGGCAAGGGAAAATGGAACAAAACAAAACAAAACAAAACAAAAATAAATAAATAAAATAAAATAAAAAGTATAAATTATCTGAGAAGATTATCTTGCCACAGACGATAGGGGAAGATACGAAACGAAGGAGAGAGAACCAACTCATAAATAAAGGAAACTGAGAAATGTGGAATTAATGGACGAGAGGGGGAGAGTGTGATAAACGAGAGAATAGAGAAATAAATAACAATTTATTAAGTACATCAGGTCCTCGACAGAGAGAGAGAGAGAGAATGTGTGTGAGTTGGGAGAGAATATACATGACTTTCTCTCAGCAAATGAATTTGATAAATAAGAGAGGGAGATGAAGAGAGAGCTAATGGAGTGAAGGAATTTATGGAAGAATAGGGACTGGAAGGACGAGGAAAGCAGAGGAGTGAGGGAAGGAAGGAAGGAAGAGGAAGAAGTGAAAGATGAGAGGAAAAATAAAGTGAAGAAGAGTAAGAAATGGAATGAGAATGTAGTGGACCGAAGAGGAGGGAAGAGGAAAGGGAGGGGAGAAAGATAGGAGGCAGAGAAAGAGGGAGAGAGGAGGGAGACGAGGAGGAAGAGGAGGAGGGAGAGGAGGAGGAGGGAGAGGAGGAGGAAGAGGAGGAGGGAGAGGAGGAGGAAGAGGAGGGAGAGGAGGAGGAAGAGGAGGAAGAGGAGGAGGAAGAGGAGGAGGGAAGAGGAGGAGAGGAGGAAGAGTAGAAGGAGGAGGAGGAGTAGGAGGAGGAGGGAGGAGGAGGAGGAGGAGGAAGAGGAGGAGGAAGGAGGAAGAGGAGGAAGAGGAGGAAGGAGGAGGAAGAGGAGGAAGAGGAGGAGGAAGAGGAGGAGGAGGAGGAAGAGGAGGAGGAAGAGGAGGAGGAAGAGGAGGAGGAGGAAGAGGAGGAAGAAGAGGAGGAGGAAGAGGAGGAAGAAGAGGAGGAGGAAGAGGAGGAAGAAGAGGAGGAGGAGGAAGAGGAGGAGGAGGAAGAGGAGGAAGAAGAGGAGGAGGAAAAGGAGGAGGAAGAGGAGGAGGAGGAAGAGGAGGAATAATATGAAGAAAATGAGGAGGAAGAGAAGAGGAAGAGAAAGAAGAGGAGGAAGAGGAGGAATGAGGAGGAGGAGGAAGAGGAGGAGGAGAGGTGGAGGAGGAAGAGGAGGAGGAAGAGGAGGAAGAGGAGGAGGGAAAGGAGGAGAGAGGAGGAGGAAGAGGAGGAGGAGGAAGAGGAGGAGGAGGAAGAGGAGGAGGAAGAGGAGGAAGAGGAGGAGGAAGAGGAGGAGGAAGAGGAGGAGGAAGAGGAGGACGGGGAGAAAGTATGAGAGAAGGATGGAGGTAAAAATGGAGAGGAGGGAAAGAGAAAATGAAGTAAGGGGGAAGGGGGAGGGGGACCCTGGGATAGAAAGGGGAGGAGGAAGAGGTGAAGGAAGAGGAAGAGGAGGAGGAAGGGGAGCAGAAAAACGAGTAGGGAGGAGGAGGAAGAGGAAGGAAGGGAAAATAGAAACAAGGAAAAGAAGGAAGGGAGGGAGATGGAGGGGTGAGGAATAAGGGAAAGTAAGGGGTTGAGGAGGGAAAGGTAAAGGGAAGGAAAGAGGGAAGGAAAGAGGGAAGGAAGGTTAAATGTTATGAGGGAGGGAATGGTAAAGAGAGGGAGGGAAGGGTAAAGAGAATGAGGGAAGGGTAAAGAGAGTGAGGGAAGGGTAAAGAGAGTGAGGGAAGGGTAAAGAGAGTGAGGGAAGGGTAAAGAGAGTGAGGGAAGGGTAAAGAGAGTGAGGGAAGGGTAAAGAGAGTGAGGGAAGGGTAAAGAGAGTGAGGGAAGGGTAAAGAGAGTGAGGGAAGGGTAAAGAGAGTGAGGGAAGGGTAAAGAGAGTGAGGGAAGGGTAAAGAGAGTGAGGGAAGGGTAAAGAGAGTGAGGGAAGGGTAAAGAGAGGGAGGAAAGGGTAAAGAGAGGGAGGAAAGGGTAAAGAGAGGGAGGAAAGGGTAAAGAGAGAGGGAGAGAGGGAGAGGAAAGGGTAAAGAGGGAGAGGAAAGGGTAAAGAGGGAGAGGAAAGGGTAAAGAGGGAGAGGAAAGGGTAAAGAGGGAGAGGAAAGGGTAAAGAGGGAGAGGAAAGGGTAAAGAGGGAGAGGAAAGGGTAAAGAGGGAGAGGAAAGGGTAAAGAGAGGGAGGAAAGGGTAAAGAGAGGGAGGAAAGGGTAAAGAGAGGGAGGAAAGGGTAAAGAGAGGGAGGAAAGGGTAAAGAGAGGGAGGAAAGGGTAAAGAGAGGGAGGAAAGGGTAAAAAGAGGGAGGAAAGGGTAAAAAGAGGGAAGGAAGGGTAAAAAGAGGGAGGGAAGGGTAAAAAGAGGAAGGGAAGGGTAAAAAGAGGAAGGGAAGGGTAAAAAGAGGAAGGGAAGGGTAAAAAGAGGAAGGGAAGGGTAAAAAGAGGGAGTGAAGGGTAAAAAGAGGGAGTGAAGGGTAAAAAGAGGGAGTGAAGGGTAAAAAGAGGGAGGGAAGGGTAAAAAGAGGGAGGGAAGGGTAAAAAGAGGGAGGGAAGGGTAAAAAGATTGAGGGAAGGGTAAAAAGAGTGAGGGAAGGGTAAAAAGAGTGAGGGAAGGGTAAAAAGAGTGAGGGAAGGGTAAAAAGAGTGAGGGAAGGGTAAAAAGAGTGAGGGAAGGGTAAAAAGAGTGAGGGAAGGGTAAAAAGAGTGAGGGAAGGGTAAAAAGAGTGAGGGAAGGGTAAAAAGAGGGAGGGAAGGGTAAAAAGAGGGAGGGAAGGGTAAAAAGAGGGAGGGAAGGGTAAAAAGAGGGAGGGAAGGGTTAAAAATAGTTAGGGATGGGTAAAAATAGTGAGGGATGGGTAAAAAGAGGGAGGGAAGGGTAAAAAGAGGGAGGGAAGGGTAAAAAAAAGTGAGGGAGGGGTAAAAAGAGTGAGGGAAGGGTTTAAAAAAGAGGGAGGGGGAGAGTAACGGGTGGGTAAAGGGATGGTAAAGGGAGGGTAGAGGCAGGGTAGACGGGTAAAGGGAGGGTAAAGGGGAGGGTAATAAAGGGAAGGGTAAAGGGAGGGCAAGACTGCCAAGACAGCCGGATAGGACATTCGCTATAAATACTATGAATCAGCTGATTGCTATGTTGCCTGGGCACACACCTGCGATTGCGTGCGCGCGCGTGCGCGAGCGCATGGCGATGACAGCGTTTTCGTCGACTTCCGGTGCCACAGGGCTCTGCTCCCCAATGCCAAGGTGCCACTGTCCCTTTAATTATCTATTTATTTATTCATCTATTTGTTTGTTCATTTATCTCTTATTCTTTTTTGGTATCAGTTTGGCGCCAAAGAATCGACCTGACTATAACGCTGTACTGGTCCTCTCTTCCTCTCTTTCCTTCCTCCTCCATTCCTCTTTTCCCACCCGCTCTTTCTCCCCAGTATCCCTTTTCTCTCCAATCCCCCTTCATCTCCAATCCCCATCATCCTCTCCAATCCCCCCTTCCTCTCCAATCCCCATCCTCTCCAATCCCCCCTTCCTCTCCAATCCCCCCTTCCTCTCCAATCCCCCCTTCCTCTCCAATCCCCACCATCCTCTCCAATCCCCCCTTCCTCTCTAATCCCCCCTTCCTCTCTAATCCCCCCTTCCTCTCCAATCCCCCCTTCCACTCCAATCCCCCCTTCCACTCCAATCCCCCCTTCCACTCCAATCCCCACCTTCCACTCCAATCCCCACATTCCACTCCAATCCCCACCTTCCACTCCAATCCCCACCTTCCACTCCAATCCCCACCTTCCACTCCAATCCCCACCTTCCACTCCAATCCCCACCTTCCACTCCCATCCCCACTTCCTCCCCAATCCCCACTTCCTCTTCAATTACCTCTTCCTTTCCAATTCCCCCTTCCTCTCCAATCCACCCCTTGCTCTCCAATCCCCACCTTCCATTTCAATCTCCATCTTCCACTCCAATCCCCATCTTCCTCTCCAATCCCCACTTCCTCCCTAATTCCCCCTTCCCCTTCCATTAACTCTTCCTTTCCAATCCCCCCCTTCCTCTCCAATCCCCCCCCTTGCTCTCCAATCCCCACCTTCCTGCAGCCTTACTTCTCCCAGGCCCTACGGGATCCTTTCCATCTATCTTGTCCAGTGATACGAGATTAGAAACTGTGAACTGAAGGATGGAACAGGATTGGTTGAAAATGTCAAAAGTTAATTATCGATGACTGCATCGGCATTAAATCAAAATTGCCAAAGAAAACAAAAACTAGATTTAAGAAAACAACCCTATGATAATGGACGAGGTGATCCAGATTGGCAAGTTAACTTGAAATAAATTAACTGACCCAGGATAAGGAGGTTATCTTCTGCGGACAGAGGCCGCTCCTGGCAGAGTCTGTGTTGATTTAACAAACCCAATTCTTCTCCTACGGTGACGAGGACTACCTGGAGATTGTATCCCATGGCAACAACAACAACAAAAACAAAAGCTACAACAAAAACAACAACAAAAGCTACAACAAAAACAACAACAAAAGCAACAAAAACAACAACAAAAGCTACAGCAACAACAGCAAAAGTAACAGCAACAACAGAAACAACAACAGCAAAAGTAACAGCAACAACAGAAACAACAACAGCAACAATAACACCAG
>NC_134810.1:24179669-24187169 GCF_046742065.1 Oratosquilla oratoria | reverse complement strand
GAATAGGAAAATCCTGAGGCGGAACGGGATGAGGTCACTGAAGCCTCAGGAAGTTTAAGGACAGGGAGCAATTGTCTGTGTACAGACACCGTCATCACATGGTGTTTGTTTTGACAGACCTGTCAGCAACTGTCAATTACGTACAATGGACCAAACCCCTCTGGATCCGGCAATGTTGATTCCAGGAACACCCATGGGCCGGGTGGTACTTTCTCTTTCATTCCAGTTGCCGTCAGGTGATTTTATTCAGATGCGCGAGGTCCTCGAACGAGTAAAGAGGTTAAAGAGCTTTGGTAAAATGTCAAGGAGTATTGCCACCCGGGTGACTTGCATTTTTCTTCTTTTTGTATTTTTTTTTTATATTTATACTAAAAAATTTTTTTATGTGTGTGTGTGTGTGTTTACATTTGCTTTGTGTGTGTGTGTGTGTGTGTGTGTGTGTGTGTGTGTGTGTGTGTGTGTGTGTGTGTGTGTGTGTGTGTGTGTGTGTGTGTGTGCGCGTATGTGTGTGTGTGTGCATGTGTGTGTGTGTGTGCATGTGTGTGTGTGTGTGCATGTGTGTGTGTGTATGTCTGTGTGTGTGTGCATGTTTGTGTATGTGTGTGTGTGTGTGTGTGCATGTTTGTGTATGTGTGTGTGTGTGCATGTTTGTGTATGTGTGTGTGTGCGTTTTCGCCTGCTGAATATGGATGTGCTCATATAGGTCCACACACGTACACAAATGTATCATGGCATAATTGGTTGTTACACTGAAATGGAATTTACATATTTTTGTATGTAAAACAGTTTGTTTGTTCAAACATTATTCACATCCGTAACTTAATTAGTGAAAAATGTATTCACATATTTCTTTCATAAATAGTTTGTGTATTTCTGTATATATGTGTACGTGAACGTGCTGTAGCCCTTTATTTGGTGATACAAAAACAAATAGAATAAAAATCAAAATTAATGAAATGAATGAATACATAAATAAACAAATTCTTTATGAAACTGACCGAACCTTTCTGAAAATACAACCAAATAACAACGCAAGTATACGAATATATATACGAAAAATAAACTGAACAAATTAATGAAAAAATCAATAAATCAATAAAACATGAAAAATTAATAAATGAATAAATGAATAAACAAAAGAATAGATAATAAAAAAATAATAAAAATGGCCTCAACCACAGAACAGGGCAATATGAAACTCAAACCCAGAGAAGAAACAGAACGTTTCATATGCTTGCTTATCATTTCAGTTTCTTTTTCAAACACTATCGAGTCTACATCTATGTGGAGGACATAAGAAGAAGAAGAAGAAGAAGAAGAAGAAGAATGAGGCTGCAGAAGACCCTAAGGCCTACACTAGGCACTTTACCACCTATCATTCCTACCCATAAAGTTCCGACTGAATTCATATATTATTACAGTTTGTGCTGTGTCACCTATTAAGCTACATTAATTCAGGTATTTAGGACACTTTTTTCCAAATGTCATCTATAATAACAATATATCCAGTAAAATTTACTTTAATCAGGCACTCTATTAGAAAGCTCGCTGGTTGAGCGGTTTAGGGCGTCGTTACTTAAGGCGAAGGTCGAGAGGATGGCGGCTCGAATCCTGCCACCGGCGTTGTTGAACCAAGGGCATGGTTTATTAAATTTCACGCTACAAAGTCCTCTGTAAGGGGCACCGTCCTAGCCTTCCGATAGAAGCGAGTTTATGACGTTAAACCATATCAGGTACACTGTTAAAGTCCCTACTAATATGAAACAGTAAATAAAAAATAATAGTAATAACACAAGTTAAAAATGAAAGAAATGAACGATATACATATATAAAAATAAAAACATAAATCAATATAAATAAATTGCAGCCAACAAACATTGAATACGGGATGTCGAAGAAGAAAAATACAACCAGTGATTTATTTTACTTTGGCTACAACACTCTCACTCATTTCCCTTCAGCAGTGAAGATTTACTGTAAAACAGTATTGTCACCACAGGGTATATGTTTGAGCACACACACACACACACACACACACACACACATTTACATATATGTATATATGTATATGTATATATATATCTACATATACACATACATAAATATATATATATATATATATATATATATATATATATATATATATATATATATATATATATATATATATATATATATATATATATATATAGCACAGGCATGTAAGTTCTTCTTTGCAACTGTGTTCCATTATACATCTGTGATCCAGCAACGAACTGAACTTTTGTGTAACGGTGGTAAGAAAGTGTACACCAAAATCTACCAACCAGTTTACACCAAAAAACTACAATTACCCCGGAGTCCGAACCCGGCGGAAATCTACACAGAAATTCACCCTTCCACCCACCCCACCCCCGATGCCTAGGGACCTCCTCTTCATCACCCATCGATCCCACGACGTGAATAAAATCGCCTTACGCTCACCAGAAAAAAGTCTAAAAAGAGTTCCGTACGATCACATCGGCGGGTGCAGTTGCCCCACCAGAGATGCTACGCTTGACTGGGAAATACGTTTGATAAAACCGTTGTCGCTACTGGTGGTGGTGGTGGTGGTGGTGGTGGTGGTGGTGGTGGTGGTGGTGGTGGTGGTGTTGGTGGTCGAAGGAGGTATGTGGTGGTCCTGGTGGTGGTGGTGGTAGGTGGTATGTGGTGGTGCTACGTGGTATGTGGTTGTAGGTGGTATACAGTGATACGTAATATGTGGTGGTAGGTAGTGCATGGTGGTAGGTGGTGGTAGTAGTGATGGTGGTGATAGCTGGTGGTGGTAGTGATAGTGATGGTAGGTAGTAGGTGGTATGTGGTGGTGGTGGTATGTGGTATGTGGTGATATGTGGTGGTGGTATATGGTGGTGGTGGTAGGTTGTTGGTGGTGATAGGTGGTATTTTTTTGTGTGTGTGTGTGTGTGTGTGTGTGTGTGTGTGTGTGTGTGTGTGTGTGTGTGTGTGTGTGTGTGTGTGTGTGTGTGTGTGTGTGTGTGTGTGTGTGTGTGTGTGTGCGTGCGTGTGTGCGCGTGCGCATAGAACAGTTTTTCCACCCACAGTGACTTGTCGCCAATGACGAAGCGATGAACACTCAGATCACACACTCCACCCACCCTCCCCACCATCCCTCCCTCCCTCCCCTCCTCCTCCTCCTCCCCCTCTTCTCTCACTACTTCCCTCCTTCCCACTCCCTCATCCTCACCCTTTCTTCATCCTCATCCTCTCTCCATCTCCACTCTCTCTCCCTTCCCTCCCTCCTTCGCTCCCTCTCTCCCTCCACCCCCCCTCCTCCTCACCCTCCCCCCTCCCACCCCCACGGGGTATGCACCTGTGACAGCGACAGGCATAAAGTAGGCAACAGGTGCAAAAGCTTCACATGCAAAATGAATCTCTTTGGGGTCATGCACCACGGGTACATTCTCCAAGTGGATGCCCACAGGCACTCCGCCATGTATGAATATTTCACTTGTATACATGCATACCTTCCAGGTAAAAAACACACCTAATACACGTATACAATGGATCACTAGTACACGTGTGTGTGTGTGTGTGTGTGTGTGTGTGTGTGTGTGTGTGTGTGTGTGTGTGTGTGTGTGTGTGTGTGTGTATGTGTGTGTGTGTGTGTGTGTGTGTGTGTGTGTGTGTGTGTGTGTGTGTGTGTGTGTGTGTGTGTGTGTGTGTGTGTGTGAGAGAGAGAGAGAGAGAGAGAGAGAGAGAGAGAGATTGAGTGAGTGGAGAGAGATTGAGTGAGTGGGAGAGAGATTGAGTGAGTGGGAGAGAGATTGAGTGAGTGGGAGAGAGTTTGAGTGAGTGAGAGAGATTGAGTGAGAGAGAGAGTTTGAGTGAGAGAGAGAGTTTGAGTGAGAGCGAGAGCGAGATATAGAGATATACCCTATCACGCAACAAGGCAGATACACAAGACATTGACGACCCTATGAATCCAGTTTTTTTCATTTATATTTTTCTCAAAAACTACCGATGAGGGTGTACAGTTGGGCCTACAAGTTGTTCAGCGTTTTGTGAACGTACACTGGTACACCTGCAAGTCCTGAGGAGGTTTTGTTTGCAACTGTACAACAACTAAGCAATTTGGCCTCAAGCAATTGCAACAACGATATTTTATATTTTATATTTGGAGTAAAATTGTTCTAAGTTCGTACAACCCGTTCGGATTTGTTTTCGTTTATTTTTGTTATTTATTATTTTTTTTAATGAAATTCGAATTTTAGGATTCCAATAGTTTCATACTGTTATTTAGATTTTAAAAATGCGTCCTGGAATTTGTTTCTCTCTCTATCCTGTATTCTGTTTCTCCTGTATTCTGTTTCTCCTGCTGCCTGTTTCTCCTGCTGTCTGTTTCTCCTGCTGTCTGATTCTCCTGCTGTCTGATTCTCCTGCTGTCTGTTTCTCCTGCTGTCTGTTTCTCCTGCTGTCTGTTTCTCCTGCTGTCTGTTTCTCCTGCTGTCTGTTTCTCCTGCTGTCTGTTTCTCCTGCTGTCTGTTTCTCCTGCTGTCTGTTTCTCCTGCTGTCTGTTTCTCCTGCTGTCTGTTTCTCCTGCTGTCTGTTTCTCCTGCTGTCTGTTTCTCCTGCTGTCTGTTTCTCCCTGCCTCTCTCTCGGTTTCTCTCTCGGTCTCTTTCTGCCTCTCTCTAACGCAACTAGGAATAATGGATGAAACATTGTAGGAAAACGGTATCAAAAAGACGTAGCGAAATACTCTGTCTTCAATCGCGTGCCATTGTAGAGGTATTCAAAAAAATGTCTCCACATTTACTTAGCTACAAATCCCCAAATAGAAATATTTTTTTTCAAGATAGATTTAAAAAAAAGTATTAATGATTGGTTAAGTTGCAGAACAGCCTTGTAAGGACCAATAGGTCTGTTACGTTTGTTTGTCCATGTGACTCTTCAGTCGGTCTAAGCTTTACGCAGTGGCTTGATATGATAGACTTTATGGTACGTTATGGGATTCAAGATCGTACAGGACCTTACTGACGTCACACGCTGTTTCTAGTGGGATTCGAACCACCTGCCAACATATTTCCTATAGGCACTGGCGCCCTGGTCCTTTCGGCTCTGAATAGAATCTTTGGGCCGTTGGGTGGTAATATTTTTTCTTTTACATATATATTACAACTAAGACATATTAAGTCTTCATTTGCACACGTAACATCTGGTTCTACTTTTTGTAAATCTGTTACACAATTTAATACCTATATCTACTTATGAGTCTGTCATGTATTTCTATTATTTTGTTCAATTTTATTAATTTTTATGCATTTATTTTTTGCTGGCCACCACCTTGCTCGTTTTTGTATTTTTATTTTTTATTTAGTTTATTCATTATATTATCATCATTATTATATCATATCATATCATCATCTCATCATTTCATCACCTCATCATATCATACATATACTATGTCATATCAGTGTCATATCATAATCATTATCATGATCATTATTGTCATTATCATTATTGTCATTATCATTACCATTATCGTCATTATCATCATTATTATTTTCTCTTTTGTCCGTTCCGTTCACCCCGAAGCCGAAGTCAGGGCCAAGTGATATATCCAGCCCCGAGCGAGTTACGTCAGTGACGAGGTGCGAGCGGGTAGAGCAGCTTCTGGTAACACAACACCTCCCGGAGGCCCCAAGAACAACGTCGGCGGACCACAAAAGCGTCTTCGAGGACGAAGAAGAACAATAGGGCCCGAAGAACACAACAGGATTCAGAGAACATAACCGGGGTTGAAGAAAATAACCGGGGACGAAGAACACAACTGAGGTTGAAGAACATTATCGGACCAAAAGAACACACCACACCCGGAAACATAATAGTACTTGAAGAACATAACCAGAATCTAAGAACACAAACTATCAGAGAACTTAAGCGAATCGGAAAAAGTACCTGATCTGAAGTACACAACTGAACTTGAGAAAGAACATAACCAGAGAAGAACAATGTGTATAAATCCATAAACATGTGGACACTCAAAAATATCTTAATCCTTTTTGTCTGACGCCAGGTGACTTCATTCAGTTGAGGAACAAAGATTAGATCATCCATGGTGCGTGTGGGAGCTCTTGAGTGTGTCGTGTGGTTTTGTGGTCGTTGCTCGGTGGAGCTCAATACCGCTCCCTACTTAATAAGCCCACGGAGGGTCGACATATGTGCATGTACTATATTATATATATATATATATATATATATATATATATATATATATACATATATATATATATATATATATATATATATATATGTGTGTGTGTGTGTGTGTGTGTGTGTGTGTGTGTGTGTGTGTGTGTGTGTGTGTGTGTGTGTGTGTGTGTGTGTGTGTGTGTGTGTGTGTGTGCGCGCTTCCGCGACTCGATTCCACACTGCCTTTTAATCTGTATGCCTATGTACAACACACACACACACACACACACACACACACACACACACACACACACACACACACACACACACACACAATTTCTGTACGACACATAAACGCACATGTACGTACATAAACACACACGTACAGAAAAACCTCTTATTGGGTATAACCTTGCCCATTATACTATGAGCACATCGTACTGTCGAAACATTCTGACACAAGGAACGACGTTCAACGAAAACAACAGCGTTTGGTTGACGATTTTCGAAAAATATCGATCATTCTCTGCATCAAAATTTCTGTAGCACGTAATAAGAACATAAGAAAGGAGGAGGTTGCAAGACACCATAAGGCCTACACTAGACAGTTCCATGTCTCTTACCATCTGTCATCTCTATCCATAAAGTTATTTAATCTTCTGTTAAAACAATCTGTTGTTTCAGTGCTCATTAAATGGTTATTATGTCTAGATTCGGGGCAAATGGATGTGTTGGTGTTGTATGTGGAATATATGGTAACGAGGTCCATGAGTTGTTATCTATACTACTACAACGAACATTCAAAACTGACGCAGAGTGTATCAAAATTATGCAAATATAATTATTGTTGTCATTGTATCTATACGAATTTCTATACAAAAATATACCAAGAAAACTGTTGTATTAGGAAATGCAACCAATGATCAACAGAAAAAGTTGTATTTGCATACATTTGAGAAAGGTAATTTATTACTAAATTTGTAAAAGAGCCCATGTTAAAGATGATAACCATCCACAGTAAGTTTGGCTGTGTCAGATTTTTATGACCTAAAAAAAAAAAAGAATAAACAAAAGAGTAAAATAAAATAAAACAAATAAATAAATATATAAACAAATATATGAATAAAAAAATAAATAAAAAAAAATCTTGGCTTTCTGCCACTTTGGATAACAAGACATCGTATTTTACGATCACCACTTAAGGGGAAGGTCCTCGCAGTAGCGATATCGTAAAAATGGGAGACTATAGAGGGGCAGGGGGGGGAGGTGCCATTGTTGGCGGCACTGAAAGAGGCCGAAGGCATTGCTACAACAACAGGAATGACTCCATA
>NC_134810.1:24154669-24174669 GCF_046742065.1 Oratosquilla oratoria | reverse complement strand
TCAAACGGTTTTAAATTTCCAAACACAATGATGTCGATTTTCCACAACTGTTAAATTTCTCAAAAACTGTCAATTTGTTTCTGTCCAAACTCTTTGTCTGTTAGACTTTCATGAAACTCGAATTTCTTTCGGGTTGTCAAATTTCCATACAGTCATATATATATATATATATATATATATATTTTATATACATATACACATAAACACACACACATATGTTTATATATACTATATATATATATATATATATATTATATATATGTGTGTGTGTGTGTGTGTGTGTGTGTGTGTGTGTGCGTGTGTGTGTATATATGTATATATATACATATGTGTATGTATATATATATATACATACATATATATATATATATATATATATATATATATATATATATATATATATATATATATATTTGGGTAGGGGTGGGGTTGAGGGCGGGGTAGGTAAGAGTTACTTCGACCACCTGAAGAGGTCGAGAGGCGACGAACGACTTTCTTTCGCAACTCGAAGGAGCGAACGAACGAGTTAAAAAAAATCACTGCATAAACTTTTTTTGTGGTGAACATTAAAAAAACTTGAACTCTACCTCCCCTTCCCCCACTCTGAAGGTGGACCTCGAAGACTCACTCCCTCGAAGTCTGAGGTCCTCTCCTCATCTAAATGAAATGGACAAATCGACAGGCATTCATCTAAAATCTCGGTGGTGAGTGTCTTGCGGTTCAGTGAGGGGTGGTGGTGGTGGTTTGGAGCCTACGCCTGGAGGCACTGAGTATCTACGACCGAAGCTGTCACCTTTGCCCTATTATACGTTTTGGGGACCGGTGGGGTAAGTAATAAACAGTCACTGCTGGGAACAGGAGAGGAGCGCAAGATTCGAACCCACAACTAAGCAAAATCGAGACTATCACACTTCCGATTACGGGTTGCTGTTATTTTGTTTCCTAGAAAAGTCCACTTCAACGCTGAATGAAATCGTAAGGTACCCACTAACTACCACTAGTTTTTCAGTTTGTGGTCCAATCACTTTGGGACCCAACTTTGGGACCCTAGTTTTGGGACCCCATCTCTTGGGTCTTTGGACCCTTGATGAAGAACTGCTACGCTAGTGTCATGGTGTTTCTATAGAGTTCAGGGCCTCGTCCATGGGAGTTGAGATCACAGGATCCCCCCCCCCCTTCTCAGGATCTCAGGATTCAGAATCTCAGAACCTCCCCCTACCCCCTGGAGATCCAGCCCCCCCTCCCACAAGGGGGAGGAAGGTCCACGGAGGTTTCCAAAAGTGTATATTCAGTATTTAATGGATGATGAATTATTCTATTCAGTGTTGAAGAAGTCTTCCGGGAGAAGCAGGGAATAGCAGTACATAAAACAAGAACTTCGTGAGGGATGAGATCGAGGGTCACTGCTTGAGTGACAGAATACTTGACCCACATCTTTCATGTCACGCGATGTCACGCGATGTCACTAAGTCCACCCCACCCACACGACCACCACGACTATCACCCCCCCACCTCCAACCACCACCACCTCCCTATGTATCAACTTCACTTGTTTTATGTAAATTATACCAAATATAGAACAAATAATTTTTTTAAACATACGCCGGGAGAATCTCTCTTCCTATCGAAGCCGTCACCTGTGCCAAACGTACTAGACAAGTGTAAACAAGTCACCGATACCAGTGGGAAAATAACATACAAGGCAATTAGAAACACCAGTTAGAAAGTTAAAACTTAGGTTATACACATATGTAAGTGAATATACACATAAGTAAAAAAATAATGAATGCATTAGTAAATAGTTAAACAAACAATGATAAACAGAAACAAGTAGATAGATTAATTAAGAAAAATATATGTATATGAATACCTAAGTGAATGGATATACATGATGTATACATAAAGAATAAATAAATAGAAAATAAGCAAATGAATTATTATATATTGACAAACGAATATAGAAATACGTAAATGGACGAGTAATTGAATAAGTGAAGACAAGTAAATAAACAAATAAATAGATATACGAGTATTTAGATAAGTAAACACCGAGAAATTGACGAATAAAATAAATACACGAATAAGTAAATAGATAAATAAACGGATAATTGAATATGTTAATATTAATAAATGACAAATAGATAAATAAACAAATGTATAAATAATTGAATAAATTGATAAATGAACATAACACGCGTAGCCGAGCCGCGCTGCGTAGAGACCTCGATGCGGTCTTCGGGAAAGACTCGCTCACTCAGTCTCACGTTTTCTGTCATTTCATATAACGAGGGGTTACTCACTTCCACTGCACTCGAACGCGCGCGAGCACACAAACACACACACACACACACACACACACACACACACACACACACACACACACACACACACACACACACACACACACACACACACACACACACACACACACGGCTCGGTGGCGGATTGGTAAAGCACTGGCCTCACAAGCCAGAGAACCGGGGTTCGATTCCCCGGCCGGGCGGAGATAAGTTGGGTTTGTCTCCTTTCACGTGTAACCCCTATTCACCTAGCAGTGAGTAGGTACGGGACGTTAGTCAAGGAGTTGTGACCTTGCTGTCCCGGTGTGTGGTGTGTGAGTGGTCTCAGACCTACCCAGAGATCGGCAAATAATGAGCTCTGAGCTCGCTGCCGTAGGGTGGTGTCTGGCTGTCTCGACAGAGGCTGCAGCAGATCCGAGGTGAATACACACACACACACGCGCGCGCGCACGCACGCACACACTACTGTAAGCCTTGGACAAGGCTAGAAGTATTTTGTTTCTCATATTGAACTTGTCAATTGTGTGTGCGTATTATATATATATATATATATTATATATATATATATATTATATATATATATATATATATATATATATATATATATATATATATATATATATATGCACATACACATACAAAGAGCAAGAGATCTGATATTACTGTGAATGTGGCCTTAAAGTATACCCACCAATTATGCATGTATGTGTGTATACACAAACACAAACACACAAACACACACACACACACACACACACACACACACACACACACACACACACACACACGCACACACAAACAAACACACACACACACACACGCACGCACACACACGCACACACACACGCACACACACACACACACACACACGCACGGACTTATGCTTGATATATTATTATTCGGACTACCTATTTGAACACATAATTTTCGTACTTACACAGTCATTACAAGACATCACACACTCATCGAAGTGTGATATTAAAGCAAGAAGGTGAGTAGACCATAATCAAATGTGGGCCAGTTCTTGCAGCTAAGGCACCTCACTCCTTCCTCCTCCAGGAGTGGGTCTCAGGAGCCACAAGAGTTTCTTCAGAGCCTCTAAGAGCTCTTGTAGATCCTGACGGCGTTGTCGTCGAAGTTGGCGTATAAAGGAACTCTGTAGGTTCCTGGAACCCGATGGGGAGGATCGGGGGGAGGTATGGGGAGGATACGAGGGGATATGGGAGGATCTGGGGAGGATTTGAGGAAGATCTAAGGAGGATCTGAGGAAGATCTGGGAAGGATCTAGGGAGGATCTGGGAGGATCTGTGAGGATCTGTGAGGCTCTGGGGAGGCTCTGGGGAGGCTCTGGGGAGGATCTGGGGCAAGATCTGGGGGGATCTGGAGAAGACCTGGGGAGTAACTGGAGAGGATCTGGGGAGAAACTGAAGAGGATCTAGGGAAATGGAGAGGATCTGTAGAGGATGTGAAGAACTGGGGTCACCACCGGACCGTTTACCCGGAGGTACACAACGGCGCATGCGCGCACACACAAGAGCAGACACCCGCACACCCGACACGCGCACACACCTGGCTGAAACTGTGAGGTTCCCTGCTGTTCCTGCTGCTGCTGCTGTCGTCAGCCACCTCCCCCTCCACTCCCACTCCCTCCAGTCCTCCGCTTCCTCCTCCTCCTCCCGCTTCTTCCACACTCCTACAGTTGCTTCGATGCCTCACTTAGCCACCTCCTCCTCCTACTCCTCCACCTCCACCGTTTCTAGATTCTACATTTCTTCGTGTTTTTCCTTCTACTTTTCTTATATTCTCGTGAGCTATCGTGACTTCCTCAGTCGTTCTTTTTTCATTTCTTCCATTCATTGCTCACTTTTCCTGCTCCTCTGGTTCCTTTTTTCTTCTTTTTTCATTCTTCCAAACGTCTTCCTTCTCTTCCTTCTCTCTTTTCTTCTCTTCTCTTGGCAATATCCGTTGCTCTCCTTGTACCTATTCCAGTTTCATGTCTTCCCATATCTTCTCATCCAAGTACTTCCAGGCTGCCCTCTCCCTTTCTCTATCTCCCTCTGTCTGCGCGGGCGCGCGCGTTATTATATACATGTAAGTATATATATATACATACTTACGGCGAAGGTCGGGGGGATGGCGGTTCGAATTCTGCCACCAGCAAAGTTGAACCAAGGGCATGGTTTATTAAATTCTACGCTACAAAGCCCTCTGTGAGGGGCACCGTCCTAGCCTCCCGATAGGGGGGAGTGTGTGACGTTAAACCATATCATCATATTATATATATATATATATATATATATATATATATATATACATATACATATACATACGGATCTTTAAGATTCTAAAGGGAATTGACAAAAAGTGACCACATTTTTACATTGAATGAGAATCCGACAAGAAATAATGGTCTCAAACTCACAGGAAATAGATTTAATTTTGAAGTGGGTAGAAACAACTTCGACAACCGTGTAGTTAATGAATGGAATAAACTTCATACAGAGGCAGTGCAATGTAGTTCAGTTCGAAGCCTTAAAATTCGTTTATATAAACACCTAAGCAAGATGTTGAAATACCTGCCATTTATTTTATATTGTTTATTTGTTTGTTATTATTCATCTATATATTATTATTTGCTTGATTTTCATTTATTATTTTCTGTCAATTTATTATTATTTACTATTCATCTGTTTGTTTATTATTTAATAATACTTATGCATTTATTCATTTGTTTATTTATTTATCTATTCATCATTATAATTCTTTTTCGCATCCTACCTAGTTATAGACCAAAAGGTCTATTGTCGGCATGCTCCTCCTTTGTAATATATATATACATACAGTATATATATATATATATATATATATATATATATAATATATATATATATATATATATATATATATATTCATATTTATCTGCTCTCTTCCTTTCTGCCTCTTTCGATCTATCTGCCTCACTCCCTCTGCCTCTCGCTCTTCCCCTTCCCCTCTCCCTCTCTCACCATCCTTCTCTCTATCCCTCTCTCCCTCTTTCTACAGTATAACTATATTTCTCTGCCTCTCTCTCTAATTACATTTTTCTGTTTTTCTCTATCTCCCTGCCCCTCCCTCCCTCCCCTTCTCTCTCGCTCTCTTTATCTACCTTTCTCTCTCTCTCTCTCTCTCTCTCTCTCTCTCTCTCTCTCTCTCTCTCTCTCTATCTCTCTCTCTCTCTCTCTCTCTCTCTACCAATATCTTTAACTATATTTCTCTGCCTCTCTAATTATGTTTCTTTGCTTCTCTCTTTCTCCCTGCTCCTCTCTCTCAATCTCTATCTCTCGGCCTCTCTCCTCTTTCTCTCACGACGTACTTGTGGGTTAAAAGTTGTTTTGCTATTGCAACTCATCCTCCCCATATTTGGCACTTATGCAACTGCATGAAATGGACTGGCAGTCAGAAAGAGTGAGTGTTAATGTTAACAGTCAACCTGTTAATGTTTATGTTAGCATTAGTCTCCCTGTCAAGTGTTCACTTATGCGTATCTTTGCCATGTTAGTGTTTGTCGGTGTTAATATTTACCTCGTTGGAATTTTTTGCTCTTAATTCTCATCAAGTTAGTGTTCACTTATGTTAACATTCACCATGCTAATGCTTACGTTAATATTTACCATATTAATGTTTACAAGTTAATATTCTCCCTGTTAGAATTTTGTTTTCGTTAATATTATTATGTTAGTGTTAGCTTATGTTAATCACATTAGTGTTTTTCATGTTAATATTGCCCCTCTTAATGTTTATGTTAATAAAAAAATTATACAATTTGTTTGTGTTTATATATATCTCACCGTGTTTATTTGTAAATATCAATCCTCTTAGTGTTTGTGTTAATATCAGCCGTCTTTGTGGTTGTTTGTTAATATCAACCCTCTTAACGTTAATGTTAATATTAACATTATTAATCCGACTACTCCTCTTAATCCGGTTAGTAGCGGTTCCCATAGGGTGGCCGTAAGACACTGAACTGCAAAAAGATCCGGTGTCAGAAGGGGTCCGGAACAGGTCGTGTCATATGACACGAGCCCCCCCCCCTTTGCCCCCGCCCCACCTCCCCATTCTTGTTAATGAAATCCACGGTTTGAGGGTCGTTCTTATGTTTGTTTGGAGTATTGTGTCGTATGTCGTTTCGTGTCATTTCGTGTCGCCTTGTGCCGTCTCGAGTCGTCTCGAGTCGTCTCGAGTCGTCTCGAGTCGTCTCGAGTCGTCTTGTGTCATTTCGTGGAGTATTGTGTCGTACTATGTCGGCTCGTGTCGTGTCGTGTTTCCAAAGACGACTTGGGTCCAAAACGTCGTATGGCATGGGTGAGTCGTATGTCATTTCTTTGCCACGCACAGTTGTACTCTTTGGGTCTGTTCACAGGATATTTATTGAGTATAACACTGTCAGTGTTTTCAGTGACAATTATGATTTCGCACATTTTTCAATATCAACCAAAAAATGATCTAAATGGTGTATTTGGTTGTAAAACATGTTTGACAAACATGTTTGACAATCAAATGTCCCATTCACACCGTCAAACATAACTTCAAACACTTTTTTGACAATCCAGGTTTGACAAACAGTTTGACCGTGTAAATGGCCCTTTATACAGTTGTGAAAACTCCACAGAATGGCCACAAAATGGCGGCGTGTCCAGAGTTGTCACAACTCTATAAAAGGACTCTGTATATATGGGCTATTTGTGCATCTAAACGCACAACCCAGTATATCAGTGAAAAAACACAACAGGTTCGAGTAATCATTAGGAAAACCAAACAGCAAGCGCGAGCGAAAATAATTTGGCCACAAAATGGCTCCCCGGGTCATTTATCGTATCATGTCGCAACTCTCTTTATAAAGGGATTCTAGTCCTGGACACAGACTCAAATTGGCCCAGATGCAAACACCACACAGAACACACACACAGAACACACACACAGAACACCTCATGCTACAAATTCCAACACTAACAATCCCCTGACAATTACACAATATATCTTCTCTAAGTGACTTATGGTCCTGCCCAGAGGTTGTTGCCGGTTTCCTGGGGCCGCGGGTCTTCTGCAATAGAGACCTGGGGCAATGGATTGACTGACTGATTGATTGATTGATTGATCAAACAATCTGATTAAAGTTCAAGGAAGCCACAGAAGTGAGTGGATTTACGGTGAAAGGTGACCTACGCCATGGAATCATATTTCATTTCATTTCATTTCAATGAATGAATGAATGAATGAATGGACGAGTTACTGAGTCAACAAACGAATAAACTAATGAATGAACGAATGAATGAATTAAATAGATAGATTAGTTAATGAATAAAGATATGTAAATAAATAAACAGATAAGTAAATAAATAAATACAAAAATAAATTAATATTTGGAATTTAATTAAAATTAATTAATGAATGAACAAGTGAATGACCAAATGAATGAACGAACAAATGAACGAACGAATGAATAAATGAATGAATGAATGAATGCACGAATGAATGGATGGACGAGTGAAAAAATGAAAGAATGAATGATTGATATATTATTTAATAGGTAAACAGTTATAAATAAAATGAAATAAACTTGTAAATCAATAAACTGATACATGAATAAACACACAAATAACCAATAAAAAATGAAAAATAACTAAACAAATTAATCAGTCGATTAATCAACTAATCAACTCATTAATATAATCAAATTAAAAAAGACACTAACACTATCGACGTTCGTTGGAACCAAGCGATCAACAGGAAATTAGCAATGATACTGATACCAATACTGATATACACTACACTTCAGTATAATGCAGTATACTGATACTCATTCTGATACTAGTACTAGTGTAGGTACTGAGAAGAACATAAGAATAGAGGAAGCTGCAAGAGACCATAAGGCCTACACTAGACAGTTCCATATCCCTTACCACCCCTGTCATCCCCACTCATAAAGTTATCTAATCTTCTAAAACAACCAATTATTTCAGCGCTCACTACATAGTTAATATTCGATGATCACACTACTGGTTAACGTATGGAATAGACTTAGATACAGGTACAGGTACTGTACAGTTGGGACATAAGCTGGGTTGCACCTGATGTCAGGCCAGTATCAGTAACCCAAAGAGCCGGAATTACAAACAAACACGCTTTTATCGAAATTGCTTCAGCCTCCTCCTCCTTCTCTTCCACCTCCTCCTCTTCCTCCTCCTCCTCCTCTCTTCCTATTCCTATTCCTCTTTCTCGCCCCCGAGGGGGGAGGGGGAGCCATGGGAATGAATAAACAAACATGTCGGCAACTGTAATACAAATGAGATCACCATCTGGCATGGAAAAAGTTAACAAACTATCACACTTTTCTGTTTTCAATAACCAAGCTGTTCGACTTTACGAAACTATTTGGCTAAACTGTCTATATATACATTTGGTCAATTAGCTTTTATGTATGCATATATATATATATATATATATATATATATTATATATATACATATATACATATATACATGTATATACATATATACATATATATATGATTGTACAGTCGCGTGCATTTGTGCATTGTATTAATCGTTTACACCTTTACTAAGCTTCATAATATCTACGAGCAAGTGTTTCTTTGTATTTCGCATTTCGTTCACGCCATAAGACTCATGACAGTCCTGTCACTCTTAGACAGGACATTCCAATATCGAAAGAGCCTTCACTACCATAAAGAACACCTGAGTAAGTGCTTAGCTAAGCATAGGATGATGTAATACTGAGTATCGAGGATTGATAGAGTTGGACGTTACTATCTATGTATAATGTAACCATTGAAACCACTCAATGGGATAATATTGAGAAGCAAGTGCGTCCACCACGCCAAGAAGACCTAACGATCCTACTCGTAGTACAAATGTACAAAGAACTGTACATTGGACTTTGATCAAGCCCCATTAACCTTTGTAACTTTTATCCAACATGGGTACACAAAACAACCACTCCTGTAGTTGCAGTTTTAGTTACAAAACAAGCTTTTGGTAATTACAAAACTACAGTACGGTTTTGTAGCTGCAGCCTGAATGCCAACCCAAACAATTTTGTTCACAAAATATTTTTTTCTCTTTTATAGAAGCTAATGAACACAACGATGTGTTGAATATGCATCAATGAGGGCTATGCTTGTGTAGTAAGAATTACAGGGTGGACAAGAAGTTGATGTACTCGATACTACTAGGAAAGTTACCGTAACAAATGAAAAGAATAAAATAGAACAAAGAAGAATAAAAATAAGCAAATTAATGAAAAAATAGAATAAAATTAAATACAAGAAGAAAGAATACATATAAATACACATGAAATAAATGAAAAAAAAATAGAAAATACAATATATATACAGAAATAAATAAATGAATAAATGAGCAAGTGAATAATCAAAATTAAGAAAAAAAAATTCTTTGCAAGATGTTTTATTCAACTATATGTTCATTCCCCACAAGACGTATTAAAGCAAAGCCTTTAATCCCCCTTATAAGGGGCTAGCCCAGCCAAAGCTTACGTTTACCTTTACATTTCGTGAAAAAAAAACAAATCAAAGATATGCTCAAATAAGATTGTATAAATGAAATAAGATAATGTAAAAATAAATTGAAAGAATATTCAGATAAAATGGAAGTTAGAAATGAGACAAGTTAAGAAAATAAAATAAAATCAAAGTTAAATGAAATTAAATAGAATAGTGTTCCTATTCCTCTTGCTCCGCCTTAGTTACTTTTACAACACATATGGGGAATGCGGTAGCGTTATTCTTATCCCCCACCAAAACGTACTTATATCAAACTAAACAATAACACACACACACACACACACACACACACACACACACACACACACACACACACACACACACACACACACACACACACACACACACACACACACACACACACACAGTGGTAACGTTCCCAACTGCTGCTGCAGTGGTCCGAGTTCTAATCCCGCCTAGGGGTGAAGTAATTCCAGTATCGCTGCGTTGCGAGTCGTTACTTCAATTCTCGTGGGCGAGGAGTTATGTGTGTGTGTGTGCGCGTTTAAGGTTACAGCATTACCCATAGATCGGTCATATATGAGCTCTGAGCTCTCTTCCGGGAAGGTAAAAACTGTCGATTACGAGTCCAACACATGATCCAAGATCATGGTGAATCACACACAAACACACACACACACACACACACACACACACACACACACACACACACACACACACACACACACACACACACACACACACACACGTTAACATAGCATCCAAGAATAAATTTCCCAAATTACACACGAGTAATTGGGGGCATTACTAATCACCCTCTAGAAAAGACAAACGCTCCAACACCATGGCAAGCTTATAATAATAACAACTAATCACTTGTCCTAATTAGTTACTCCAATTAGTCAGACTTTTTTTTAAATCTATTGATGTATGGTGAACCATCACAGTCATTAAGTCAGTCAACACTTCGTTAACTCGGTTCATCCTGTGATCTCTTGTCCAATTTCCATGTTAATTAAGTACCGGAAAATGGATTCTGGAGTACAATTGGAATCCTGAGTACTGACGGGCCTGGAAACAACGATTCCAGGGAGTACTGGAGTGGTGAGTGTGAACAAGAGAACGATAACTAACCTTTCAAAATAATGGTCTCTATATGAATAATCGTCATACCAGGATCGTGTCATATGCCGCTTTCGTAGATTATGAATCCTACAAAAATATTCTCATCAAAAAGATAAATAGATACATAAATACGTGAACACATAAATAAACAGTTGAATTAATACTCGTACATAAATAGATAAACAAATGAAGATAAACCAAAAATAAATTAATAAATTAATATGTAGATAAATAACCAAATAAATATTTTTCGTTGGTCTTTATGATTTGTCATTGTGATTCACTGTCACTCCTGTCACACGGTCTCCAAGATGTGGTACACATAAGAGGGGTTTTACACGATGTAACGGTTCGTCGAACGCGGTTCGACAGACACGTGTTTAAAGTGATGTGTGAACGTGTGAACGGGGTATTTGGTTGTCGAACACGTTGGTTAAACCCCAAATACCCCCTTCACACATTACTTTAAACACGTGTCTGTCGAACCGCGTTCGACGAACTGGGGTAGACCATGTAAACCCCCTCTTATTGAAACTGCACCACGTGACCACCACAAATAGCCCCTCCCCTTTTAACTCTTCCCTTAATTGAAACTTGATATTGGCAAATATATTCTCAATTCCTTACTCTTTCATTTTATTCTTGTTCACTTAATTCATACACAATATTGAAAAATATATGCTCAGTTTCCTGTTCTTTTGCCTCTGCTACAATCACCCAGACTCAACTTCCCGTTTTTTGTATAGAAAACGACGCCTAAAAAATAAAAATTACAACAGAAATAATAGAGCTAATCCTTTTCATGACTCTCACGGGAGTATGACTCTAATGACCCTATACAATAGGTATGATTATTCCGTACACGTTTTTATCAAGGGTACCATCAAAAAGAGCCTACACCAAGTGGTCCAGCGGAAGGGGTGTGGGAGAGGCTCATCTCCCCAGCCCTCGTCCTCCTAAGTCCATCAACTCCCTTAACTGGGAGGTACACCTCAAACGATCTAATACTTAGTTTTCTAACTAGCGCCAAGATTCTATATTCCTCATCTATTTCTATCCATCCACGTCAATTTCCGTTCAAATTTTAATTCTTTCGACTTCTTACCCATTCGCGGATTTTCATTAGCTTCTCCATCTTCTTCCTCTCCATCATCATCTTCGTCTTTGGTAAACTAATCTCTTCTCGTTTGTCTTCAGAATTCTTAGTCGAGCCAATTCTTGTTTTCCATAGCCGTCCCTGTGTCCCTGGCATATGTCTCTGGTGTCCCTGTGTCCCCGGCGTGTCCTTCCATCCATAACCATCACTCTCCTCTTTCTTTTAATTTCCTCCACATTTTCTTCCATATAATGGCCTTCATGCCTTACGGGGGGGGGGGCATATCTCCTCCCCCCTCTCTCCCTCTATTATATATATATATATATATATATATATATATACATACATATATATATACATATACATATATATATATACATATATATACATATATATATATATATATATATATATGTGTGTGTGTGTGTGTGTGTGTGTGTGTGTGTGTGTGTGTGTGTGTGTGTGTGTGTGTGTGTGTGTGTGTGAGTGTGTGTGTGTGTGTGTGTGTGTCATATAAGTATTCACCAGAGTACTTGTAAATCTGAGTGATTTTTAGAACACCCTGTATATACGTTCTTTTGTGTGTGTGTGTGTGTGTGTGTGTGTGTGTGTGTGTGTGTGTGTGTGTGTGTGTGTGTGTGTGTGTGTGTGTGTGTGTGTGTGTCTGTGTGTGTGTTCGTTTCCTTAAGTACACTTCTATTTGGACAACAGATGTGCATAGACAAATAGTACTGGCCATAAACAGACACACACTGACATGAAAGCCCTTGAGCACTGCCAGCTCGGATCTTTTGTGAAATTTAGTGGCAAGTTTAGTGTAATAATCCGATTTAGTGTTGAGGAAGAGGACCTTAATTAGTGAGAAAACAAAGGACTCCCAGCAAAGCGTCCGCTCATCTATCTTCGTTAAGATCTATTTAGAAGATTAGATCTTATTTGTTTCACGAAGAGCCTTAGATGGCATTCTAAGCAGGAGTACTTGATGAGGCAGAAGCACTAGTAGTAGTACTAGTGATATTACTAGGTGTAGTAATAGTTGTAGTATTATAAGAAAATAGTTATGATAACGACAACAGCAACATTTGCAATAACAACAATAGCGACAACAAAAACAAATACAACAATAACAACAATGCTAACAGTGCTAACAATATTAACATTGATGATAATGATAACCATAATGATAATGATAATGATAATGATAATGTTAATGATAATGATATAAAAATCGGCAACAATAGAAAACTGAAAGGTATGAAAGTAAATGTAGCTTCACACGGGGCAGATTCACGTCAACTGTTGCGAGTTCGTTTGCGCGGAAACGACTTCCGTTACAGTCTTTTGGTGTTTTTTTTTTTCAGAAATGTGAAATCACCTCTGCGTCATAGACTGAGAAGCTAAATGATGAACTAAGAGAAGTTAAACCTGTACGAATGGTAGACACATTGTTGAAATGATCTTAGTGAATTCTAGAATATTGTCAACATGTTTTTTGTCAATTTAAATTCCTTTTCGCTCTTCACGAAATATTCAGGCTTTACGTAGTCGCCCCTGATTGAGCGTTACAGGTCAGACAAGAGGACCCAGAGTTAGCATATATACATACATACATAATATATATATATATATATATATATATATATATATATATATATTCATTACCAGACCTCAATAGAGGCCACTAGAAAATAAAACAAGCTGTTTTATATATATATATATATATATATATATATATATATATATATATATATATATATATATATATATATATATATATATATATATATATATATGTATATGCATTCACTAGAACATATCTTTTTATTCATATCAATATTATCCTTTTGGATAGTACAGCCTTTCATCTATGTGACATTCTTTCCACTGACTACACAAACCTCGAAGTACGGTAGTTTCTGCTTACATTTCGAAAAAATTTCAATACCAAAATTCATGGTATGGAACACATTCTCAAAATGGGCCTTTAGCAAAAGAATCAGACCTATTTCATCTCTCAATTTGAGACCCAAGCCTCAATTTTGGTCTTCAAAATCATAAACGAGATTCAGGAATCAATGAAGATCTTGAGAGTTGGAATCCAAGTGACCTGAGGTCTTTGGCATTGACCCAGCTTGACCTTATATTGCACGGGAGGGATTATCTTGAAGGAAATTGAAGGATTTTGTTATATCTTGAGCCTGAATGCAATGGATCAAGGGGGCTTTCGTTGGTTCTTAATGATACGAAACTTTTGCTCAGAGAATATATATATATATATATAAGGTGTCAGCCTATAAACTTGGGAATAATTATTATTATATATACACACGTACACATACGCATTTATACGTTCACACATGCACACACGTTCACACACGCATACACGCATTCACACACACATACACACGTTCACACACGCATACACACGTTCACACAGGCATACACACGTTCACACACGCATACACGAGTTCACACACGCATACACATACGTTCATACACCCATATACATGATCACACACACACACACACACACACACACACACACACACACACACACACACACACACACACACACACACACACACACACACACACACACACACACACACACACACACACACACACACACACACACACACACACACACACACACACACACACGATTAAATGCCCCAATTGTAGCAACCATTAAGAGGCCTGGGATTGTGGATAATGGGTTAATGAGGTCAAGGAAGGTGATGGGGAGGGAAGGAGATTATATGGGGAGGTGAGGGATGAAGACGGGCTGCTTTTCAGGGGGAGTGAGCGGAGAATGAGGAAGGAACGGGGAAGAGGCTTACATGAGATAGCAGGAGGTAGGGAGAGGAGGAGGAGAGAAGATGAGATGAGAGGAGAGTAGAAGAGAGGAAAGAGAAGAGAAATGAGAAAAGGAGAGAAGAGGAGAGAGAGGAGAGAGAGGAGAGACTAGGAGAGATAAGAAGAGAAAAGGGAGATGAGAGGAGAAAGTAGGAGAGAAAAGGGAAACAATAAGATAATAGAGAGGATAAGAAGAATAATGAAGAGAAAGCGCGCGCACACACACACACACACACACACACACACACACACACACACACACACACACACACACACACACACACACACACACACACACAATTTTTATCTATTATTCATATAATAATGTGTTTAGTTATTCATATACATATCTATATATCTATTAATATGTTCTTTTAAACATATTTTTTACATGCCATTTATTTGCATCCCTCCCCCTCACAGGTATAGAAAACGTAATGTGGCGCTCCACGCAGAGCAATCTTAGAGAACATCCCTAATTGAGGGGTGACTATATAATAATAGATAGTGCCTCCGTGTGCAGTATAACTGTCCGAACAACGGTGAAAATAACAATAGAAGTGAATAAATGAATACATAGGTAAATGTATAACTGTCCGAACGGTGAAAATAACAATAAAAGTGAATAAATAAATACATAGGTAAATGTATAAATGAATTGGTAAATAAATAATGAATAAATAAACCAAAATACATAAACTTAAGTAAACAAATAAGCAAATAAAAGATTAAAAATATATAACAAATGAATGTTCCTACGGAAACGGGGGCACTTAAATCTAAAGCCTTTACAACCTTTGATATTTAATTAAACTCGAAAAGCGCCTTCATCGAAACAGATTAAGGTTTGCACACATAACAGGGCAAACAAGCATACGCCCACGCCAGCAACGCCCATAGACTCTTCCCACCCTCTCCTCCCCTCCAAACCCACATAAACATGAAGTACAAACACAATCCCGCACGTATGCTCGCGTGGATGTCAAGTTGCATGAGAAAAAATGTAATCCTGATTCACATATTAACGTTCATTTAACGCTGTTCGTGGGATGTGAAGTCTCTTTGATTTCACTTCACTTCACTCCAATGATTGACTTGTATTGACTTTACACCCACACACACATTCACATACACACACACACACACACACACACACACACACACACACACACACACACACACACACACACACACACACACACACACACACACACACACACACACACACACACACACACACACACACACACACACACACACAGTGTCGAGGGAGAGATCCATTTTCACTGTTAAATTAAACTCAGAAACTGAAGAAAACTGTGTCAGGATGCCCTCCTACTGAAACCGTGCGGAAGAAGGTGAAGGAAGGGAAGGGAGGGAGGGATATATATATATATATATATATATATATATATATATATATATATATATAGAGAGAGAGAGAGAGAGAGAGAGAGAGAGAGAGAGAGAGAGAGATAGAGAGACAGACAGACAGTGAGAGAGACAGATAAATAGAAAGAGAAATAGGGAGAGAATTGGAGAGAGAGAAATAGTGAGAGTGAAAGAGAGAGCGAGAGAGAGAGAGAGAGAGAGAGAGAGAGAGAGAGAGAGAGAGAGAGAGAGAGAGAGAGAGAGAGAGAGAGAGAGAGAGAGAGAGAGAGAGAGAGAGAGAGAGAGAGAGAGAGACTTATCAGGTGTCAACAGCTCCAACCTCACGCGTGTGTGAGTCAACAGCTACAGAAGTCGCTGAATCGAAGTGATGAAGCACAAAAGGAGGAAAAAGAAGGTGAGGAAGGGGGAAGGTACAGAGTGGGGGGGAGATAAGGGTAATTAAGAAGAGGAAGGGGAAATAAGGTGGGGGTAGAGAGGGGGAAGCTTATAAGGGTAATTAAAAAGAGGAAGGGATAAAGGAAGGAGAGGAGGAGGAGGAAGAGGAGGAGGAGGAGGCAGAGGAGGAGGAGGAGGGAGAGGAGGAAGAGGAGGAAGAGGAGGAGGAGGAAGAGGAGGAGGAGGAGGAGGAGGAGGAAGAGGAGGAGGAGGGAGAGGAGGAAGAGGAGGAAGAGGAGGAGGAAGAGGAGGAGGAGGAGGAGGAAGAGGAAGAGGAAGAGGACGAGGAGGAGGAGGAAGAGGACGAGGAGGAAGAGGAAGAGGACGAGGAGGAGGAGGAAGAGGAGGAGGAGGAAGAGGAAGAGGAGGAGGAGGAGGAAGAGGGGGAGGAGGAAGAGGAGGAGGAAGAGGAGGAGGAGGAAGAGGAGGAGGAAAGAGGGACGACAGAGTATGGTGGAGGAAGAGGAAGAAAGAAGGACTGGCCGGTTGTTATGGTCTGTGGTTATCATAGTTTCTATCCTTTTACACGATCTCCCAACTCACTCTCTCTATCTCTCTCTCTCTCTCTCTCTCTCTCTCTCTCTCTCTCTCTCTCTCTCTCTCTCTCTCTCTCTCTCTCTCTCTCTTTCTCTCTCGTTTTAAGAGAGTTGTGGAAAGGTGCTCGAGGTATTTGTGTTTTATGGTCCACGATTTCGGGCAATACCACTATTGTTTCAGATGGAAGGCGAGTGAGTAGGTGGTTGTTGAGGATTGTTGTGTAAATCGGACATTCTTTTATTATATGTGATACTGTCAGTAAAGTTTTGCATTGGCAGGTGTGAGGGTCGTTTCCTGTCATGACGTGGCCGGCAAAAATGTCCTGATCTTAAGACGTACTAGTGTTGATTCAAAACGTCAGTTACGTGGATGCGAGGAGACCTATGGATATCTATGGGATTTGATTGTTCTCTGGTGGTTTGTTTTATTCCAAGCGTCATTCTCACATTTTCAACAATGTAGATCGAAGGACTTTGTAGTAATTTTTTACTGGTATGGGGGCGGAAGCGTTGAAAGGGGCGGATGCCGCCTCTTGAGATACCTTGTCGGCTCGTTCGTCGTTGTCGGCTCGTTCGTCGTTGTAAACTCGGGAATGCTATGTCGCTAGGTGGGATCGGGACTTTAGCCGTTGATTGTGGTGTTCGGGTTTATTGCTAATGTTGATGACGATGATTATTATACACTATGTTGTGGGGGACGGTGAGCAATTGATCCGGTGTTGCCACGGTGTTCCCGGGTAGGGCAATTGAGGGGCTTTGATTTTAAGAAGATGGCATCCTGTTGTTTGTTTGGTGTTGGTGTGGTTGTTATTATCGGTGTTGGTGTCGGTGTTAGTGGTGTTGGTGTTGTTGGTGTTGCTGATGGTGGTGGTGTTGGTGCTAGTATTAGTGTTAGTGCTGATGTTGGTGGTTAATATTACTAAGCAATTATTATTGAAATATTGGTCCATTACAGAACGAAGGAGGAGAAAGGGGAATAGGAGGAGGGAAAAGGTGGAAGAAGAGGAAAAACAGGAAGAGCAGGAAGAGGAAGAGGAGGAAGATCAAGAAGAGAAGGAAGAGGAGGAAGAGGAAGACGAGGAGAAAGAGGCGGGAGTGGAAAATATATATATAAAATATCGAAATTACAGTATTAAGAACATTTCTTGTCCTTGACTTTCTAAGATTGCTGCCTCTGAAGCAGCTCTCCTACGTTACCTAACATGAGAAGTCTACGCTAGGAGGAGCTGAGCACTGCGACTGAAGCCATCACCTATGCCCTGTTATACGCTTTGGGGACTGTTGGGGCAAGTCAGTATTGGGAATAGAAGTGCGGGACTCAAACCCATGACTAGGAAGATATGAAATCAGCACGCTTCCTATTACGCCACCAGTCACTGTGGATATCATTATCCTGGGTTCTCAAGCCGCTTTAAGTCACGTATCCCAAATTCATACATTGCTGTTCCCTAGCCTTCCGGAGAAGACCGATTTAACACTAAATAAAATCGCTAAACATCCACTAACCCCCACTAGTTTTCGGCCTGTAGCCTCACCTGGAAACCTCTATGCACCCCCACTCCCACCCAAGGGGGGGGGGCGCGGACACGTATTTAAGAATCGCATATCAATCACGCACATTCTGTGCATACAACGTTCTATAGACAAAATCCAGTCCCCTAATATTTTAGGGATAACAGTGACACCTTTACGAACCAGAGCTACGCATCTTTCTTTTATGAATGGAAATTAATCTCAACTTGATCTTCTATCATTCCTTCGCTTCTACTTGAAGCCTTCCTGTGCCGCCTCTCTTTCTGTGATGCGATATTGCTCCAAAGGATAGAAACGCTGGTGGCCATCTTTGCTTTAACCTCATTTTCCCTCTCTCTCTCTGTCTCTCTCTCTCTCTCTCTCCTCTCTTTCTCCCTCATCATCTTACTGTAACTATATACACTCCGCGCTCGTGTCTAAAAAGACAGTTGTGTTGATGCGAGTCCTAATGACGCTCGGCCAAGAACGTGTGCAATCTGCCATCAGGAGAGGAAGCTTCTTCCTCTTCCTCCTACTCCTCCTCTTCCTCCTCCTCATTTACAGACAGACGTACATAAAGCATTCGTGTAGTGGAAAGGAAAAGGGAGAGTGGAACACGGGTTATACTAGGGGAATATAAGGAGAGGTGGAGAGGAACAAAGGGAAGAGGGAGGGAGGGAGGGAGGAAAAAACGGGGGAGGAGAGGAGAAGAAGAGATGTGGAGGGAGGGAAAGGAAAAAAGATGGGGAAGGAGGAAGGAGGAAGAGGATAAGAGGACAAGAGGATGACAGGAAGAGAAGGAAGAAGAGAGGAAAGAGAGAGGACAAGGGAAGAGGAGAAAAACAGACTGAGAAGAGGGAAGGTGGAGGTTAGAAGAAGTGTAAAAGAAAAGTATGTGGATAGTGTGTGTGTGTGTGTGTGTATTTGTGTGTGTGTGTGTGTGTGTGTGTGTATTTGTGTGTGTGTGTGTGTGTGTGTGTGTGTGTGTGTGTGTGTGTGTGTGTGTGTGTGTGTGTGTGTGTGTGTGTGTGTGCGCATGTGCGTGTGTCACTCTTTCATCTACATCTAAACCCTTTAAACACCCATAGAGGCAGAATCGAAACGGAAGTTCCAATGTAAGAGGAAGTGTCCTGACATTTCCTTCCCTTCGAAACGTAAACAAACATACTTCACAAGACTTACGTCACGCCTTGAGAAGGCTCGGAGCG
>NC_134810.1:24144669-24149669 GCF_046742065.1 Oratosquilla oratoria | reverse complement strand
GTATTGTTTTTGCACACACCACTTTCTCATCTAACTTGTTCCAAATGTCTATCACTCTGTGGGGAAAGCTGTTCTTTTTCAGATCTCTTCTATAACTGTCTTGATTTTCTTTCCGTGTCCTCTTGTATTTCTATCATCCCATTTTATTAGATCCTCTGTGAATGCGTGAACGAGTCAACTCGTTGCAAAGAGATATTTTCCCTCCAACCACCAATTAATCGGCGGTACCGGCCATCTGCAGCTCTTTTTCCGCCGGAAAATAATTATGTAAAAAAAAAAAAAAAAAAAAAAAAAAAAATCTCAGCAATTTACACAGAATGTCATTTGATATGATGGAGGAAAACTATTTTCCTTCACCATATCAGATTCATTTCCGAAAGCTACAAACATGTTCCAACAGTTGAAGGAAAATAGCTCAATGTGATAAGGCCTCAACACTGTGCCCGGAAATACGTAATAGGCGTACGTGTAAAGGGCCATTGACACGGTCAAACGGTTTGTCAAACCCGGTTTGTCAAACAAGTGTTTGAAGTGATGTTTGATCGTGTGAATGGGGAATTTAGTTAACACATTTGTCAAACGTGTTTGACAACCAAACACCCTATTAACACGGTCAAACATCACTTCAAACACTCATTTGTCAAACCCGATTTGTCAAATAAGTGTTTGAAGTAATGTTTGACGGTGTGAATGGAAAATTTGGTTGTCAAACATGTTTGCCAAACATGTTTGCCAACCAAGCATCCTATTCACATGGTCAGACATCACTTCAAACACTCATTTGTCAAACCCGATCTGTCAAATAAGTGCTTGAAGTGATGTTTGACCGCATGAATGGGAAATTTGGTTGTCAAACATGCTTGCCAAACATGTTTGCCAACCAAACACCATATTCACACGGTCAAACATCACTTCAAACCGTTTGACCTGGGCAATGGCCCTTAAGGATGAACGAGTACTTACCATTCTCCACCAGGTCGGAACGAGACGAATCACAGACGTTCTCGAGGGAATCACACTGCCGAAGTCCGTTGACTCCTCGACGGGGAGTTGGCGCCGGGCTGCCCTGCGAGGAGAGAAAACAAAAATACATGAATAGATGAATAAATAAATAGATGGATAAGTATAGGTAGATAGATGAGCAGAAATTGACAAATAGATAAACAGATAAATAAGTAAATGGATAAGGGTAGATAGATGATCAGAAATTGACATATAGATAAACAGATAAATAAGTAAATGGATAAGGGTAGATAGATGATCAGAAATTGACATATAGATAAACAGATAAATAAGTAAATGGATAAGTGTAGATAGATGATCAGAAATTGACAAATAGATAAACACATAAATAAGTAAATGGATAAGTGTAGATAGATGAGCAGAAATTGACAAATAAACAGATACATAGATAAATGAATAGGTAGATAAATATATGAATGAATAAATATAAACATAGATAAATAAATAGGAAATATATTAATGAATAGGCAAATAAATAAATGAATAAATGAACATAGCCTACGAGAAAATAAACATGAATAAATAAACATATAAACACATAAATAAACAAGTTAATTAATATATGAGGAATTTCATGCTAGGTATGTGGACAATAAACCCCATATAAGGAAATTGAGGCTGGGGGTGAGGTGGGGGAGGGGTTAAGGCATTGAGGTTTAGAAACGTGAGTTAATAAATGAGGGCTAAGTATATGAAGTATTATCTAATAGAAGCATTTGCGGCATATGGTGGTTAACGAAGGATACAGGGAAGGAAGAAGACTGTGGAAAAGGTATACTTGCTATGGGAAACGGTACGTGCCTTAATATGTTTTGTTTTTTTCTATATAATTGTTTATTTTTTTAAATAGATGAGCAATTTATCTTTATCGTTCATTTGTTTACATATATTTCCATTAATATTTATATCTATTTATTACCCTTTTACTAATATATTTACATTTGTGCTTTATTTGATCATCTATTGATCAATTTATCTATTCGTTTATCTATTCTAATCATTAGTCTATTTATAACTTTCTTATTTTTATCTATTTACTTAGCAATCTAATTATTTCATCTACCTACCTATTTATTACTTATTATTTATTTATTGTTATCTATTTACTAATTTATTGTTCAACCTTGATATGGACAAAAAGGGCTCTTGTCGGCTTTATCATTTGTAGCTCATTGTTATTTCAGTGAAAAGTCTGAACACAGAAACGTTATCTCAGGTGATTGGTGTCAAGGTCCGAACAGGGTTGTACAGATACAATCGCAAGGAAGCTATAGTTCCTGTCTATGGTTTACATAATGAAAATAATAAACGAAATAAATAGAGAAAATAATTACTAGAAAATTGAATAAGTATTTTTATGAGTGAATAAACAAATGAATAATGAATGAATAACGAAACAAATACAAAAAAAAAAAAAATGAATATATGATAAACGTAAAATTTCAATGATACAAATTTGTAATATTTCTGCAGGAAAACGTATGCATATCCACACCTATCTATCTATCTATCTATCTATCTATCTATCTAAGAGGAATAAAGAGAGTTAATGGCCTTACATTTTAATTACATGTTACAGTAATAAACTGGTAAATGACGAAATAGAATAAATGGAAAAGTCAATATCAGGATGCTTTTGACAGGAACAGGATTTTCGAGTGACGTCTTTATACAAACCCTGTACAGAGATGATTATTCACACTTACGTGGGATAATGGAAGACTACAGGTATCGTTACAGTTTATACAGACCTGTATACTACAGTAATAAATTGGTAAATGATGTAACGGAATAGATTAAAATAAAGTTGATAACATTAACACATTCACGAAAGTAAGTACGTATCTGCGATTAAGTTACAAGAGGCAATGGGGCGTAACTTTTAAGTACAAATACACACGACTGTGGCACTTCACCGCACCGCGCACTGCGATGCAAAAGTTTACACATCTGGCGGTAATTGGCAGCGAATCTACCAAGCAGAGTTACGTCACTCAAGCGCCGGTGTCGGGTTAGGTCGACAGTGGAACCGTAGAATTCGAATATAATTCGTTCTAGAAAGCCATTCGAATGCCAAGACAATAACTGAAATTCGAAGAAAACAACCAAAATTAAAATAATCACAGATGCTTTCACTATCGTTTCAAGAACGAAACTCAGCGCTCAGAGAGCGTGGGTAGAGGAACAACGCAAAGATGAACACAGCCAAGAAATGTCCTGAACATTTGAGAATTTGTTCACATTTCGAAAAATCGTTTGAAATTTGGGGCAAAATGTTCTTAGAAAAATTTTCGTTCGAATTTTGGGGCGTTCGAATTCCGGGCACACCATTGTATTTTCCCGCCAAACGAAACTCGTTATGACGCTTTCCACCCTCTACAAATGCATTCGGACTTAAGAATTTTTCGGTTTTCAGAATTTCAGATAAAGGGTTGTGTACCTGTATGTATGATATATATATATATATATATATATATATATTGTACATATATACACACGTATATACTGAAAGCCGTATCACTTTTTTTTATCAAACAAGCAATATACCAGGTACGCCTTTTAAATACAAAGAGAAGAGATTATCCATGTGTTTTGTACGAGTGTACATATGTAAGAAGGAAAGAGAAAAGAGAAAATTACAGAAGTGATGAGAGAAGTGCGAAGAGGAAAGAGGTATAAAGAGACAGAGAGGCGAGGGAGGAAGAGGAGGAAGAGGAGGAAAAGGGAGAGGAGGAAGAGGAAGAGGAAAAGGAAGAGGAAGAAGAGGAAGAGGAGGAAGAGGAGGAGGAAGAGTAAGAGGAGAAAGAGGGAGAGAACGTGGAGGAAGAGGAAAAGGAAGAGGAAGAAGAGGAAGAGGAGGAAGAGGAGGAGGAAGAGTAAGAGGAGAAAGAGGGAGAGAACGTGGAGGAAGAGGAAAAAGAGGAAGAGGAAAAAAGATGACGAGGAAGTGGAGAAATAGGTGGAAGAGGGAGAGAAAGAGGAAGAAGAGGAAGAAGGGGAAGACGAGGAAGAGGAGAAAAAGGAAGAGATGGAAGAGGAAGAGGAGAAAGAAAAGGAAGAGGAGAAAGAAAAGGAAGAGGAGGATGGAGAAGAAGAGGAAGAGGATTAAGAGGAGGAAGAGGAAGAAGAGAAGAGAAAGAAAAGGAAGAGGAGGGTAAGGAAAAAGAGGAAGATGAAAATAAGGAGGAAGAGAAAAAAGAGGAGGAAGAGAGATGATAGAGGATGGAGAAGAAACATGGAGGAAGAAAAAGAGGAAGAAAAAGAGGAAGAAAAGGAAAAAGAAGAGAGGAAAGAGTATGAAGGAGAAGAAAGACGGAGGAAAGAGGAAGATAAAGAGGAATGGAAAAAAGGAGGAGTGAGAGGAAGAAGAGGAAGAAGAAGTGCCAGAGGAAGAGGGGGAAGAGGATGAAAAGGAAAGAGAAGAAGAGGAGAGAGATTTCAAAAAGCAGCAACGACAACCATGTGCTCCCTGATAGCGGTCCCGTTGCTTCCAGTGTGCTCTCCACCGATCTCCCCACCTGACCACTTTCCGTGAAGGGTCCTCCGCTCCTCAGGCTCGTATTTTGATTAAGTTCCTCCTTTCCCTTCCTTTGAGAGTGATGGTTCCTTCGCCTTCAGGCTCCTTTGATCACACTATGAGCCTCCTCTGACCCCACCCGTCCTCTCTCTCTCTCTCTTTTTTTTTTTTTTTTCTTTTAATTTACTAACGCTACCCACTTCACTCCTATCCCGCAGATTCTCAAAGCAAGTTTGTCTTGGTTATTCTCAGATATTTTCTTTGAAAGTAGAAGCGTTAGTGAATTGTCAGTCGAGAGGTGAAGACTTTGAGGACTTGATACTAGGTTTGATTTGTTTCCGGTCTGTCGCCAGGCCTTATTTTTCTGTTCATTTCTTTTTTATTCATCCGATGGAAATTCCCTTGAACTCTAAGGCTCGTTTCACATATATCGACTTTTCGCCGTGCGCCGTCCACGACA
>NC_134810.1:24137169-24139669 GCF_046742065.1 Oratosquilla oratoria | reverse complement strand
GATGTTGATAAAAATTTGAGAGCTAGAAAATTGTTCCGGGAAAGAGGAGCAAGTAACGAAGCAAGGAAGGAGGGAAAGGAGGGAAAGAAGGAAAGGAGGAACGGAGAGATAGAGAAGAATGGAAGAGGGTAAGAAGGGAGGTAGGGAAGGAAGGAAAGACGGAAAGAAGAGGAAGAGAGAGAAAAGGATGACGAGAGGAGAGAGACTGACGAGTATTGAAGAAAGTAAAGAGAAAAGAGGATATATTGTTTTCATGTTGCCGATATCAAGTAAAGTTTCAGTAGGAACACATATATGAATTCATTCGTGTGATAAGCTTCCTGATTTGTATATCTATTTTGTCTGCCGCCAGGTGTTTTTATTCAGCCATGGGAAATCCCCTGGAATCTGATGTACTGGAAAAAATATATATATATTTTTTCAAATTCCCTATTCGACACGTATTCTATTCTGTCTGTCTTCAGGCAACTTTATTCAAAAAAAGAAAAAACCTTATTTATATATTCATCAATAGATATAATGATAATGATAATGATAATTATGGATTAATGTCTGTATATTACTCCTATGTTTAAATAAAATGCAATATCACGTTACTTTGTTCACAAACAGTAAAAAAAACTACACGCAGATTTAACATATATATATATATATATATATATATATATATATATATATATATATATATAGACAGAAACAATTCCACCAAGCGTTGTCATTAAATGGAATAAACTTGTAGTGAATGTAATTAAATGTCCCACAGCTCGAAGTTTTAACATTCATTAAAATAAACGCCTAAGCTTAATATATATTTATTCATTTGTTTATTCATTTTGCACTTAGCCTTGTTATGGTCCGTTTTAACACTGCCATACAAGTGTATTGGTGAAAAGTATTCCAACATGATATAGCACATGGGTATCTACTAACAAAAACACAGACAACGCTGATTTTATTTTTTATATATTTATTTATTTATCTATTTATTTATCTATTCATTTATTCATTTATTTACTATTCGTTTATTTATTTATTTTACCTTCGCGCTGTCACATGGAGAGACGGTTATCGGTCCATCGAGGACAGAGAAGTCGAGGACCTTCAACAAGTCTTTCTCAGAGACGGCCCTCTTCAGATTCGAAGAAAACCTGTTGATAATGGGAATCAACTTCTTCTTATACTTCACCATCTTGGACCCTCCTTGCTTCTCCTTTCGGGATCCTCTTGGGGTCGTTGACGGGGACGACACCACGACTTTCCCTTCGTCATCGATTCTGAAGTCCGCGAGATCTCGATCGCCTACTTTTCCGTCCATGAATTTCGTGACACCAACGTCGTTTTGGCTCGGGAACCTCTGGTACGACTTCCGGGTCTTCAGAAGAGCTGGACTGTTGGGATTGCTCTGAGTTAGACCCAACGAAGTCGGACGACGAGTTTCAGTAGGATCATCGGATTCCGAAGAAGAAGACCCCAAGGCCACTTCAAGGATAGGATCCTGGACCGATGGCGGTGACTCTGAAGGAGCCCCGAACCCAAGGTTCAGGGGAAGGGTAGAACCCTGACCCGATGGAGAAGCATTTGAAGAAGTGCTATACCCAAAGATCTCTGTAAGGATCGACCCCTTTGACAGCGGAGATGCTCCCGAGGTCTCTGGAAGAACAGACTTTTGTCTTGATGGAGGCGTCTCCGAAGAAGACTCCAACCCCAAGGTCACTGGAAGAGCAGAACTCTCTGACAATGGAGATATCCTCGTGAGAACAGCGCTGGAGGGATCTGTAGCAACTTCGGAGGTCGTGGAAAAAATCGAAATTTTCGAATCTTGCGGGTCTTCAGCCTCGGAGCTAAAAGAGGTGTTAGGAGGGAGTGAATTTGTGCGTCGAGGTTTATGTTTCTTCTTTACGGACTTCATGGAGAGCCTGTGGCTAAAAAAATTCTTAACGTTTCCCCCATCCACTTCGTCCATGCTCTCTAACGATTCTGAGAGGGCATCCACAAATTCTTCACCCGTGGATTCACTCTCTTCCTCCTCTTCCATCTCTCCTTCGTTTCTTCCATTAACTACCAACTCCTTAGATAACCCCTCGTATTTTAAATACCAAGTACTAAGAGAATTCGTTTCATGACCTCCTCCTTCAGGAAGCTCCTGAAGGTCTCTGAGCTCTACGTTCTCACTATCGATCTCGCTGAAGGACCTGGATCTGGACTTTAACTTTGCTTTCAAAAGAGGCCCAGACAAAGGAGACAGGACTTCGTCGTCGATGTTCGCAAGATCCTCCTCTGATATGATACTGAGATCCATGGACACAGGTCTTTGTGCTCGCTTCTTCATGGTGTCCATCGAAGGAAACCCCGTTGGAGGATCTGCCGGAAGAAGTTGAGACTCAATGACATCTAGCTGTCTCACGAGTCTCTGTCAACTCTTCGCCGCAAGTCTTACAGATTTTGCTTTAAGGCCTTACTCAACGAATGCTTTTCTGCATCATAAGGCCACTAGTTACGA
>NC_134810.1:24114669-24132169 GCF_046742065.1 Oratosquilla oratoria | reverse complement strand
CTGAATTCGAGGGAAGACCTCCGATTCGAGGAAAGACCTCCGAGTTCGAGGGAAGACCCCCGAGTTCGAGGAAAGACCTCCGAGTTCGAGGGAAGACCTCCGAGTCCGAGGGAAGACCTCCGAATTCGAGAGAAGACCTCCGAGTTCGAGGGAAGACCTCCGAGTTCGAGGGAAGACCACAAAGTTCGATGGAAGACCTCCGAGTTCGAGGGAAGACCTCCGAGTTCGAGGGAAGACCTCCGAATTCGAGGGAAGACCTCTGAGTTCGAGGGAAGATCTCAGCAGTTCGAAGGAAGACTTCAGCAATTCGAAGAAAGATCTCAGCAGTTCGAGTAAAGATCTCACCAGTTCGAGGGAAGACCTCAGATTCCAATGAAAACAGTCTGAGGACAAAGACCTTGGAAATAGAGGGAAAACTTTAGAATTCGAAGTAAGACTTTAGAGTCGAATATACATCCTTATCAGATAAGAGCCCCCACGCCCCCCTCCCACCTGCCCGATAAGGTAGCCCTGCAACTGAGGGCTCAGGCGCCACCTGGTGTTGGACACAGGGTGACTGAGGGTGAGGTGAGGTTACTCAGGGTAAGGAGAATGTAAAAAATGTGAACTTTTTTTACAGAGTAACATATTGATATGAAGAAAAAAAGAAGAAAAACCATCACGTATCAGGATTTCTTGTGGGAAATGAAATAGATAACTAGGTAAATAAATAAATATATAAATGAATAAAATAAAGTAACTAATTATTTAATAATTATAATCAATCAATAATAGATACATAATAAGCATTCAATGAATAAATTATAATAAGTAATCAAGTATATGGATAAATAAATGATATACAAATAGTACTAAACACCAGATGAATAAAATCACTTGGCGGCGGGAGAATTAGTCTTTAATCATAAAATGATGATGCGTGACTCGGGTCCGTAAAAGTGTCACAAGTTCCTGAAATTTTGACCTTACCCCAGCAATTCATGAATTACCTATTCTGACCTGGATTTGTCGTTCATTTGAACACGAGGTCGCGTTCCATGACTTTGATTAGCTTGGATCGACTCCGGAGCGGTTGATGCAGTTGATCTAGGATTTTACTTTACTTCATTCTATTTCATGTTATTTTGTGTTGCTTCGTTTTATTCTATGTTGTTTTGTTTTACATTTTATTTAATCATATCTTATAATATGTTAAGGTATGTTATGCTATGTTGTTATCTTATGTTATATGTTATGTTATGCTATTTTTCCTTCGGACCTTGCCATACACGAGACTCCATGACACTCCATGACACTCATAGAAAAAAAAAATATTTGACAAGTTTAATAACTCTGGTCCATAGGGGCGTCTTTACTATTTTTAATCCATCCCATACGAGGCTGCTGGATTGGACCTTATGGGTGCAAGTATTAAGATTCCTAATGTTAACCTAAGCTAATACGAAATTGTATATACACTGTATATGTGTGATGTGTGTGTATGTGCATCTTCCATGTAGGTATGTGTGTGTCTGTAGGCGCGTTTATGTAATGTATGTAATGTATGTAATGTATGTACATGTAAGTACATGTATGTACATGTGTATATATATACATATATATATATATATATATATATATATATATATATATATATATATATATATATATATATACGTGTGTATGCTGCACGTGTATGCTTGTATGTATTACAGAAAGACAACTTCCATGTACAACTACATTCTCCCTTTCCTATGGCACCAGTTCCCCCCGGTCCTTTTTCTATTCTCTTTTCCTCTGCTCCTATTTGCCCTCCTTCACCTCACGCACTCTTGCACCTCTCCACTCAATTATCTTTGTTTCTCTGTCCGTCTGTCTGTCTCTCTCTCTTTTTACTCTGCAACAACAGCTTTGTTACTTCCATGCTCTATACCTTTCACTACACTCCTTTCCACTCTTCACTTCGGTCTTCCCTGAATATTCTTACCATCCCCTTATACTTTCCCTCTCTCACTCCTTCCCCTAACCCCCACCCTACATGGTCAATCACCTTCACAAATCTCTATTCAACCTTCCCTAAGTGCTCACAAATTTTTCACGATTTTGTAATACGTCTCTATATTTTCAATTAGTTTTCTCCAATCTGTATACGCAGTCCTCGAAAGATCTTATTTTATTTTTTTCACCAGAGCCCTGATGCCAGACTTCGTAACTAGTTTCCATAGAAAGGTCTGGACCTCCATTGTACTTTCCGGGATTCCAATCTTTGCCCCCAAAAGAAATTTTCCCTTTCTCTGACATTTTACAATTCTGTTCTCCATTTCTAGTTCCATTTCGCCCACTTTCCAGTAGTCTTTAAGCCCTGGAAGAACATAGAGCAATTTGGTCAATATCCTCTCATATTAATTCACAATAATATGTTATATTACATGTACATGTATCTATACACATATTGCATACATAGGCAATATTTTCAACAGGAGCGTTAGTCAACAGATCAATGAATAAACAAATGAACGCGAGGACAATGTTTGCAAACATTTGTTGGTCAAATGACAAACAGCATCAGTGTGAACCACGCTGAGGAGCCTACGCCAGGAGGCGCTGAGTAGCTGCGGCCGGAGCCGGCACCATTGCCCTATTATGCGTTTTAGGAACTGTTGGGTACATAAGAGCATAAGAATGAAGGAGACTGCAAGAGACCATAAGGCCTACACTAGGCAGCTCCGTATCCATCACCACCTGTCATCGCCAAGGTAGGTGACAAATAGTCACTCCTGGGAATCGGAGAGAAGTGCGGGTTTCGAACCCATAACTAAGCGAATACGAGCCCAGCACGCTTCAGATTACGCTTAATTTCGCGTTCGTTCCGCCGTCTGCCACGCCAGGCCAGACTTTGCAAAAATACGAATCATCAGGAAAAACGGATAAAGAAAAAGGAAAGGAAAAAAAGCAAAACACTGTCCAGCACACTGAATTACGTGTGATGGAAATGCACTCAGTCTCTGCTTGTGACCAAAATGCATATGGAGATTTTCACTGTCCGTATTGAACTACACATGCAAATACCCGGGTCGGCGTTGTGGCGTTGTGGCGTTTTTTTTTTTTTCTTTTTTTTTTTTTTTTTGTCGCGTGCGAAAAAAACAACACTAATATTTTTCTTTACTCTCTATTTTTTCTTTATCTCTTGTATGGCAAATGTAACTGTTTTTTATTTCTTGTACTTTATTATTATTTTTTTTATATTTCTTCTATATGAAAATTGCAATATTGTGTTTTCTATTTTCTACTTTTATATTATACTTTTATACTGTTGTTCGCGGTGGTAATTCAAACGAAACGTTAACCCCCTTTCAATATGCTAATCTCCTTTGTTAACCGAATCTCGGTTAACCTAGTTCAAAAGACTTCACAACCAAGAGGATAACCTTGTAATCTTAACTTCTTAACTAGAAATGTTGGAAAACATAAAAAAAAAATACAGAGATAATTATTCAGTCTATACATTCCCGGTCTGGGGTACTGACTGCGCAATTCAATACCTTAGGGACACCAGTGACACCCCTACGAACGAGAGTCACGCAGTATGTTAAGAGACGTCACCTATGCCCTAAGTGCTAGGACTTCAGAGGAGAGTAAAGTCACCGGGGGTGTCGGAATCGACCGCGCCCTCGCGTCGAGCGAAGGTCGAGGGGAGCCGCGACGTTAATTGACCCCATCGATCTGCCTAAGGGGTTAAGATAATCTCGATTAAAGGAGAGATTGCAGAGGGAGTCTTAACGAGCTCAACGTAAAGAACGCGGTTCATTGACACTGGAGAAGGAGGGATGGAAAGAGAGAGAGAGAGAGAGAGAGAGAGAGAGAGAGAGAGAGAGAGAGAGAGAGAGAGAGAGAGAGAGAGAGAGAGAGAGAGAGAGAGAGAGAGAGAGAGAGAGAGAGAGAGAGGGGAGAGAGAGAGGAGAGAGGGGAGAGAGAGAGAGGGGAGGGAGAGAGAGGGGAGAGAGAGAGAGGGGAGGGAGAGAGAGGGGAGAGAGAGAGGGGAGAGAGAGAGGGGGGAGTGAGAGAGAAGCGAGAGAGAGGAGTGATAGAAAAGAGAGAGAGAGAGAGAGAGAGAGAGAGAGAGAGAGAGAGAGAGAGAGAGAGAGAGAGAGAGAGAGAGAGAGAGAGAGAGAGAGAGAGAGAGAGAGAGGGGAGTGAGAGAGAAATGAGAGAGAGGAGTGATAGAAGAGAGAGAGAGAGAGAGAGAGAGAGAGAGAGAGAGAGAGAGAGAGAGAGAGAGAGAGAGAGAGAGAGAGAGAGAGAGCGAGAGCGAGAGCGAGAGCGAGAGAGAGAGAGAGAGCGAGAGCGAGAGCGAGAGCGAGAGCGAGAGCGAGAGCGAGAGCGAGAGCGAGAGCGAGAGCGAGAGCGAGAGCGAGAGCGAGAGCGAGAGCGAGAGCGAGAGCGAGAGCGAGAGAGAGAGAGAGAGAGAGAAAGGAAAGAAACTTAGAAACGGAGCAGTCCAATACACAGTTGAAATTATTTACTTTTATACTCATTCAACCTTGCCTATATATAAACACGTTCTGGCTTCCATCGAAACGTGTGTACACAGTTTAAGGACCTAAGCGCCCCCTCTTTCGTCAATATTAAAATCTAAGCCTGTTTAATTAACACTTGTATTACACCCTACATCGTAACATGGTTAAGGATCCCTGTAGCCTGAAAGTTTTATTATTCTCAAGAAGGGGTAGAAGAGGAAAAAGAAGAGGAAGAGGAAAAGTAAGAAGAAGAGGAAGGTAATGAAGAAGAGGGAAAGAAAGAAGAAACAAAGGAAAAAAAGGAAAAAGAAGAGGAAGAGGAAAAAGATGAGGAAGAAGAAAAAGAGGAAGAAAACGAAGAAGAAAATGAAGAAGAAGACGAAGATTAAGATAAAAACGAACAAGACAAAGGCGAAGAAGACGAAGAAGACGAAGACGAAGACTATCCTCTTCCTGACCCGCTTCTTCTCCTCATCCACTCCCCCCCCCCCAAGGTCGTCTCTCTCATCCTTTTAACCTGCACCGTAGCACCAACTCTCTGCCCGGTTATCTCTCTGCCGGTTATCTTAATCATCTTTACAAGCTCAAATGCACAACCACGTATGATTGTGGTACGTGCAGGCTATACGTGACGTCATAGTCAACAACACATCATACTTACACAGAGATACACAAAGAGATCTACAGAGAAACCCACACATGCAGACACACATACAGACACAGACACATGTACACACACGGGCAGACACACAGAGAAACACACATACACGCGCACACACACACACACACACACACACACACACACACACACACACACACACACACACACACACACACACACACACACACACACACACACACACACACACACACACACACACACACACACACACACACACACACACACACACACACACACACACACACACACAGTGATGGGATAAAAGTTCACCAAACTGGCTACAGATTTTCGTCCTTCCATTAACTACATTTCCTCTGTTGCTATTGTCAACCCTTATGTTCACCCAGGCACCAAACTCGCTACACCAAACTCGCTCTATTGCTCATTCCACCACACTTTCCACCGAACTCGTTCCACTATGCTCGCTCTACCACGCTTGCTCCAGCACACCTGCTCCACCGTACTCGCTCCACCACACTCGCCCCGCTACATTCGCTCCACTGCACTCGTTCCACTGCACTCGATCCACCGTGCTTGTTCCACCATACTCGTTCCACATCCACTCTGTACTCCCACCACACTCCCGAACTTGCCTAAAGTCAGTGTAAACACTTTCCAACACAAAACAAGCGATACCCTCACTTCCTCCCAAACAAGGATAAAAATAATAATAATGAAAAAATACACATAATTAAAGCAAAATTTGACCTCAACGGAAGACAATTTCGGGAATATTCGTGGCAAAGTCGACCTATGCTGGAAAGTCGACCTTAATATCAGAAGGCGCTTTTTTATTATTTTTTTTATTCTATAGGACGAGTAAAAACATGGAAAGCGCTACAAGTTTGATTTATCAATTTATTTGTTTATTAATCTACCTACTTATCATTTTTATTTACTCCTTATCGCGATTTAATAGGACGACAAAAAACAAGTGGTATGCGCTTTAAGTTTTATCTATTTTTTTTATTAATTTATTTGTTTACTTATCTATTTATCTTGAATTCCTTCATGAACCCTTATGTGATAAGACTTCTCGTAGACAACTAACACATTAATCATTGGGTCCCTTTTAAGCTGCATAGAAATATTAACTAGAATACTAAGGTGCAAGACAAAGCGAGCTGTCTACATTAGGAGGTGCTTTGCTGTAACCTTTGCCTTGTGTGCTTCATGTGCCTGGGCGGGCGAGTGGCACGTGGGACTCGAACTCTGTCCTATGACGTGCGAGATCAGAATGGATGCATCATGCATCCATCCATCCATCCATCCATCCATCCATCCATTCATCCATACATACATACACGCACGCGCGACGCACGCGCGACACACACACACACACACACACACACACACACACACACACACACACACACACACACACACACACACACACACACACACATACACACACACACACACACACTCGGCTTAGCTTTCACTCTCTGACCAGAGTGAGGTTAATGCTCAAAGATAAAAAACAATACAAGAATTTTGGACAAAAAGATAAATACACAGTGTTTGAGCAATGTTGGTATCGGGAAATACTAAAGATTTAAACAAAATTGACTTAGTTTTAAGAACATGTGGAAATAGATATTATTTCCGTTCACCAAGTCAAACTGTTATCTTCTGAATCTGTGGTTCAACTGCAAATATTGTAACGTGGGAGAGAAATAGGAGGAAGCGGTGGAGAGGATTGGGTTCACCGTTTGCCACCACCAGAATGTAGATTTGATTGTAGTCTACATTGGGTTTGGAGGCGTCGACACAAACGAAGTTATGGTTTGTTTTCTTTAATCCCTCCGTCTAGACTGAACATCTTAAGTCATATCACGAGGAAAACAGTGGCGGTTGCCAATGGTGCTATTTACATATAGATTTACATGGTGGCTGTCAACAAAGAAAAAAATATATAATTTATTCTCTGCTATCTACTGCTTACTCTACTTCTATAATGTACAATACATGAACAGAGTATAGTTTAGATATATATACAAGCATGGAGCATATATCAAAAATTATATTGGTCGTATGTCGACTTGCAGTTGGCAATGGCGTACGCAGGTGTCCTTCCGCGCTCGGCCGAATGACCACGGCGAGGTCTGACACAACAGGAGGTCCCGCAGGTGTTCTCTGGAGAGATCGTGATCTGACGTGCTGTAGCTAAAATGCATGCGTAAGTCCGCGTGCACGCTGGGCATCTAAGGGATTGATTGTTTCCTTCAATCATCTTGCAACACACACACACACACACACACACACACACACACACACACACACACACACACACACACACACACACACACACACACACACACACACACACACACATACTGCATACACACGCGAGCGCGCGCGCACGAAGTGAGGAGCAGAGGTAGAGGAGAAAAGGGGCAGAGGTGGAAAGGAGAAAGGAAGGGGAAGATGAGAGCAAAAGAGGAAGATAGGAGGGGGAGAAGGGGAGGTGGAGAGGAGAAGGAAGAGAGTGGAGAGAGAGTAGGGGTAAGAAGAGACACGAGAGAACGAGGGGAAGAAAGAGGGAAGAGAGGGGAGATGGGGACAGGGGACATGGGGAGAGGGAAGATGAGGTGGTGAGGGGAGAGGGGGAGGTGAAGAGGAGGAAGAAAAGAGTGGAGAGAGAGTAGAGGTAAGAAGAGACATGAGAGAACGAGGGGAAGATAGGAGAGGGAGAGCGGGAGATGGTGAGAGGGGAGAGATGGAGAGGAGGAGGAAGAGAGTGGAGAGAGAGTAGGGATAAGAATAGAGAGAATGTGAGGAAGAGAAGAAAGAGAGTGGGAAGGCGGGGGAGAATGGGAAGAGGTTGGGGAAAATGAGATAACATAAAACTAGCGATAAAAAGAAGATGGAGAGGGAGAGGTAGGGATAACGATGGAGGTGGGGGAGAGGGGGGAGAGGGGGGAGAGGAGGGTAATGTGTGGGAGAGAGCGCGAGTGCATTATAAACAAACCATAAAAGCGGGCTAAAGAGATTATTAGTTTGAACTGAAGCCACGCCTACAGGTCTGAAATGCGTGGCCCTTTTTTCCATGGCGCGGGGAACATACGCCCTTCTTCCACGGAGTAGGAGCATGCGCCATTTTTCCACGGAATGGGAGCATACGCAGTCCATAGTAGTCACTTGCGCGTTGGTGGCATAATCGGTAGCGTGTTTGTCTCACATTCACTTACTATCAGGTTCACTATGTTTGGGTTTTAACTCTCGTTGAATGTTTGTGGAGGGAATGAAAACTAGAAATGATTGGAAACATTATAGTATAAACTATCAGAAAAATAATATTTCCATTTGCACTGAGTCTTGTATGGCCGCCATCTTGAATTTTACAGCATGGCTGCCGTGAAAAAAAAATTCTTCAATATCTCAGCTTCTAAATAATCTAGAGCTTTTATTTTGACAGCTAAATTTTTAGGGCCATGTAATCCAGTGCTTCTAGTTGCAGATGTGTCGAGACATTTGTTACAGCAGCTCTTGTGAATACTTACTAATTTCATAAGACAAATTAATCATTAGAGATACTAAGCACCAGCCACAAGGTTCATTTTTACCTAGTGGTCTGATTATTGTGGTAGGTCTAATTTGAACAGTTTACTGTACCCTACATACAAGTTGGTAGTGGTTGTTGTATTACAGCGGTGTCAATTTTTTTTTTTTTTTTTTTTTTTTTTTTTTTTTTTTTTTTTTTTTTTTTTTTTTTTTTTTTTTTTTTAGTGTGTGTGCAGGCTCTATACAAGTGACAAACCACAAACTGCTGAAGGAGCTACTTGTCAATGTCAGGAGTCTATCAACTAGAAGCAGCGTATACTGCGGCAGTCTGATACTGACAAGGAAGAGTTGGTGCAATATTCTCGGATGGACTCCTACCAGCGTGTCGTGGGCATAGTAGAAGAAAGGGCCAATCTGTATGATGACATTTGTATTGAGGTCCAACGACGAATTTAAACCTTTACAAAGAACACACACTGTAAATATCAGGCAGTCTGTCATCGTAGTTGCTAGGCAAATGCAACTAACAAAGACCAAACCAATGTGGCCAAGACCCTCGTGCACATGCATTAACTACTGGCCGCCACACTATGAAGAAACGTAGGATGAAAAGAGGAAGCACTGAAATGGACGAATCAGGACCATCAACATCTGGCTCTTCAACATTATACATAAAGTCCCGTACATATTCACAAAGAACGATGTTTCTTCTGCCAGAAAGATGATGTTATGTGACGACATTCATCGCTGGGAAATCTCTTAAAGAAGGTTTTGAAAGATTAAATAGTGACACACTGAAAACGAGACTAAACAGATGCATTGCACCAAGGGATGCAAATTGAGTTGATGTTCGGTTCCACAAATCCTGCTGGACAAGGCATATTTTTCATGAACAGCGAGAAGCCAGCACTAGTGGAAGCAGAACAGGGCGCAAAAATTCTTTGCTACAGCATGCAAGTCTGCGCGAGCTGATCAACCTTATTAATGTCCAAACACAGAAGGCTAGGAAAACCACGCACCTACATTCAATAGAAAGTGGCTGAAAGAAAAGGTCCTCAATCCTTTGGCACTCCTGAAAAAAATCGAAAGTCAGCTGTTCTCTATTCTCCAAAGGCATGCGCAGAAAGCACGGATCATTCTGAGATGGACAATCACAGTAATGAAGAGGACAACATGTAGACAATCTACAGAACAGCACAGATGATAGGGAAAAGCATCGCAAACTTTACCAAAGCAGCCAAGGATAGAAGAGCCATAGAGGCCAATAGTGATATCCATGATATTTCAATTGAATTGTATATCACTATCCGCTGGATCATGACCTACTGAGAGCCTAGAAGCTCAAAGGAGGACCAAAGTTGTTGACAGAGCAGTGTTCAAGGGGATCAATGGATTCAAACCATGTATGAATTCAGAAGGACGAAGATACACAGAACAGGTATGACACTGATGATGACGATGATGGTGATGATGCATAAAGACTCCTTGATTACCTTAAAGACTAAACACGTTTCTATAATGAGAAGCATGTTTGTTCTTAACGGATATTAACTTAGTGAAACGTTCAAGTCTGATCACTTGTAAAAAAATAAAATAAAAAGGAAAATTTCTGTCAATTAAGTTTATAATCAAATCTAGCTTATTTATTTTGATACAATTGAATTCCTTGATCCTGAAAATGGTGGTTTAGATATATAAAAAAAAAAACTAGGTTATTTTGAAGCCAAGATATTTACGAAAACCTTTTTCACGGCAGCCACTTTGTAAAATCCAAGATGGTGGGCATATAGGTATCAGGGCAAATGGAAACATTGTTTTTCTGATTACTTATACACCAATTCCAAATAAATATATTCTTTTACTCCCCACAAAAATCCGGTGACATTACAGAGTGAACTAAACTATTAGTTGCGGGTTCGAATCCCGCATTTCTCTACCGAGTCTCAGCAGTGATTGTTATGTGCCCCAGCAGTCCCTAAAGCACATAATAGGGCACAGACGACGGCTTCGGCCACACCTACTCAGCTCATCCTGGCGTAAGATCCTCATCACTTCCTTCTAGATAGACATTCCTTCATTCTTCATCCTCTACTCCCTCCTCCCCCTCCCCTCTCCCCCTCTCCCATTGCCCCTTCCCAATCTCCCCTTCTCCCTTTCCCCCTTATCTCAACGGAAGCCTTTATATACCATGAAGATCATCCCCATAACCCATAATTCTTCACGGTCGTCCTCATCCTCTCGTACCCCCCACCTCCACCCTAAGAATTCTTCTCCACTCTCCCAGGTCATTCACCTCACTCATGAAGTCTCCAAGAAGCCCCTGGGAGGTCATTTAGAGGTCATCAAGAGGCTAGACCAAAGTCATTAGGTCAGCGAAGATGACATCCTTTATCGTGGGGGTGGGTGGGTAAGAGGGGAGATTCCCCCCCCCCCAACTTGTACCTTTGGAGGGATACTCTGGAGTCTTGAAAAGGATCTTTGGGAGAAAGAAGTTCCAATGAAAGAGGATTAAGGTCTTGGGAAATGGAAACAAAGGTTTTGTTATCCTACAAAGAGCGGAGAAGGGAAGTCTTCAGGATGTTCATCAAGTCTACTTGACATCCTCCATAAACACTTAAGTCACGCTGGTGGCGTAATTGGAAGTTAGTTGGTTTCGGACTCTCTTAGTTGCGAGTTCGAATCCTGCACTCCGATTCCCAGTAATGACTGTTACCTGCCTCAACAGTTCAAGTGCCTAAGAGGGCAAATATGACAGCTTCAGCTGTACTCAGCGCCTGTCGAAGGTTCCTTACCCTCTAGTTAATAACCACATTGGGGAAAAGACGTTTATTGGTATTTAGATTTTTTTAATCTTAGCCAATATCTGGCGACACCGAAGACGAAACTGACGTTCGAATTGGTCTTGATGATAAAGACCCTCAGCTTAATAAGATCACCTAGCGGCGGACTCAGAAAACACACAAACAACATCGGATACCTAATTCATGAGCGCATAATGCTCCTTAGAACACAAAAATGTTTACTTTTCAAGCTCCATTGTACGTAAGTCATGCACGAAAACTACACCGTTTCGTTGATATCTAACAAAACGTTTTCTATTACACAATAACGAAAGAAAACGGAGTTTCCATTCATAACTTACATATAATAGAATTTTAAAGGTAAACTTATTTGTGTTCCTGTAAAGGAACATTATGTGTTCGCGACTTAATCTATAACCATTTTACATCTTTGGTCTTGTATAATTCCCTTTAGACTGAAATAAATCACTTGACGGCAGACACGAACAGATAGCATCAGGTGTTCCATAGGGTCATGTTCTGGCGGCTTCAGTCAGCTGATGGGCGTCCCTTGCTACACTTCGGGCCGTCGGAGGTTCAGAGTTATCACGACACCACATCGGTGGCAACATCAACGTCTCTCTCTCCAGCTAAAGCGTGGCGTTTGGGAAGGTTATCAGGTTATCAGAAGTTTAAGTGTGCCCCAGATCTCGATAGTAGAGAGGAGGGAGGAGGAGGGAGGAGGTACGTGGGAAGGGAGGACGTAGGAGAACGGAGGAGTAGAAGGGAGGAGGGAGGAGTAAGAGAAGGGAGGAGTAAGAGGAGGGAGGAGGAGAAGGAAAAGAAAGAGAAGGAAAAGGAGAATGATAAGGGAGGAGGAGGCGGAGTAGGAGGGGAAGAAGAGGGGGAGGAGGAGGAAGGGAGAAGAGGAGGGGAGTAGGAGGAGGGGAGGAGGAGGGGAGAGGAGGGGAAGAGGAGGAGGGGGAGGAGGAGGAGGAGGGGGAGGAGGAGAGGAGGAGGAGGGGGAGGAGGAGGAGGGGGAGGAGGAGGGGAAGGAGGAGGAGGGGGAGGAGGAGGGGAAGGAGGAGAAGGGGGTGGAGAAGGTGGGAGGAGGAAAAGGTGGGAGAGGAAGGAGGTGGGGGAGGAGGGAGAGAAGGAGGAGGGAGGAGAAGGGGGAGAAGGAGGAGGGAGGAGGAGGAGGGGGAGGGGGAGGAGGAGGGGGTGGAGGAGGGGATAGAGGAGAAGGGAAAGGAGGAAGAAAAGAAGAAGAATGAGGAGGAGGAGGGAGGAGGAAGAGGACATGGGAGGAGGAGAAGGAGGAGAGGACAAAGGGGAGGAGGACGAGATGGAAGAGGACGAGGGGGAGGAAGAGGGAGAGGAGGAAGAGGGGGGTAGGAGGACGTAGGGGAGGAGGATGCAGGGGCGGAGGACGCAGGGGAGGAGGACGCAAGAGAGGAGGAAGAGGGGGAGGAGGACGAGGGTGTGTATGTGTGTGCATGTGTATAAATGTGTGTATATACGTATACAAGAACAAGACTGAGACTGCAAGAGCCCATAAGGCCTACACAAGGCAGTTCTATGCCCCTTACCACCTGTCATCTCTATCCATAAAGTTATCTAATCTTTTCTTAAAACAATCAATTGCTTCGGCGCTTACTACATAGTTACTAAGTCTATTCCATTCGTTAACCACACTGTTAGGAAACCAGTTCTTGCTTAATTCCTTCTTAAACCTAAATTTGTCCAATTTAAATCCATTACTACGAGTCCAGCTTTGCTGTTTTTATATGATGACCCTGCCTGCATCACCCTTGTTAGAGCCCTTGGTCCATTTGAATACCTCTATTAGATCACCCCGCACACTGTCTTCCTAGGGCGTTAAGATGCTTAAGCCTGTCTTCGTGTGGTAAATTTGTAAGCCCTTTTATCATTTTGGTCAATCTCTTTTGTACTGATTTTAATGAATTAATATCCATTCTATAGGATTGAGACTAAAATTGTGCCGCATAGTCAAGAATGGGTCAAACTATAGCAAAATAGAGGTTAATGATTACCTCTGCACTTTTGTTTGTAACCATCCTTGCAATAAATTCTAATGCCCTGTTAGCCCTATTCCTGGCACTAATACACTGTTTCTTTGATGATATGTATGTGTATGCGCATGTGTATGCCTATGTGTATGTGTAAATGTATATGCCTGTGTGCATGTATGTGCATATGCATGTGAGTATGTATGTGTACATGCGTGTATGTAAGCGCGTGTATGTATGAGCGTGCATGCGTGTGCGCGCGCGTGTATCTACCCAAAATTCCCGCACCGGTCTTACAAGCCTCACGATCAAATTTTACAGAAGCCTAAGAGCACTGTTATCGTAACCAGAAGCATGCCGGTTTCGCATTCACTTAGTTATGGGTTCGAGTCCCTTTCTCCTCTCCAAGTCCCAGGAATAACCGTTCATTACCTTTCCCAACGCCTCCCTCAGCGCCTCCTGGCGTACACTCCCTACCTTCTTCCAAGAGTACAATGACTTACCCGGCAACAGAGCCGAGTATCTCTCAGATACACTACACAACGTCCTTAACCTGGTACATCCCATGATATTCGATGGTGCCACAATGCCTCTAGATAGTGCTACGTAACAGTGCCATGCTATCACACGGGGCACCACCCGATACAGTGACTCACCAAAATACCTTAATTATATAAAGAATCGGATTACAAAGGTGAGCTGATAGAGTGGCCGGTATTGTCAAAGTGTCATGATGGTGATATGTATTACAAAGGAATTACAAAGGAATGCAATGAAGAGGCGAATTGGAATGAAAATGTCTTTGGTCTATAATGGAGTCGGATTAAAAAGATAGAGAAAAAAGAAAAGAAAAGAATAGACACTCTTACGGACCAGAAGAGAACTAGGAATAGGAAGAATAGACAATAAAAATGAAGGAAGGAAAATAATAATGATTACCATCTTTCAGTATTATTCACGAATTTATCATTTGTTCCACACGCCGCCAGGCAGTCTTATTCAGCCAAGAGAAACCTCTTGCGAAGGGAAAATGTTAAGAGCAGGAGGCTCTTTAGAGAGAAAAAAAGAGAGGAAGAACAAGAGAGCAAACAGTAGAAAAAGGTCAGAGAAATATGGTGTACTCGAAGGAGGAGGAGGAGGAGGAGGAGGAGGAAGGAGATGGGAGAGTTGGAAGATGAGAAAGAGAAGGTGGAAAAGGAAGAGAAGGAGGACAAGTGGAAGAAAGAGGAGAAGGAAGAGTAGGAGGAGGAGAAGCGGACGGATTGGGAAAAGGTCAAGTAGAAGAAAAAGGCGAAGAGGAAGAGGAGGAGGAGGAGGAGGAGAAGAAGGAGGATAAGGAAAAGTACAATGAAAAGGGTTAGAACGAGGAGTAGGAGTAGAGGGAGTAGAAATAGGAGTAAAAATAGGAGGAGGAGGAGGAGGAGGAGGAGGAGGAGGAGGAGGAGAAGGAGGAGGAGAAGGCGGAAGAGGATGCGGAAGAGGAGGAGGAGGATGCGGAGGAGAAGAAGAAGTAGGAGGAGGAGGAAGAGGAAGAGAAGGAGGAGGAGGAAGAGGAAGAGAAGGAGGAGGAGGAGGAGGAGGAGGAGGAGGAGTTCCTGAAGATGAAGAAGGAAAAAAGAAAACGACATCAAGGCTCAAATTCAAAAGTAGAGGTTGGGGTCGTGGTTAAAGGGACTGGCGGAAACTGCGGCGGCGAAGGAGGAGGAGGAGAAGGAGGTGGAGGAGGAGGAGGAGGAGGAGGAGGAGGAGGAGGAGGAGGAGGAGGAGGAGGAGAAAGAGGACTCTTAGGCTAATTGGTCAACACTTCCCCTCTCCCACTCCCCCACTCCTCTCCCCTTTCCTTCTTCTCAACTACTTTCCACACACACACACACTCGTGCCAGATATACATCTTGAAGAAAGTAAAGTGTGGAGACTACGCCAGGAGGCGATGAGTAGCTACGGCCGAAGCCATCGCCTTAGCCCAGTGATGCACTCTGGGGACTAGTGGGTGTGGGGGGGAGTAAACAACAGTCACTTATGGGAATCGAAGAGAGATGTGGGATTCGAACCCGTGACTAGGAGGATGAAACGAGATCAGCACGCTTCCAGTTCCAAGGAAGCGTGAAGAAAAGTAGAAATTTAGAGAAGATTTTCTACCCTCCCCACTTATGAATTAACGCCTACCAAATGAGTTTTTCATTTTTACAATGAATGATAATAACCAATGACAAGGAACAATTACAATGAGAAATGACGATGACCGATGACCGTAACCAATGACAATAACCAATTATAATAATCACTGGCGACAACTAATGACAATATCCAATAACCAATAACAATGACCAATGACAATGAGAAATAACGATGACCAATGACGATAACCAATGACGATAACCAATGAAAATAACCAATGACAATAATCAATGACAACAACTAATAACACTATCCAATGACAATACCCAAAAACCAATGACAATAATCAATGACAATGACCAATGATAATAATCAATGACGATCTAATCAATTAAAGGCTCTTCATATTCAAAATACATGACAACTAATGACAATAACCAAATGCAATGGTAATAACCATTCACAATAACCAACGACAATAACCAATTACAATATCCAATAACACACAATCTCTTCATTTCCACAATAGAGGTCCATAACCGACAGAACCTTTCGCAATAAAAGAAATACACTAATCGAAAGAATCATGAACGAAACTGTATGAGAAACGCGAGCACGTCAATGGGATACGTGAGCATGAGAAGTGGAGACGCAAAAATTTTTGACATTTTTCAAATTATTACGGACGATGACAGCCTCTGGCGACAAGGAAGGAGGTAGTGGCTGCCGATGGCGACGAAGTAAAAGAGGAAATGTCAGAGAAAAAGGTTAACAATAGGATCAACGGAGAACGAGTGTACACGAGAAAGGAGGAAGAATAAAACATGCGAGAAGAAGAAAAAAGAAAAGCGGGAAAGGGTAACTGAAAATAACAAAGCGTGGAAATAACGGCAAAAAAATAAAATGAAATGCGAGCGAAAAGGATGGGGGAAAAATAATAGAGGAAGAGAGGGGTGGAACTAGAGGGGTCCGGAGAGCGGTTGGGGAGGATAGAGGAGGAGGAGGAGGAGGGGAGGATAGAGGGGGAAAGGGGAGTAGGAGTAAGAGGAGGAGGAGGTGGAGAGGAAGGAAGATGATGATGAGGAGGAAGAGGATAAGGAGAAGAAGAGAGGAAAAAGAGAAAGAGGGGGAGTAAGAAGACGAGGAGGAAGAGGAGAAAGAAGACGAGGAGGAGGAGAAAGAAAACGAGGAGGAGGAGGGGCAGGGGGGAGTGGGAGGAGCAGGAGGAGCAGCAGCAAGAAGGAAGGAGGAAGACGGCAGGAGGAAGATGTCAGTAGGAAGGTGGAAGGAAGAAGGAGGGAGAAGAGTAGGAACAAGAGAAGAAAGAACAGAGGTATACGAGGAAGAGGAGCATGACTAGGAAGAGGAAAAGGAGAAGGAAAAGGAATAGAAGGAAGAGGAAGAGGAGGAGGACGAGGAGAAGGACAACGAGGAGGAGAGGGAGCATATGTAGAAAGAAGGGGAAACACATGTAAAATCTTAAGATGAAAGGAATGAGAAGTGGGAGATGAGAAAGAGTTAAAACAAAAATTTTACGAAACATAAAAATCAAAAGCACAAACGAGGAGGAAATGGAGGGAAGAAGAAAGGCTAGTGACATCAAACAAATGGCCTTACACAGATGCTGAAGACTTCAATCCCTCAACGAGACCCATAGCATATCCATCTGTTGACCAAAGCTCCCCTTCCCACTTTTCACTCCCATTCCAGCCTTCCCACTCCCCCACCTCCCACTTCCATTCCCCCTATCCCACTCCCACCAACTCCCACTTCCATTCCCCCTCCCACTACCACTTCCACACCTCCCAATTCCATTCCCCCCTCCCACTACCCCACCCCGACTCCCCCCACTAATCCAAACAAAACCCTGACATGGAGCCTAAAGAAATT
>NC_134810.1:24102169-24107169 GCF_046742065.1 Oratosquilla oratoria | reverse complement strand
GTCTATAACTTCTATATACCTTTTGTCTATATATGTTCCTATATACATTTCAATTGTCTATACGTTTCTATATACAATCCACTTCTCTATATATATTTCTCTATATATTTCACTTATCTATATATGCTTCTACATACATTTCACTTGTCTATACACGTTTCTATACAAGTGTATACATAACCTGGAAACCATTTCATAACTAGAAAGCCATATGTGGGTGACGGAACGCACGCCACCACTGGATCCATCTCGGTCAGCATTGTTTACAAACTTGATCCAGGTTCAGACACCAGAACTCTCCCGGGCTGCAATTGTTCCTCCCCCAGATTGACGGGTTACAACTCAATCAACTTCTTCAGGTCGGGTTGCATAAGGTCTCGTAAATCCTGGTCTGGTATCAGACCATCTGGGCCAGTTGGGGGTGGGAGGGAAACAGAGAGAAGGAACAGAGTCTGGTCAACAGTAGACCCTTCACTCTTGGGGTGGTGGAGGGCGGAGGATGGAGGGCGAAGGGTTGGGACGGAGGGTGGTGGCGTAAGGTGTGGGTGGAAGGTGTGGATGGAAGGTGTGGGTGGAAGGTGTGGGTGGTGGGGGTTGAGGTAAAGATGGGAGTAAATCGCGGAGGTAAAGGGCTTACGTAGGTAAAAAGGGAGGTTAAAAGGGGGTAAAGGGCTTGGGTAAAGGGTTTGGGTAAAGGGTAGGGATGTGGAGTGAGGTATGAGGCGAGAGGTAAAAGTCGGGAGGTAAAGGGTGGGAGGTATGAATCGGGAGGTAAAGGGTGGGGAGTAAAGGGTGGGAGATAAGAGGTAGGGGTACGGGGATGGGGTGATGGTAATGAGGGGGAGTAATGTGTGGGGATCGGGGTAATGGGGGATGGGGGTAATGGGTGGGGATGAGGGCAATGGGTGGGGATCAGGGTAATGGGTGGGGATGGGGGTAATGGGTGGGGATGAGGGTAATGGGCGGGGGTGGGTGTAATGGGTGGGGATCAGGGTAATGGGTGGGGATGGGGGTAATGGGTGAGGATCAGGGTAATGGGTGGGGATGGGGGTAATGGGCGGGGATGGGGGTAATGGGTGGGGATGGGGGTAATGGGTGGGGATGGGGGTAATGGGCGGGGATGGGGGTAATGGGTGGGGATCAGGGTAATGGGTGGGGATGGAGGTAGTGGAGTTAGTGGAAGTTGGGGGTGGCGTTAGTGAAGGTTGTGGGTGAGGGTAATGGAAGTTGGGGTTGAGGTAGTAGAGGTTGAGGGTGGGGTTAGGGGTAAGGGGTGGCGTTGGGTTTAGTTTTTAATGTATTTATATGATTCTGATATTAATCGAAAATGAAGTTTATATTCAAACCCATATCATGCTGATACACTTTGGTCTTCTATGGTCAAACAGGCAGACAGATGGACGCTAGCATGTAATTAGTTGCATAACCATGTGTGTGTGTATGTGTGTGTGTGTGTGTGTGTGTGTGTGTGTGTGTGTGTGTGTGTGTGTGTGTGTGTGTGTGTGTGTGTGTCTATATGTATGTGTGTGTGTATGTATGTGTGTGTGTGTGTGTGTGTGTGTGTGTGTGTGTGTGTGTGTGTGTGTGTGTGTGTGTGTGTGTGTGTGTGTGTGTGTGTGTGTGTGTGTGTGTGTGTGTGTGTGCGTATGCCTGTGTGTGTACGTATGCCAGTGTGTGTACGTATATGTGCGTGCGTATATATGTGCATAAATATATGTATATGTGCGCATGTGCGTGTGTAAATGTGTGCATGCGTATATATGTGCGTGTGTGTGCATGTGTACGCAACACATGACCTCTGATTCTGCCTAATCGGTCAGCTGGTCAGCCAGCTGTCATATAGAGTCAGGCTTTCTGTCAATCGTTGTATCAGACATTCACAATTCAGGCACATGAAGGAGTGTCTATCTGTCCGTCTGTTTCAGTCTGCCTCTAATCTACTTTTCTCTTAAGGTGAAGTAACACCAGAGGTAGTCTTTACTACGTCAGCAAACGGTCACCACCCCGTTCTAAATCCTCTACGCTCTCGCTACGTCAATTTTGAGCAGGATCAAGACTGGTCCGCGTCCATGCCGCCGTCCGTTCTTGCAGTCCACACTGGGTCCCCACGGCGTCCAAGCCGGTCCTCAGCACGTCCTGGCAATTTTGGCAGGATGTGGTGGGGACGGGCTCCTGTGTGACTGTCCTATTAGTACGTTTGTCGACCTTCCTGTGTCGGCTTGCCGGTTTGTGTTGATCTGCCTGCCTGCCTGCCTGCCTGCCTGCCTGCCTGCCTGCCTGCCTGCCTGCCTGCCTGCCTGCCTACCTGCCTACCTGACTGCCTGCCTACCTGCCTGCCTGCATGACCGTCTCTTACCCTCTTGCCCTCTTCCTCCATTACCAACCATTCAAACAAGAATGCAGAGTCGGAGAGAGTGAGTGAGTGAGTGAGTGAGGAAGGGAGGGAGGGAGGGAGGGAGGGAGAGAGAGAGAGAGAGAGAGAGAGAGAGAGAGAGAGAGAGAGAGAGAGAGAGAGAGAGAGAGAGAGAGAGAGAGAGAGAGAGAGAGAGAGAAAGAGAGAGAGAGAGAGAGAGAGAGTGTGTAACCAACTCCTACCTGAGCTGAATAACATCACCTGGCGACAGCCAAAATAAAATCCCAAAATTGGAATATGAACACAAGAGTATATAAAAGCCTTGTCCCGCGGGTCAAAAAAAAAAAAAAAAAAAAAAAAAAAAACTTACGTCAGTCACGAACTAAAACACCTTTAGTTCGAAGACAAAACACCAAACCCATTTGCCAAATTTTGCATCTACATAAACGAGGTACATGAGAATTATCTCAAAGCCTTTCGCCTAGTTGGGGACTCCGATCACATGAATAAAATCGCGTCATGTTCCCTTTAAGCATTTTCTTCTGGCGAGAACCAGACGATTCTATTCGTCTTTGAAACCCCATACCCGTCTATATACCTTCATGGGTTGACTATTAAACTTCTGTAGGGGGTTCGAAACCCGGAGTCAGCGCGTGACGGCAGTAAGGTCATACGGTCTTCGTCCCAGGCTTCGCTCGAGTCCGCGTTTACTCCTCACAAATAGAATATGGTTAAAGGCACGTACGAGGGGCGTGGGAGAAGAGCAACTCCCGCTTCTTGGTCCTCATTACCTCGTTCCCACAAGGTGAAATTGGGAAACAAGACTATGGGAAAGTGATTTCATATGACTCTGAAATGTGTTTGTACGTGGGTGTGTAAGTGTGTGGGTGTGTATGTATGCGTGTGCATGTGTGTGTGTGTGTGTGTGTGTGTGTGTGTGTGTGTGTGTGTGTGTGTGTGTGTGTGTGTGTGTGTGTGTGTGTGTGTGTGTGTGTGTGTGTGTGTGTGTGTGTGTGTGTGTGTGATTGTGTATATGTGTTAGTGTGCGAGTGCATAATTATGTGTGCGTGCGTGTGCATGTGTGTGTGTGTGTGTGTGTGTGTGTGTGTGTGTGTGTGTGTGTGTGTGTGTGTGTGTGTGTGTGTGTGTGTGTGTGTGTGTGTGTGTGTGTGTGTGTGTGTGTGTGTGTGTGTTTACGTGTGCTTGTACGTGTGATTCACCATGGTCTTGGATCACGTGTTGGACTCGTGATCGACAGCTGTTTCCTTCCCGGAAGAGCTCATATATGACCGATCTATGAGTAATGCTGTGACCTTACACGTAGGCACAGCCCCAACTCTCCACCCACGAGAGTTGGAGTAGCGACTCGCAGCGCAAAGATACTGAATTTATTTCAGCCCTGGGCAGGATTCGAACCCAGACCGCCGTAGTGGCGGCCGGGAACTCTAACCGCTACGCCAGCGAGTCGTGTGTGCGCACGTACGTATCCAATTAAAAATATCAACGTACGACCGAAGTTGATGATCACCTTAAATTTTCTATTTATTCATTTATTTATCTATTTACATGATTTCATTTGGTTTATTCTATTTTTGACTATTCAACTGATTAGTTATCCATTTTTGGAATGTGTATGACGTATCATTGTGGACATTCAAATACATCTACTGGTGTTTATTTCACAGAGAACATTATTTTTTTTCTTCAAAACTACAGTAATATTCTATAGACAAAACTACAGCAATACAAAAAATGCATAATACATCACAAAGTTCAACGGTCATGCCATGGGGCAGTTTCGAGTGTCCTCGGCAGTACCTGGTCGATAACATACGCGCCTACCTGAACCCTGACTACTAAAGCAAACAAAAAATAAAATAGTTCAAACACAAGGTACGATTGGAAACCCATAACCCCGTCTCGCGGGTCAACCCACGCCACGAGCGTGGTTGGATCTCCGTGGGCTGCTCTTGGGAAACAGACGAAACTACTGACCTTTTATGAAATATAAAAGTCTGACCTTTATTATAATGCAAAGGAAAACCGGTCAAAATGCAGGACCTCCGGAAGGGGGCACAAAAACGTTCCCCGGAATCTATTTTTGTATCAGGTCTGTCCGGAGGGGCCAACAGGGAAAAAGGCGGGAACCAATTAAAGCTCCGGCGCGGGACGGTAAAATGTCCGGGCATGGATGGGATGACATTCCTTGATGTCCAGAGCAAAGAAAACAAGATATCTATTGAAATACAAACGAAAAGACAAACGAACACACACACACACACACACACACACACACACACACACACACACACACACACACACACACACACACACACACACACACATATATATATATATATATATATATATATATATATATATATATATATATATATATATTCCCGGGACCGTATAACAAATTCTATGTATGTACGTATCTGTGCGTATTCGTGCGCACGTGAATAAAGCAACAATCCTTATGAATACTACAAAGCTACCACAGTTATTGATATGCAAATTCTAATGCATCAATCTCATTTGTTGGGACTACATTAATTATTAATGGATGTATGGGTGGTCTTGGCCAAGTGGACGGTAATGGGGAAGAAGGTGTAAATGATGATGGAGTGGTGGATGTTGGAGGGTG
>NC_134810.1:24062169-24089669 GCF_046742065.1 Oratosquilla oratoria | reverse complement strand
TGGGGTAAGGAGGTTGTGGGAGAGGAGGTTGTGGGAGAGGAGGGGGTGAGGAGGTTGTGGTGAGGAGGTGGTGAGGAGGTTGTGGGGTAAGAAGGTTGTGAGGTGAGGAGGTTGTGGGGTGAGGTGGGTGAGGAGGTTTAGGGGAGGAGAGGAGAGGAGGTTGTGGGGGATAGGAGGTGGTGGAAGGAGGTTGTTAGGGACGAGGTTGTGGGGGAGATTGTGGGGGAGGTTGTGGGGGTGTGAGGTTGTTAGGGTGGGGAGGTTGTGTGGGGAGGAGGTTGTGTGGGGAGGAGGTTGTGTGAGAGGAGGTTGTGGGGGATAGGAGGTGGTGGAAGGAGGTTGTTAGGGACGAGGTTGTGGGTGAGGAAGTTGTGAATGAAGAGGTTATGGGTGAGGAGGTTGTGAGGTGAGGAGGTTGTGGGGTGAAGAGGTTGTGAGGTGAGATTTGGGTGAGGAGGTTTGGGGAGGTTTGAGGAGGTTGTGTGTGGAGGAGGTTGTGTGGGGAGGAGGTTGTGTGGGGAGGAGGTTGTGGGGGATAGGAGGTGGTGGAAGGAGGTTGTTAGGGACGAGGTTGTGGGGGGTAGGAGGTGGTGGAAGGAGATTGTGGGGAAGGAGTTTGTGGGGTAAGAAGGTTGTGAGGTGAGGAGGTTGTGGGGTGAAGGAGGTTGTGGGGTGAAGGAGGTTGTGGGGTGAAGGAGGTTGTGGGGTGAGATTTGGGTGAGGAGGTTTGGGGAGGTTTGCGGAGGTTGTGTGTGGAGGAGGTGGTGTGGGGAGGAGGTTGTGTGGGGAGGAGGTTGTGGGGGAGGAGGTTATGGGGGAGGAGGTTGTGGTGGAGGTTGTGGGAGAAAAGGTGGGGGGGAGGAGGTTATGGGGGGTAGGAGGTGGAGGTAGGAAGTGGGGGAAGGAGGTTGTGGGGGAGAAGGCTATGGAGGAAGGAGGTTGTGGGGGAGGAGGCTGTGGGGAAAGGAGGTTGTGGGGAGGAGTTTGTGGGGGAGGAGGTTGTATGGGGAAGATGTTATAGGAAGGAAGTTTTGGGGAAGGAGGTTGGGGAAGAAGGTTGTGGAAATGGGGAGGAGGTTGGGGAGGTTGTGGGGGGAGGTTGTGGGGGGGAGGTTGTGGGGGGAGGTTGTGGGGGGAGGAGGTTGGGGAGGTTGTGGGGGGAGGAGGTTGGGGAGGTTGGGGGGGAGGTTGTGGGGGGAAGGAGGTGGGGGAGGTTGTGGGAGGTGGGGAGGTTGTGGGGAGGTTGTGGAGGTTGTGGGGAGGAGGTTGGGGAGGTTGTGGGGGGAAGGAGGTTGGGGAGGTTTTTGGGGAGGAGGTTGGGGAGGTTGTGGGGGAGAGGTTGTGGGGGGGAGGTTGTGGGGGGAGGTTGGGGAGGTTGTGGGGGGAGGTTGTGGGGGGGAGGTTGTGGGGGGAGGTTGTGGGGGGAGGAGGTTGTGGGGGAAGAGGTTGTGGGGGAGAAGGCTGGTGTGGGTGAGAAGGCCTGCACAAAGATATTCACTGGACACGTTCACAATTACCACAAACTGACCTCTATGTAAGGAATGCATAAGGGTCAGAATGCGAAGCAATATAATGTAGAGGGGACGACACACCCCAGTGGAGGGAGGAGGCGTAAGGGGGAGAGGGGGTGACAAAGGATTACAAAGGCGGAGCATGCCGACAGGAGACCTTTTGGTCCATATCTAGGTCGGATGCGAAAGAAAATCATAAAGATAATAAATTAATAAATAGAAACTATAATGATGTAAATAGCAAATAAAATACACAATAATACATAATGTATTTATTTCATATAAAGCGACAAAAAAATGTTATATTGGCTGCGAGAGTAACGACTAGGAAGTGGTATGATTAAGAGGTGTGATGATGGATATAAATCGATGTGATAGGATTTTTTTTTTCCGTCGCCAATATCCATCACCATGACCACCATCATCATGATCATCATCATCACCACCATCATACATACATACATACATATATGCGTATGTATGTATCTATGTATGTACACTCACAAAAACAATTAAGACAAAAGGAATATATTATAATATTAGAACATATGGCGAACCTCGACCTACACAGGACTTGTGCCCTCCCCTTCCCCCTCCCCCTCCTTCGTCCGCCCCCACTTTCCCCCTTTATCACCTCCCTCCCCCTCCCCCATCCCCCTCCCCCCTCCCCTCCTCCTCCCCCTCCCCTCCCCTCCCCCCTCCCCCTCCCCCCTCCCCCTCAGGACCGATCTACCGGTTCCTCCATGAGCAAAATTGATATGGGGGGGGGGGGCCTCCGGTACACAGGGAATTCCTGAGGTTCAAAGGAGCCAATAATGAACTTCATAAGGTAGTACTAGGAATAACGGTGCTGTAAAGGGAATTAGTTATGAAGACGGGTGCAGGAGGAAGAGGGAGAAGAGGAGGAAGGAGAGGAGGAAGAGGAAAGACAGGAGGAACAGGACAGATGAGATGAGAGTGAGGGAGGAGGAAAAGGAGGGAGAGGTGGGGGGAGAGGAGGGGAACGAATAGGAGTAGGACGACTAGAATTAGGCGTAGGAGGAAGAGGAGAAGGAAGAGGAGGAGGGGAAGAGGAGGAAGGGGAGGAGGGAAGGGGAGGAGGAGGAGGAGGAGGAGGAAGGGGAGGAGGAGGAGGAGGAGGAGGAGGAGGAGGAGGAGGAGGAGGAAAAGGAGGAGGAAAAGGAGGAGGAGGAGGAATAGAAGGAAGAGTAAGAGGAGGAAGAGGAGGATGAGGGGGAGTAAGAATAAGGGGAAGAGAAGGAAGATGAAAAGGAAAAGAAAAATGAAGAGAAAAAAGAAAGTAAGAGGAAAGGAAGAGGAGAAAAGGAAAATGAAGAGAAAAAGGAAAGAGGAAACGGAAGAAAAAAAGAAAAGGAAGAAAAAGAGGAAAAGGAAAAGGAAGAAAAAGAAGAGGAAGAGGAAAAGGAAGAGGAAAAGAAAAAAAAAGAAAAGGAAAAAGAAGAATAGAAGTGTTAGTAGAAAATTAACACATTCACATGTGTGAATGTGTGTGTCATGTGTGTACATGTGTGTGCGCATGCATACGTGCACACACCCGTGTTCTTACATGCACGCCATGTTCTTACATGCACGTGCGTGTGTGATCGTGTGCGTGGATACACAAATGCAATCAGACCCTGACTAACTCGATTCCGTGATCATTAACCTTTGCTCCAACGCACAGATTCATCACTTAGGAAAAATTAAGATGTCTGATTTGACGAAAAAAAAAAAAAAAAAAAAAAAAAAAAAAAAAAAGAAGTAATCTAATAATATATCGCGCAAAGGGTTTTCGATGACGCTAATAGTGGTGGTGGTGGTGGTGGTGGTGGTGGTGGTGGTGGTGGTGGTGTGTGTGTGTGTGTGTGTGTGTGTGTGTGTCTGTGTGTGTGATTCACCATGGTCTTGGATCACGTGTCGGACTCGTGATCGACAGCTCTTTCTCTCCCGGAAGAGAGCTCAGAGCTCATATATGACTGATCTATGAGTAATGCTGTGACCTTACACGCACACACACACACAACTCTCCGCCCACACACACACAACTCTCCGCCCACGAGTTGGAGTAACGACTCTCAGCGCTACCACTGCACCGTCACGCACGCGCGTGTATGTGTGTACACGTTTAACATGATTTGATCGACTTTCCCCCATTACCTGAACAAATATTTGTTCCTCCAATCCACTCCAGTCGTTCTATGCACTGCTTACATTGTTATACATCATTTTACTGAAACTATACGACTTGTGGCTTTGAGTACTGATATCTGAGTATTCCTTTTTTAAATCACGTCTTCAAGATTATTTAATCTACTGCAACTGGTGTCGACCTCTACACATGTTCTATTTAATACTTGGTACATATGTTCTATATCTAATACTTGGTTCTTCAAGTCCTCTTGGGAGTGCCTTGAAGAGTCTACCTGGTTGAACTGCTTCTTCGTATGCTTCTTCCCAAAGACCTGAGGCGATTCTTCACAAACTATTGACATAAGGAAAAGGAACGATTTCGTATATTGGTGTATAGGCACACGCACAATCACAAACAAATAAAAGATAAAGGGGAGAACAGAGAAGAGGGAGAGAGGACAGAGGAGAAAGGCAAGGTGAGAAAGTAACATACTCGGTACGGGGTCATCTTTGGTTACGTTCTTGTCAGGAGCTACCTAAGCTGGACGTGATAATACAGCCGTGGATTGCAAAGTTGGAGGCCGCCTGACAAAGTTGTCAACCCCGAGGACAAGTTGTCCTCCCCGAAGACAAGTTGTCATCTCCAAAGATAAGCTGTCCTCCCTGAAGACAAGCTGTCCTCCCTGAAGACAAGCTGTCCTCCCCGAAGACAAGCTGTCCTCCCCGAAGACAAGTTGTCCTCCCCGAAGACAAGCTGTCCTCCCCGAAGACAAGCTGTCTTCCCCGAAGACAAGCTGTCTTCCTCGAAGACAAGCTGTCCTCCCCGAAGACAAGCTGTCCTCCCCGAAGACAAGCTGTCCTCCTCGAAGACAAGCTGTACTCCCCGAAAACAAGTTGTCCTCCCTCAAGACAAGTTGTCCTCCCCGAAGACAAGCTGTCTTCCCTGAAGACAAGCTGTCCTCCCTGAAGATAAGTTGTCCTCTCTGGAGATAAGTTGTCCTCCCTAAAGACAAGTTGTCCTTTCTGAATACAATTTGTTCTCCCAGAAGACAAGTTGTCCTCCCTGAAGACAATTTGTTTTTCCTGAAGATAAGTTGTCCTTTGAAGAAAATTTGCCCTCCCAGAAGACACATTGTTCTCCCTGAAGACAAGTCCTCCCTGGAGACAAGTTGTCCTCTGTGAAGAAAATTTGTCCTCCCTGATGACAAGCTGTCCGGTGAGAACAGTTGTCCTCCGCTAACAAAATTTGTCTTACGCGAAACCATGTATTTTGTAAAAAAAAAAATACATGTGAAACTATATATTATGTTGAAATGTCAAGTTTTGTGTGAAAAGATGTATTGTGAAGAGATGCATTGTATGAACAATTGTTGTAAAACCATTTTGTGAGAATATGTACTGTGTGCGTGCGTACATACAGATGTACACACAATGGAGATCTACACATACTAAATTTCTTCACAACCTAAGCACGAATACAGTATAATCATCCCACATACATATACAATTATCTCTCTCTCTCTCCCTCTCCCTCGCTCTCTCTTATCTGTTCCCAGCAACCAGACACACACCATGACATCGCGATGTGTCTCGGAAAAGGAGAGAATACGAATATCCGCCACAGAATTAGTAGACGGTTGGCGAGCCACACAAACGGGTGGAAAGCTCCGCTGGGTCGGACTCCCGTCACATCACCGGGGGGAACTACGCACGGCGCCCCGGGACGGTCCTGGCGAATGGGGAGGAGGGAGACGGAAATTGCTAGGAAGAAGGACATAAAACATAATGTCAGCAGAATAGGGGAGATCGGGGAAGGGGAGGGGGACGGGTGAAGAAGAAACCAGGAAGGAACGACTCTGGGAAGATCCCTTCAGAAGGCCCCTTTTGGAAGGTCGTTTGGGAAGATGCCCGTGCAAGGGTCCTTATGAAAGCCCTTCTAGAAGGGTTTTAGAATAGGGAGGAGGGAAAGGGAGGAGGGAAAGGGAGGAGGGAAAGGGCGGAGGGAAAGGGCAGAGGGAGAGAGAGGGGTGAAGGGGTAGAGGAAAAGTGAGAGGAAGGAAAGAGGAGAGTGAGGAGGGAGGTTGGAGGTGGGAGAGGGAGTAGGGACAAGAGAGAGGGAGGGCGGAGGGAGAGGGAGGGGGTACAAGGAGAGGAAGGGAGAGGGTACAAGGAGAGAGAGGCAGGGAGGGAGGGAGGGAGGGAGGAAGGGAGGGAGAGAGGGAAGGAGGGAGAGATACACAACGCGACATTTGAAGAGTGGATATGAACGTCGAAGAATAAACGAGGAAGAAACTGTGGAAGTGGGGATTGAGGAGCTGGAAGTGGAGATGGAGGTGAAGGTTTATGTGCTGGAAGAGAACGGGTGGGCCACCTGCCTAGAACTGGAGTTGGGAAGAGGATTAATGGGGGGAAGTGTAAGGTGAGAGTGATGGCCGAGAAAGGTTAACGGGAGCGAGTGAAACAGGGAATGGAAAGAGAGAGGAAGTGGGAAAGAGAAAGAAAGAGGGAGAAGGAGAAAGCGAGAGAAAAAAGAGAGGAAGAGACATAGTAGAGAGAGAGAGAGAGAGAGAGAGAGAGAGAGAGAGAGAGAGAGAGAGAGAGAGAGAGAGAGAGAGAGAGAGAGAGAGAGAGAGAGAGAGAGAGAGAGAGAGAGAGAGAGAGAGAGAGAGAGAGAGAGACGGGAGAGAGAGACGGGGAGAGAGAGACGGGGAGAGAGAAAAACAGAGACATAAAGACAGACAAAAAGAGAGACAGAGATTCAGAGACAGAGAGACAGAGACAGAGATTCAGAGACAGAGACAGAGAGACAGAGAGTCAGACACAGAGACACAAAGAGAGAGACAGAGAGAGAGACAGACAGAGAGAGAGAGATAATGGGGGAAAGTGTAGATAAAGAAGAGGGAGGGGGGACGGAGGGGAGGGGGAGGCTGGTATTAGTGGTGGTAGTAATGGTGGTGGTAGTAAAGCTGTAAGATATGGAAGCAATACTAGTTGTGATCATCTAACTCCATATAAAGATGAAAGTGGTATAGAACTGGCTAAAAGATGGTGATAATTCAATTTTAATATCAGCCAATAGATGTCGTGCAGTTACTTGTTTGCGATGGTGTAAGTTATGTAAGCGTTATGCTGGCGTGATGAATTGACTCCAAATGGTGTTGAAAGTTGTGGAAACTATTTTGGCATTGACACGGTGTAAGAAGATATGGCACAAGTACTTCCGTTGGTGAGCAAATATCTAATTATCATCATGCATGCATGTGCTTATGTATGCATGCATGAGATATATATGTGATTCATACAATGCATCTATGTATACGTCCATACAAACCCTCCCTCCTCCAACCTCTTCCATCTTCTCTTGCTCTGAACATTCCTCGACTGAGCTGGACGTTCCCTGGCTCTCTCAACTCGAAGGAAAAGGAATGACATTCTTTTCGGATGCTTCAAGTAACGAAATTGAGGAGCAAAACGAATATTTCCTCTTTCCGATGTCATGATATCTAGGGCCTTTCTAGGTCATTACCATAGGTAGCGGACATACATACATACATTTATAAGTGTGACCTTGGTTAGAAATATTATATTATATTATATCATATTCTATTATATATATATATATATATACATACACTTATAGTGTGTCTGTGTGCGCGCAAGTGAGCATTCACTCGCAATCGTGTTTCTGCATGGATTCATGCTCGGTTTGTCTGTCTGTTTATCTGTATTTATGCGGGTGGTTGGGTACTTCCAAGATTATATAGGCATTTCGATGTGTCTGTCTGTGTCTGTGTCTGTGTCTGTGTCTGTGTTCTGTGTGCCTGTCTTTGTCTCTCTATGCAAAAAAGATCATGGGTGGACAAGGGAGGGAGTAAATTGAGATGCAAAATTGAAATTTTTCATCACAGAAAAGATTGAGTTGCTTTGTAACATTTTTACGTCAAGGCAATATCAAATTCCGCCAAAGCAGAGGCCTAAGTTTCGATATGCAAATGACAAAATCTGTTACAAAATGTACGAAGCCGGTGCGCGGTTCTGTTTTGTACGCGAAACACAAATTTTGAGGAAAGAGTGTGTGTGTGTGTGTGTGTGTGTGTGTGTGTGTGTGTGTGTGTGTGTGTGTGTGTGTGTGTGTGTGTGTGTGTGTGTGTGTGTGTGTGTGTGTGTGTGTGTGTGTGTGTGTGTGTGTGTGTGTGTGTGTGTGTGTGTGTGTGTGTGTGTGTGTGTGTGTGTGTGTGTGTGTGTGTGTGTGTGAGGGGGGGTGTTGGTGCAGTTTCAAAGACATATTCGTAACTAAAGTTCTGTGTTTTATTCACTTCATGAGATTCAAGAAAGTCTTCTTCCTCTCTCAGACAGGTCATTCTAATGTTGAAAGACCACTCACTAAAATAAACGTTACTTTTCCAAGTGCCTTTGTACGTATAGACTGAGGCAATGGTAAGTGTAATGTAAGCTGAATACTATATGGAAAATATATCATGTACTCGACAAAAGATATGTGTATATATATATATATATATATATATATATATATATATATATATATATATATTGATGTAAAAAATGTAGCGTGTTCAAAAATCTTGCCCATGACAGTACAACAGAAGAAATAAAAACATAAGAATGGAGGAGACTGCATGAGACCATTAGGCCTACACTAGGCAGTTCCATGTCCATTACCACCTATCATTCCCATCCATAAATTCATCTACTCTTCTCTTAAAACAACCCATGGTTAACCACAGAAACCCGTTTAACATGTAGTCCAAACACGGACACAAAAATTCGGAAATTACAAAATACAAAGACAAAACAATCACCTTCACACTGTCTCGACAGTTCTAGAAGCTCTGGATCCCAGCGCGACACAAAAGCTACAAACCTGTATTATGTGGAACTTTAGACACTTTGTGGAGGAGGAAGATCAGCCGATATTTGACACAAGGAGCGAGGCAGCCAACGGAGCGACGGGCGAACAGACAGCCACGGGTTCAACTCTCCGTCCAAACGAAGAAGACAAATAATTATTCGTACAGTGCGGCACCTTCCCTGCCAACAGGCGATTCTATTCACCCTTGCGAAAACTTTCGAAAAGAGACACTGAAGGAGGAAAGAGAAAGACCGAGAGAGAGGGGAAGAAAGAGAGAGAGGGGCCGAGAGAGAAAGAGAGAGAGAGAGAGAGAGAGAGAGAGAGAGAGAGAGAGAGAGAGAGAGAGAGAGAGAGAGAGAGAGAGAGAGAGAGAGAGAGAGAGAGAGAGAGAGAGAGAGAGAGAGAGAGAGAGAGAGAGAGAGAGAGAGAGAGAGAGAGAGACAAAGAGAGAGGGGATGTAAGAGAGAAATTAACTTTAATGACCATAGTCTTGGGCTGTTCATTCATGATTGAACTTAGGGGCCTCCACCGCGACCTTCGACCGCAAAAAAGAGAATAAGAGAAGGAGGGAGGGTGAGTGGAAGGGAGGGTGAGAGGGAGGGTGAAAGGGAGAGGGAGAAAGAGGGAGGGAGATGGAGCGAGGGAGGGAGCTGGAGGAAGGGAGGGAGCTGGAGGAAGGGAGGGAGCTGGAGGAAGGGAGGGAGCTGGAGGGAGGGAGAGAGATGGAGGGAGATGAAGGGAGAGGGAGGAAGAGGGAGGGAGAGGTAGGAAGAGGGGTAGGGAGTGAGCGAGAGATAGGGAGTGATGTGTAAGGAGGGAGAAAGGAGTAGGGAGGGAGAGAGGGGTAGGGAGAGAGAGACGGATAGGGAGGGAGAGACGGGTAGGGAGGGAGAGATGGGTAGGGAGGGAGAGATGGGTAGGGAGGGAGAGGAAGGGAGAGCGAGGGACAGGGAGGGAGAGGGGAGAGGGGGGTAGAGGGAGGGAGAGGGGTATGGAGGGAGGGAAAGGGGTAAGGAGGGAGGGAGAGGGGTAGGGAGGGAGGGAGAGGTAGAGAGAGGGGTAGGGAGGAAGTGAGAGGAGGAGAGGGAGTGAGGTGTAAGGAGGGAGAGATGGGTAGGGAGGGAGAGATGGGTAGGGAGGGATAGAGGGGTAGGGAGGGATAGAGGGGTAGGGGGGGAGAGGAAGAGGGAGCGGGAGGTAAAGGGAGGGAGAGGAAGAGGGAGCGGGAGGTAAAGGGAGGGAGAGGATTAGGTAAAGAGGGAGTAGGGAGAGAGGGAGAGGAAGAGAGAGCCAGAGTCAGAGAGCGAGAGAGAGTGATAAACAAGAGACCACTACTACCAGGTACGATACAACAATGAACAAAGCGACCCCACAAAAAAGGAGCCTCTTTCATACACAACCCCCCCCCCAAAAAAAAAATAAGAAAAGAAAATAAAGAAGCCCCTTTCAACAATATCAGCCCCCCCCAAAAAAAAATAATAATAATAAAAAAAAATAAAGAAGCCCCTTTCAACAATATCAGCCCCCCCCCAAAAAAAAACCCCACCCCCTTCACACTAAAGTGGCCCCTTTCAAGTGTATTCCGAAAGCGAAGCGGATAATAACGACAGTGAAATCGGAATTTCCTCTTAACAGGCCTTAGGGCCATTAGGAAGCCGGTGCCGGCGTTAAAACGCTTTAATGCCGGACAGAAGGCATTTCATGCCACAACGCCGGCTGAATACGGGCCGCTGCCGGCCGGCTAAGAGCCGTGACGCCGGTACTCGAAATATAAGGAAGGTGATGAATACAAATTGCTAAGATCTAGATTGTATTGTGGCTTAGTGCCCCCCCCCCCAGGCGAAAACAGTGAAGGTGGCTTTATCGATGTGTAGTTTGTATATTCATATTGTGTACGTATATAAGCGCGCGCGCGCACGCACACACACACACACACACACACACACACACACACACACACACACACACACACACACACACACGCACACAAACGTACACATGCATGCATGTATGCAAGAATGCACGTACACACACACGAACGTACACCGTTATCCATATACATAAGAATGTATGTACGTATACATACACACACAGATGCATCCATGTGCGCAAGAATGCACGTAATCCCCAAAACACACACACACACACACACACACACACACACACACACACACACACACACACACACACACACACACACACACACACACACACACACACACACACACACACACACACACACACACACACACACACACACACACACACGTCAATGAAAAGCGAGAATTCTTTGATAGAATTAATCTATTCCTCTGTTCCCTAAGCTCAAAAAAAGAACCAATATACATATACATTACCATCTTAGGAATACGACAAAAAAATAATATGACTTCTGCTGAGTAAAAACCTGTTCACCTCCCTTGTTTAACTACCGTCATTAAGATTGATTTTGTCTCTCAGTCGAGTCCAAAAGAGGGGCCACAGGTGGGAGCGTCATCGCCAACACATGGCGTGCGCGCTATTTTTCACCATTTATTTATTATCATAATTTTCAAATAATTTCCTACTTACCTATTTCTCTTGATTTAATAATAAAAATGAACGAGGTCGAGGATATAAACGACATGCTATGAGTATATAATGTTCGTAATCTCAAGAAGCAAAACAGATTCAATTTAGTTGTGTTTATTTACTTATATATCTATTTTTGTTATTTTGATTATCTATAGAAACCTACCGTCTATATAACGAAAGAGTCCTGAAGTCTGTGATCTCTAAATACATTCCTCAATTAATTAGAATTACTGGTTTCGGTAACAACAATGAAAATATTAAAGATGAAATAGAATTAATAGTATAAAAATTTAACAAAAAATAAATAAAAATTATAATAATGATAATGTACAAGATGAAATATAAAGTAAAAATAGAGCAGGAACAAATTAAATTTGATATACATATATATATATATATATATATATATATATATATATATATATATATACACATACATATATACATACATATACTGTATATACATCGCATATGTATACGTATATATATATACATATACATATATACATCGTATATGTATACATATATATACATACATATACACACATATACCAACGGCATTTCCCCTTTATAAGAGAGGTAGACAAAGTCTAAAGTATAAATCTACTTCCACCCATTTCATCGCCATTTACTCCACTCTCATTCACCACCTCTCCCTCCCTCTTTTCATAGCTCCTCTTGGCTGACGGGTCATCCCTGCATCTCGCCCACTGCCCTGGGTCAGACGCAATGCAGAAAGACACAGCATATCCACATCAAGTCTACTTCATTTAATCAGCGAACCCCCACCTTCGGGCTGCGTCAAATTACCATTAACACGTACTACCTTACCCCCCATCCCCCACCCACTCCCTTCCATGCATCACAACATCATCCAAAAACAATCATTTTCCACTTACCCCTATCTTCTGTCTTCTCCCTTCCTTCCTCAACAGACATTCCCCTCTTTCCCAATGCCCCCTTTACCCCATCCATCCAACTCATTCTTGGTTGCTCCCCTTATATTCACTCCTTCCACCTCTGCCTTCCACACTTCTTTTACTAATCTTTCTTCACTCATTCTTTCCATGTGTCCAAATCATCCTAATACTCTTTCAGCAACCCTATCACCCAATTCCCTTTCCGCCCCCGCTCTCCTCCTTTCCCTCTCGTTTCTCACTCTATCCAGCCTTGTAACCCCATACCATACTTCTCAGGCATTTCATCTCGCATTTAAACTCTTCCTTTCTTATGTTCCATATTTCTGCCCCATACAATGCTATCGGCACAATCACTCTTTCACATAACCTCTTAGCATTCATTCCCAAACGTCCATTTCTCATTTATTTGCTTCTTTCAATCTACATCTACCTCCACCTCCACTCCTCCCTTTCCCGCTCACACTCTCCAGTCTCTCTCCCTTAATATTCACTTCCAATTTGCTGCCATTCTCTCCCCTTGTACATCTCATCACCTTACTTTTACCCACATTTTTCCTCAACTATTTCGCACACCCTCCCAAACTCAGTCACTATCTTAATCCCTCCTTTGATCCTGCTACAAGCTCACTGTCGTCAGCAAACAATAACTGGCTCATCTCCCATTTTTCTCTTTTGCCTTTAACCTTCACCAATTCCCGGCCCATTACATTTGCGTATACCTCTCGCACCTCGCCATCCATGTATAAATTGAACAGCCAAGGCGGCATAACACATCTCCGGCAAAGTCCCACCTTTACCACAAATCACTTACGCTCTCCATTTCTATTTCTAACACAGACTCTACTTCTCTCGTAAAAACTCTTGCCTGCTTTTAAGAGCATTCCTCACATCCCATATATTTGCAATACCTCCCACAGTACCTTCCTGTCTACCTTGTCATAAGCCTTTTCCAAATCCATAAAGGCTCAAAAAACACCCTTATCTTTTTCTAAAGCTTTCTCATATATCCGCCTTACCATAAAAATATGATCCACGCAACCTCTGTCATAAACTCACACTGTTCCTTACCAATTACTCCCTCTGTTCCTATCCTAATCCCCTCAATCAAAACCCTCCCATAAGCCTTCTCAACTGCACTCAACAAACTGATCCATCTGAAACTAATATACTCAAACTTGTGTGTGTGTATTTGTATGTGTGTGTGTGTGTGTGTGTGTGTGTGTGTGTGTGTGTGTGTGTGTGTGTGTGTGTATTTGTGTGTGTGTGTGTGTGTGTGTGTGTGTGTGTGTGTGTGTGTGTGTGTGTGTGTGTGTGTGTGTGTGTGTGTGTGTGTGTGTGTGTGTTAATCATAGAACTGAAAATAAATATCTGGTAAACCGCTGAAGACCACCACTACCATCAAGGCCTTCGAAATTATCTTCAGGACTTCAATATCACAAATAACGCATCCCAACACCGAAACGTAGACAGAGGTGCTGTCATGAAAACAAAGTTGCACCAAAAGAACCAGACCTGCATCAGAAGTAAAGTTCAGTCACTGCTGAGGAGCAAAATATACTCCTAAGAGTAATTTATTCCTTTGCTTATTTGTTTCAAGGAGCTTCTCCATCTTACTGAAGACGATCAAATAAAGAGAAGTCAGGATGGGAAATGAGAGGGAAAGAGAGAAGGAAAGGAAGGGGGGAAGAGAGGAGGAGAGAAGAAAATGAGGGGAGAAATAGAGAAGGAGATAAGAAGAGAAGAAGAGGAGAATTAGGAGAGAAAGAGAGAACGAGAGAAAGAAGGAAAGAAAGAAAAAGAGAGAGAAAGAGAAGGAGAGAAGGAGAGAAGGAGAAAATGAGAGAAGAGGAAGAAAGACGAAAGAGCAAAAGAGAGAAGGAGAGGAGGAGAGAAGAAAAGTTCAAAACTTCTTGGTGCGGAAGGGGGAGGAAAAGGAAGGGGAGGAGGGAAGATGAAGGGGAAGATGGAGGAAAAGAGGAGGGAGGAGGGAAGATGAAGGGGAAGATGGAGGAAAAGAGGAGGAAGGAGGGAGGAAGAAGAAGAGGAAAAAGGTGACTCAAGTGGAAGACAAAGAAAGGAAAGACGGGTTTTCTCGAAGAACGTCGAAGAGCCGTCGAAGAGCCGTCGAAGAGCCGTCGAAGAGCCGTCGAGGAAAAGGAGCCCAAAAGGAACTCGGGAGCTACAGGAAGTTCCTGAACCACAGAACGAGCGAAAGTTTCAAGGCACTCCTCCTTTCCCCCCTCCCCCCTCGGAGTCCTCCACTTCCTTCCCCTCCCCCCACCTTCTACCCCCTTTAGCCCAGTGACCTACTTTGACCCTTTCGCTGCGTTTCACGCTGCGGGGTCGCTCACGCCAGTTGTCGTCAGGCGATGTTATTCAGCCGGAGGACACCCTTTCTCCCCCTTCACCACTCTCGGCGTAGGGGAAAGGGATGAAACACGGTCTCTGACTTCGTTCGATTATCCCTTTAATTTTTTTTTTCATTACTTTATTCTAACTCCTGCCTAATGGTTTCTTATGCTGAAGGAAACTTGTACGTAGCAAAGAACCTAAACAATTAATACTGGTTGGCATCAGACAATTTCATTCAGGCGTGGGGACGCTCCACAGGTACAGACAGATCCACGCTATCTCAACCTGAATTACATTCTTCATATCTTTTCTTACACCAAGCGTCAGGCGATTTCATCAACCCTCAGACATAAGAGAATGACCCTGTGACGTCTCTGAAAACTTCTCTCAGTTGAACAAGATCGCCTAGTGGTAAACAGAATAAATATGAAGTGACGAATGCAAAAGCGAAAGCAGTTACTTTAGAGGTATGTGTTGCGTAGGTGTGCACTGTTGTCCTTCATAGAAAATGGGAATTTGTGGTTATGTAGGACATAAAGGAAATATCTATTTTCTGTGTGATTCAACACAATGTGTCAACATATGCGATGATTACCATTGTTGTTGGTGGGTGGTACTTGGTGTTAGTGGTGTTGTTGACAGTGGTGGTGTAGGTGGTAGTGGTGTTGGTGTTGATGATGGTGATGTTGGTGGTGGTGATGGTGGTGGTTGTGGTGTTGTTGGTGGTGATGGTGGTTGTGGTGGTCTTGTGTTGGTGTTGTGACGGTATTGTTGGTGCTGTTGTTGGTCCTGCTGCTGTTTGGTTGTTGTTTTGTTGTTGTTGCTGTCCAGGTGATAGAAAGTGTTTTGGATCAAGATGAATGAGGATTTTCCTTCAGAATCGCGGTCGTGATGGTCGAAAGGCCGGAGGCAATACAAGTGAAAATGATCCTATGAGAAATGGAGAAAAAAAAAATAGACGATATAATGCTTACTCACTCACTCACTCTTCATCTTTCCCGTTTCTAGTGTCTTTACATTTTTTTTTACAAAACTGCATTAAGTCTTCGGGCTGTGAAATTTACCAAAAAGAATACCCCCTAGCACCCACCCACCTCCCAAAAATAAAAGAGAGAAAGAGAGAGAGAGAGAGAGAGAGAGAGAGAGAGAGAGAGAGAGAGAGAGAGAGAGAGAGAGAGAGATAGAGAGAAAGAGAGAGAGAGAGAGAGAGAGAGAGAGAGAGAGAGAGAGAGAGACAGAGAGAGAGAGAGAGAGACAGAGAGAGAGAGAGAGAGAGAGAGAGAGAGAGAGAGAGAGAGAGAGAGAGAGAGAGAGAGAGAGAGAGAGAGAGAGAGAGACTTGTTTTGGACCAGCTGTCATCATTCTCCAAATCTTCCTGCATCGTTCTCCACCAATACTCTGTTTCTTTCCTCTCGCTCTCCTCCGACCTCCATTGTCAATGACACTAGGCCTTGACAGAAAACATTCACCACCACCTCACCTTCCCATCGTCACCCTCCAGCGCCAGTTTTGTCAAAACTTGTTATCTTACACACCATGGGCTACCCCCTTAAGCGCGCGCGCGTGTGTTTGTTTGTGTGTGTGTGTGTGTGTGTGTGTGTGTGTGTGTGTGTATTTACCTAGTTGTATTCTACGGGACGGGAGCTATGCTCGTGCTGTGTGTGTGTGTGTGTGTGTGTGTGTGTGTGTGTGTGTGTGTGTGTGTGTGTGTGTGTGTGTGTGTGTGTGTGTGTGTGTGTGTGTGTGTGTGTGTGTGTGTGTGCGGGCGTGTGTGTGTGTGTGTGCGCGTGTGTGTGTGTGCGTGTGTGTGTGTGTGTGTGTGTATGTTTGTCCGTGTGTGTGTGTTTGTCCATGTGTGCGTGCGTGCATGTGTACGTCTGTGTGTGTGTGTGTGTGTGTGTGTGTGTGTGTGTGTGTGTGTGTGTGTGTGTGTGTGTGTGTGTGTGTGTGTGTGTGTGTGTGTATTCACTTGGTCTTTGGATCACGTGTTGGACTCGTGATCGACAGCTATTTCCCTCCTGGAAGAGAGCTCAGAGCTCGTAGGTCCGATCTATGGGTAATGCTATGACCTTACACACACACACACACACCCAACTCCCCGCCCACGGGAGTCAGAGTAACGACCCGAAGCGCAGCTGTACCGAAATAATTTCGGCCCTGGGCAGGATTCGAACCAAGCACTACGCGCACCACCATGCTAGTAATTCATCGTTCTACCAACTGCGCCACCGAGTCGTGTGTGTGTGTGTGTGTTTGTCCATGTGTGCGTGCGTGCATGTGTACGTCTGTGCGTGCGTGCGTGCGTGTGTGTGTGTGTGTGTGTGTGTGTGTGTGTGTGTGTGTGTGTGTATGTGTGTAATTACGAGTGTGGTTGAAGATGTGGGTGTGGGAATGGGAGTGTGTGTGGAAGTGGGAGTGGGAGTGGGAGTAGGAGTGGGAGTGATTATGAGTGCGTGTGGGTGGATTAGTCTGTGTGCGCAGTCTTCCATTCCAACCCGTTTGTTCACGTAACGAGCCTACTCTTACATAATGCGATTAGGGTGATTAGGGCAAGTAGGGTGAACAATACGCCTCACACTCTAAGGTGAGGAGGAAGAGTAGGACGAGTGGTACGAGAAAGGGGAGTAGGGTGAGTAGTATAGGGAGGGTGACTGGGATGTAGAGGGCGAGTAGGGAGAGTAGGGCAAGTAGGATGAGTAGGAGTAAGGCCAGTAGTGCGAACAAGGCGAGTAGTGCGAGTCCAGTAGATAAAGTAAGGCAATTAGAATGAGTAGGGTGAGTAGGGGCGAGTAAGATGAGTAGGGCGAGTAGTACGAACAGGGCGTGTAGGACGAGCAGGGCAAGTAGGGCGAGTGGGGCAAGTAGGGCGAGTAAGGCAAGTAGGACGAGTAAGGCAAGTAGGTCGAATCAGGCAATTAGGGTGAATAGGGCATATAGGGCGAGTGGGGCAAGTAGGGCGAGTAAGGCAAGTAGGTCAAGTAAGGCAAGTAGGGCGAGTAAGGCAAGTAGGGCGAGTAAGGCAAGTAGGTCGAGTCAGGCAATTAGGGTGAATAGGGCATATAGGGCGAGTAATGTACACTGTACGATGCGCAAATTGTGCACGTGACAAGGGTGCGATTTATGGGTGAAAGCTACTTCACCCTCGGGCCAAAGCCTCCGAGGGAGAGCCAGCATTTTTTTTTTTTTTGGGGTGGGGGTGGGGGTGGGGGGGGAGGACCACACCGTGTACATTTTGGGGAAGAATTACTGCACCTTAGCATCAAGAAGCTCAGACATAACTCAGCAGAGATAATTACCCACTTTTGAAGCAGTCCTCTCGAATGAACCTGAGGCTATAATTAATAATTTGAGTAAATGAATATTTTGATCGAAATAAATTCCTTCAATTATCACGAAAATCTTTACGTCGAAGTCTCGCCTCCAGCTGAATAAAATCGCCGTCACCTTTGTCCTACATGCTTGGACTGTTGGGGAAGGTAATTAGCCACTGCTGGAAACAAGAGAAATGCAGGATTCGAACCCACAACAAAGCCAATGCGAGATGAGCATGTTTCTGATGACGTCACCAATGTAATTATGATGTACTTTATGATTCTGTATTATGAAGTACTTTAGCTATTTTATTCTTTTAGAAAAATATTTCATTCAGGCGAGACGACCCCCCCCCCCCACCTCTCCTAAGAGTTTAGGAAGGATTTCTGGGAAGATGATGTGTTGTGTTTCTGAACCCAGCCCGGGTACTACGCCCAATCAGGTCCAATCTACCCAGACACAAAAATCACACAGAGAACGGTGGACACCATCTGACACTGCCCCACACTAGATATCTCTTTATACAGAAAGTCGCGACAATTCGGCAGAATGGCCACAAAATGGCGGCGTGTGTGGAGGTGTCCTAAATTTCTCTATAAAAGGACTCTGTATAAAGGGGCTGTTGGTGTATCCAAATGCACAGCAACCCGGTATATTCATTGAACAAACACAATCGGTACGAAGAATCAACAGCAAGAACAAACAGTCAATGCGAGCGAAAATGATTTGGCCACAGAATGGCTCCCTGGGTCACGTGACTGATATATATCTTGCCGTCATGACGCAACTCTCTGTATGGAGGGACCTTAGTTATACCCACCCAGATAACACTATCTCTTCCTCGAGTTACCTTTGGACCAACCCAGTGGCTAACGCCTGTTACCTGTGAGCCATTTGTTAGTTTAGGTTAGGTTAGGTTAGGTTAGGTTAGGTTAAGTCATGCTCCTGCAAGAGAGACCTGGAGCAACGAATTGACTGACTGAACGTGTGTTTACGTTATCTGGGATCAAGTCCGCACATTATCTGTGATGAAGTCAGATCATGCAGTTACACTTCTTGTAAGCAGGTGACTCGAGAGTGCCAGTGCCTTTGTGAGCAGATGGGCATCGAGCCAATGACCTTGGTGAACAGGTAACTCTGTTGGAGTAGTGGTTCTCCACGTGTAGTCTCTGGAGCCTAATTGGGGGAAATTAGAATTTCACAAATGAAGGCCACAAACTGAAAACCATCGGGAGCTGGTGGGTGCCTGACGATTCTAGTCAGCGTTAGTGAGGTCTCCAAGAGGAGGAAGAGGAGAGGGTAGAGGAGGAAGAGGAGGAAGAAGAGGAAGAGAAGGTAGAGAAGGAAGAGGAGGAAGAAGAGAAGAGGAGAAGGTAGAGAAGATAGAGAAGGAAGAGGAGGAAGAAGAGGAAGAGGAAGAGGTAGAGGATGGGGAAGAGGAAGAGGAGGAGGTAGAGGATGGGGAAGGGGAAGAGGAAGAGGAGGAAAGAAAAGAAAAACGTCAGTCCTAAAATATGCACACGGAGTTGTTGGAAAAAATTATGATTTTGTAGAATAGCAGGTGGGCTTTTGGGGGAGGGAGGTAATCATGCAAACAATTTTGACTAATGAGATGGAGGGGCGGGGGAGGAAGGGTGGTAGAAGAGGGTGGAGGAGGAGGAAGGGTGGGAGAGGAGGGGAGAGTAGGAGGAAGTGTGGGAGAGGAGAGGGGAGGAGGAGGGAGGACGGGGAGGAGGGAGGAGGAGAAGGAGGAGGAGGGAGGAGGAGATGGAGGAGGAGGGGGAGGCAGTTGGCATAGTTCTAAAAACTTTGGCACCCGAAGATGAAGTGCAAAATCATGTACAAATCGTGTAGAGCCAGTTAACACCCACAGCGTGGAAAGGTGTCGAGGTTAAGACGCCAATAAAGGTTAATGAGGCCTAGGTTACCGCAGAGGGAGAGAGTTAACTGGCAAATCCTGGAATTAATGAAGGCGCGCAGGTTTGACATTGTGGAGGTAAACCAGGTTAGGTTAGGTCAGCTGGGAGAGACTGGAGGGAAGGGGTCGGCTGGAGAGGAGTATGGAGGAAACAAGACGGAGGAGTTGGGGGGAAGGAGGGGGAAAGGTGGGGGGAGGAGGAGAAAGGTGGGGCAAGGAGGAGAAAGGTGGGGCAAGGAGGAGAAAGGTGGGGGAAGGTGGAGGAGCGTGGGGAAGGAAGAAAGGAGGAGGGTGGGGGATTGGACAGGTAAGAAAAGAGGAGAGAGGTAGGAGGAGGAAGGTGGGAAGAAGGAAAAAGGTGGGAGAAGGACGAGAAATGTGGGAGAAGGAGAGAGGTGGACGAAGGATGAGAAAGGTAGGGGGAAAGGAGAGGAAGGTGGGGGAAGCAGGAGTAAAGAGTGAGGAGGAGAAAGGTGGGGGGAAGGGCGAGGTACTGATGGGAGAAAATTGGTAAATATGGGTGGAGGGGGAAAAAGGAGTGATGAAGTGGAGAGGGAGAGGAAGAAGAAGGAAGGAGGAGGGAGGAGGAGGAGGAAGGAGGAGGAAGGAGGAGGAAGGAAGAGGAAGGAGGAGGAAGGAGGAGGAAGGAGGAGGAAGGAGGAGGAAGGAGGAGGAAGGAGGAGGAAGGAGGAGGAAGGAGGAGGAAGGAGGAGGAAGGAGGAGGAAGGAGGAGGAAGGAGGAGGGAGGTGGAGGGAGGAGGAGGGAGGAAGAAGGAGGAGAAAATAGGTGGAGAAGAATGCAGAGAGAAGCGACGAAGAAAAATGAAGGACTTTGGGAGAAGAAATTGAAGAGAGAACGGAGGAGGTGAGGAGAGGAAGGAGGGAGTGAAGAGAGGAAGGACGAAGTGAGGAGAGGAAGGAGCGGGTAAAGAGCAAAAGGAAAAGGCGAAGGTAGCAAGGAAGGGGCGAGGGGGAGAAGGAAGAGGCGAAGAGAAGAAGAAGGGAGAAGAGGAAGGAGGTGAGAAGAGAAAGGAAGATGTGAAGAGCGAAAAAATGAAGTGAGGAGGGAAAGGAAGAAGGGGATGAGGGCGTGAGGAAGGGAATGAGGGCGTGAGGAAGGGAATGAGGGCGTGAGGAAGGGGATGAGGGCGTGAGGAAGGGAATGAGGGCGTGAGGAAGGGAATGAGGGCGTGAGGAGAAAAAGGAGGACGTGAGGAGAGGAAGGAGTGAGTGAGAAGAGAAAGGAGTGAGGAGAGAAAGGAGGACGTGATTAAAGGAAGGCGTGAGGAGAGGAAGGAGGGTGTATTGGATGGAGATCATGTGTGTGTGTGTGTGTGTGTGTGTGTGTGTGTGTGTGTGTGTGTGTGTGTGTGTGTGTGTGTGTGTGTGTGTGTGTGTGTGTGTGTGTGTGCATACGTGCGTGCGTGTGCGCGTGCGCGCACGTGTGTGCATACGTTAGCTGACCCAAGACACAATTTGATTCTCCATAAGAGAAGCATCTGGGCCAGAAATAATTAACCAGAAGCTACTGAAAGCCTTAAGGAAAAAGGGACCAATAAGAGTCTCCATGTCCCAATGACGTCACATCGTTTAGTAAAACGCCCAATCAACGAGAAGTCTCAAGTTCCTCAATGACGTCATATCGTCTTACAAACTCGACCACCAACAGAAACTTTGAGAACTACTTCACCTGACGCTAGACAGACGGGACCAACAGTGAGGCGGGAGCGAGGGACGCCCCAGTCGATTACGTACCTGAAAAGCAAATGAGACAGAAGGTTAATGACTTTGGCAGGTGTTGCGGAAGTGGCTGGTGGCTGGAGTTTCCAAATGGCCACAAACAGCAACCCCAAACGGAAGAAGCAATTCCAGACCAGCCCAGTTTAGAGGAATACACGAGAATTCCAGGGGTAAGAGAGAGAACAGTATATGAATAAATAAAAAGAGATAAATAACAAGAACAATGAGTTATTGTCAAAGGAAATAAAAGAAATGTATCAATAAAGTTAAGATCAATGCGCACTCCTACCCCCCCAAAAAAAAATATATATATATATATATATGATATATATATATATATATATATATATACTATATATATATATATATATATATATATATATATATATATATATGTGTGTGTGTGTGTGTGTGTGTGTGTGTGTGTGTGTGTGTGTGTGTGTGTGTGTGTGTCTGTGTGTGTGTGTGTGTGTGTGTGTGTGTGTGTGTGTGTGTGTGCGTGTATGTGTGTGTGTGTGTGTGTGTGTGTGTGTGTGTGTGTGTGTGTGTGTGTGTGTGTGTGTGTGTGTGTGTGTGTGTGTGTGTGTGTGTATGTGCGTGTGTGCGTCCGTGTGTGCGTGTGCGTGTGTTGAGACATTCTGACAGGTTGACGTAAGTGGAATAGGAAATACAGGAGTCTTAGTCCGAGTTTATTCCTGACTACTGTATTTCCTACTATACACACACACACACACACACACACACACACACACACACACACACACACACACACACACACACACACACACATATATATATATATATATATATATATATATATATATATATATATATATTACTGTTATTACACAAATTCATAAAGTTTAACACCCTCTGTGTTAAATATTAACTTTCTAGAGGTAATTATAGGAACAATATAAAGATATAAGAGTAAATATATCACAGTTAAGACGTTTATCGATTCTATTTTGGCGAACGCCAAACGTTTGCTTTCCTCTTTGAGGAAAACGAAACAAAGACAAGAGTCACAAGAAAAAGACAAAACTTCCAATCCTTCTTTTGCGTTCCTTCCTCCTCTTCATCTTCACACTCCTCCTCCCTCCTCTTTCGTCCTCTACTTTCTTCCACTAATCTCCTTCGCCTCCAGTTCATTTAGCTCTTCTTGCCCCCTGGTCTTCCCTTCTCCCTTTCCCTCCACCTCCTCTTCCCTCCACTTCTTCCCTCTTCCTCTTCCCTCCTCCTCTTCTACCTTCCTCTTCCCTCCTCCTCTTCTACCTTCTTCTTCCTCCTCCTCCTCCTCCTCCTTCACCCTCCTCCTCCTCCTCCTCCTCCTCCCTCCTGCTCCTCCTCCTTTCATTCTCCTCCTCCCTCCTCCTCCTTCTCCTCCTCTTTCCATTGTTCGAGAAAGTAATAATGTTTTTCCTTATGCACGGCGACATCCTTTCAGTTTTTTATAAATACTTCACTCTTCCCTTTCCCTCACTTTTCGAAACCCAATTTTTTGACTTGAGTCTTCTTCGGCCCTTTTTGAAAAATCTCTCTTCTTTGTTTGTGTCTCAGGAAGGAAGTTCCTTTAGACGGCTTCCGACTCGACTCTCGCTATTGTTGCCCAGAGAAACTACTAAACCAACTACCGGATCATAACTGATCGCGTTCCCATTGTTCCCCCGTGGGAGTCCGTACCACTGGGAACCCGGAACCCCTGCGAGAAGGTTCTCCGCCCTCAGGGGCCACCCCGAGGTATCGAGGGTGACGAAGAAGAGGAAGAGGAAGGTGACGAAGAAGAGGAGGAGGAAGATAAGAAAGAAGAGGTAGCGGGGAGGAGGATAAGGGGAGGAGGATAAGGGGAGGAGGGTAAGGGGGAGAAGGGTAAGGGGGAGAAGGGTAAGGGGGAGAAGGGTAAGGGGGAGAAGGGTAAGGGGGAGAAGGGTAAGGGGGAGAAGGGTAAGGGGAGAAGGGTAAGGGGAGGAGGGTAAGGGGGAGGAGGGTAGCGGGGAGGAGGGTAAGGGGAGGAGGGTAAGGGGGAGGAGGGTAAAGGGGAGGAGGGTAAGGGGGAGGAGGGTAAGGGGGAGGAGGGTAAGGAGGAGGAAGGTAAGGGGGAGGAGGGTAAAGAGGAGGAGGGTAAGGGGGAGGAGGGTAAGGAGGAGAAGGGTAAGGGGGAGGAGGGTAAGGGGGAGGAGGGTAAGGGGGAGGAGGGTAAGGGGAAGGAGGGTAAGGGGAAGGAGGGTAAGGAGAAGGAGGGGAAGGGGAAGGAGGGGAAGGGGAAGGAGGGTAAGGGGGATGAGTGTAGCGGGGAGGAGGGTAAGGGGGATGAGGGTAAGGGGGATGAGGGTAAGGGGGAGGAGGGTAAGGGGGAGGAGGGTAAGGGGGGATGAGGGTAAGGGGGATGAGGGTAGGGGGAGGAGGGTAGGGGGAGGAGGGTAGGGGGAGGAGGGTAGGGGAGGAAGGTAAGGGGGAGGAGGGTAAGGGTGTTAAGGGGGAGGAGGGTAAGGGTGTTAAGGGGGAGGGTAAGGGGGAGAAGGGTAAGGGTGTTAAGGGGGAGGAGGGTAAGGGGGGGAAGGGTAAAGGTATTAAGGGGGAGGAGGGTAAGGGGGAGGAGGGTAAGGGGGAGGAGGGTAAGGGGGAGGAGGGTAAGGGGGAGGAGGGTAAGGGGGAGGAGGGTAAGGGGGAGGAGGGTAATGGGAAGGAGGCTAAGGGGGAGAAGGGTAAGGGTGTTAAGGGGAGAAGTCGGAGGAAAAGAAACACAAATAGAAGGAAAAAGAATAAAAGGAGATTGGATGAAGAGAAGTAAGAAGAATATTTGTATGCAGAGAGTCTGAGAAAATCTCAGGGGGAGAACACTGTGAAAACTCATGAATAAAGCCTGGTGTGTTTACAAGCGCATCGTTTATCACTTAAAGACGACCAGACTGAAGTATTATGTCGAGACCACGACCACCTTGTGTTCGAGGGTCCAGCAGCAAGGTTGTCCTCGATGAGATAGTGAGATAGAGTTGAGGAGGAGGAGGAAGAGATTTGGGGGGGTGGGAGAGAAGGAGTGGGGGTGAGGAGGAGGAGGAGTGGGAGGAAGGAGGGAGAAGGAAGATGAAGTGATATACATTCGAAAGAGAAAGTACCAGGGTTTAAAAGAGAGAAAGAGAGAGAGAGAGAGAGAGAGAGAGAGAGAGAGAGAGAGAGAGAGAGAGAGAGAGAGAGAGAGAGAGAGAGAGAGAGAGAGAGAGAGAGAGAGAGAGAGAGAGAGAGAGAGAGAGAGAGAGAGAGAGAGAGAGAGAGAGAGAGAGAGAGAGAGAGGAGAGAGAGAGAGAGAGAGAGAGAGAGAGAGAGAGAGAGGAGAGAGAGAGAGAGAGAGAGAGAGAGAGAGAGAGAGAGAGAGAGAGAGAGAGAGAGAGAGAGAGAGAGAGAGAGAGAGAGAGAGAGAGAGAGAGGCAGGCAGGCAGACAGACAGACAAGCAAAAAGACAATAAATGAAGACAGACGGAGAGAAAAACAGATATACAGAGATACGTGTGTGCATGACCCCCCCCCCACACACACACTCCAACTCTCGTGGGCGAGGAGATGGATGTGTGTGTACGTGTAAGGTCACAGCATTACCCATAGATCAGTCATATATGAGCTCTGAGCTCTCTTCCGGGGAGGGAAATAGCTGTCGATCACGAGTCCAACACGTGATCCAAGACAATGGCGAATTACACACGCATACGGCAGGGTAAAGGGCAAGCATGGCGAGAAGTAAGGAATACGGGAGGTCAGGGGGTGGGTCAAGTGAGGTCAGGGGTCAAGACAATTGAACACAATGATTGCGGAGAGTAAACAAGTACTATTTCTCCCTTCCAGAAGGCGTGACGTTCACCCTTACGGGCGGACCCAATCGACCCCAGGAACAAAAGAGGAGGTCGGAACCAGCCTCCTTGCCCTCCGTTTAATGTTATTTTGGTGGAAGTCTCGTGAAGAGGAAAGGCGGAAGGAGGCCATAGTTGAAGCTGTAAGGAAGTATTTTACAGTTTCCGTTCTTTTGATTTGATGGAAATTCGTTTTCTTTTTCACAAAAGAATGGTGAGCGATTTTGGGATGTGGTTGGTACGAGAAGTCTGCATTGTTGACTGTACAACTTTCACACCCCGTATTTCACTGACGATATAGATAAACAGTTCAGTAAGTAAATAGATAAATAGACGAATAAATGAATAAACTGATAAACAAGTTAATGAATAAATAGATGAATAAATGAATAAGAAAATAATTAAACAAATGCAGATAAATAACCAAACAAACAATATAAAAATATATGATTTAAAATCTTATAGATATAAATAGAAATAGAAATAAAATTACATGATATATACACTATAGAATACTATTCAAAAAAGTTTAACAAATTGATATAGTATCTAACGTATACGTCTATAACATACAGTGACATATATACGAGTATATGAATGGCATTTAAAGAAATACACAGGAGGACAGGAGGGAGAGAGGACAGGAAGGAGGGAAGGAGAGAGCCATCAAAGTGGCACAGGCAGCTCGATGTACAATGCTTAGTACATTTGTACTACAAGGACCCTGTGGTCCTCTTGGCGTTGCGGACGCAGCACGCGCCTTAGTCCCCAGACTGAAGGGCATCGGTGGTTACATTACACATAGCAACATAGCAACGTCCAGCTCTATCGATCTTCGACATTCGGTATTGTCTCAGCCTATGCTTAGTAAAGCACTTGGTCGGGTGATGCTTAGGGCAGTAAGTTTCTTTGGACATTGGAATGTCTTGTCTGAGTATAAGATGACAGTCACGAGGCTCATGACATAAATATCAAAACACAAGAACACGTCACTAGGTGATTCTATTCAGTTAAGGGTAAGACCTGACCCGTAGCGGGAGGAAGAGGAGGAGGAGGAGGAGGAGGAGGAGGAGGAGGAGGAGGAGGAGGAGGAGGAGGAGGAGGAGGAGGAGGAGGAGGAGGAGGAGGAGGAGGAGGAGGAGGAGGAGGAATGGTGGTTAGAGGTGTCAAATCTGAAACAATTGCGGACAATTTATCTTGATGATATGTGGAGCAACGGCGGTATTTCAACAGCTGGATCCCCAAGTTTCCACCTGGCGCTGACAGCTGGTGTGCAAAACCAGATGCTGGTATACAGATGGAGAGGAGGTGCTCCAACTCGCTGTGGAGCCTTGAGCCACCTGTCCACTCCAACATCAGAAGTCTTTAAAGTTTATAACGAATGAATAAATTAAATGAATAAAATAAATGAAAAATGATGAAGTGACGAAGAAATTAATGAATAAAAAAATAAAGAAATAGATAAACTGATTAATCAACGAACAAACTTGTACATATATATATATATATATATATATATATATATATATACATATATATATATATATATATATGAATGAATAAATACAATAGATGAATAAATAAAATTGATAAATAACAGGAAAAATAAACAATGAAAAAATCGGGATGGGGCACTGTGGTGTGGTCGGTACCAACAGCATCCCGTGATTTGTAAGACCCCGGTTTCATCACTAATAGGTAGAGTGTCCGCCTGACTTTACTCCCAAAGTGCAATGGCCAAAGATTACAATTTCGTCTAAGGTCAAGCCCCTACCTGATAAAAGATTATTATCTATTTACTATGTATCTTTATTTATCTCTATATTTATCTCTATGTTTATTTGGTCATTCTAGAAACCTTTATTCTATTAATTAATTACACGTGTTGCTTTAGGGTATCCGAATTTAGTAAAGTGTTATTCGAGACAATGAAGGATAGAAAATGAGATAGATATAGACAGTTAAAGTGAGAAAGAGAGAATGAAAAAGTGAAACATAGAGAGAAAAGATAAAAAAGAGAAAAATAGAAAGAAAAAAAGAAAAAAAAGTAAAAATAAAGAATGAAAAAAGGAAGAGAAAGGGAAGAAAGATAGGAAGGCAGCAGTAAACTGGGAGAGAATGCAGGAGAGAGAATGTTGGAGAATGTTGGAGAATGCGAAGGAGAAGGTGATTAAGCGCAGAGCGGAGTCGACGAGAGGGACGCCCAACTTGAGGGAGTGCGATGGAACGTGGGTGTGGGTGTGGGTGTGGGTGTGGGTGTGGGTGTGGGTGAGTGTGGATATTGGTGTGAGGGTGTGGTGGTTAGTGTTTGGCATGTGGGTGAAGGTCTTG
>NC_134810.1:24052169-24054669 GCF_046742065.1 Oratosquilla oratoria | reverse complement strand
TGTGTATGTGCGCGTGTGTGTGCGCGTGTGTGTGCGTGTGCGTGCGTGTGTGTGCGCGTGTGTGTGCGTGTGTGTGCGTGCGTGTGTGTGCGTGCGTGCGTGTGTGTGCATGCGGGAGTGTGCGTGCGAAATAAAAGATATCTTTGTACATACAGCTCCACAAACCACTCTGCCAAGTATATACTCTGGTACTCACCATGTACCTGACGCAGGGGAAGACCTTGATGCTGGGCAGCAGCGGCGACATGCTGCACATACTCGGGGGCACGGCCGCCGCCATGAGCGTTCCTTCCTTCATCGTCACTAAACGCTCACTAAAACAAGTGTCACGGTGTACACAAGACACTTCCGAAGAATGCACAGGCGATGGACACGTCAGAGAACGAGGGTGGTTGGTGGTGGGTGGTCGTGGTGGTTGGATGGGTGGGTGGTTGGTTGGTTGGTTGTGGGTGATGGTTGGTTGGTTGGTGGTGGGTGATGGTTGGTTGTTGGAAATGGTGGTTGGTCGGTAGTTGAGGATGAGGTGGTTCGTGGTGATATGGTTGGGGGGTGAGGTGGTTGGTGGTAGGTTGGTTGGTAGGGTATCCTCTTTGCGTTCAATGAGTACTTGTGAATCCTCACTCCGCTTTGTCGATAAGGCTCGTTAAGCGGAGGTAATTCTTTATCGAGGTGGTCGATGCAAGTCGCAGGTGTTGCATAGTGAGGCTTATTCCTTCATGGACGAGCTGCGACTCCCGGGGAAGTGTCGGAGTGGAAGGAGCCAAGGTTATGGAGTTATACTTTACACATCATCAGGCTCTAACGACTCACTCTCTCACAGTGAAGCCCGTGGGCTGTTCTACCACCTCGTTAAGGACCGACACCACCAGTGGCATCACCTTGTTACAAGCCTTCACTGTTACGAAGTAAATTACTTTTAACGAGCTCTCGCCGCAAAGGCTCCTGTTCTTGTTCTTCTTGTTCTTGTTTGTTCTCTCGCTTCCGGTCTTCTGCCTTGAACTTCTACCGCAGTTGGTCTGTTCACATTTTCACTGCAACCGCAGACAATGTTCATATATTCACTTTTTCAAGACCTTACCAGCACTGTACTTGTATTACAAATCTTCATGCCATCTATAATGTCATCTTTGATACAGTCTAAGTTTTGTCAATATATGTATACATCACAGACATTATCACTTCCGTCTATCACATGTACACTGTGACATTGTTGCGAGAATCATATTAGATGCTGTATGAAGAAAAAGGCACAAATAATTGAGACTGTGTTTAGTACTGCATGAAAAGGCTCACTACTTCCTTCCGCACACACTACTCGCTACTGACGAGCAAGTTCCCAAACGCTCCGCTCATTTCCCCCCTAAGAGTCAAGTGTTACCCTAAATTCTCAAGTTTAATCCCTAGAACGACCCTAAAAGTAAATTCTTAACCTAGATTACCATGTTTAAATCCCTAGAACTACCCTAAAAGTAAAGTTTTACCCTATATCATCTTATTTAAATACCTAAAACTACCCTAGATTTTGTACTATACCCTAGATTATCATGTTTAATCCCTAAAACTACCCATGAAGTTAAAATTTACCTTAGATTCTCATAATCATTCCGTAAAAATCCGAAATAACGCAAAATGTTTTTATTTATTTATTCATTTATTTACTTATTTATTTTCATTATTTATTTATTTTTTAGATAGGTTATTCTACATTTCCAGAATCCCTTGACTATAATTGGAAACTCTGGTAATCCCACAAATCAAAAAAATTATGCCCATTTGTATTGGTCACACTTTAGACGAGTTGAATTACATTTCATTCACCGTCAATTCGCTGAACTGCTTGTTAAAACAAACGTAGAATAATTTTCTTTACATTTGGACAAACGACATTCATTTCTTATTAAAGTAATCGATATATTTTGGAAATAACGAATTATTGATCTCGCAATGAATAAAATCAGGTCGCATTTCATACTGTGTATCGTATGTCATCGCTCGAACATATTTCAAACTGACTGCTGGTTCAGACTCTTTCATAATATTTCATACATTTTCAAAAATGTTTATCGACAGCGTGATTCTTATATTCCTATGAAAGGCTTCATATACCCAAGTTACATTTTATATTTTGTATTTTATATTTCATATTCTATATTTCAAATTTCATATTTTGTATTTTATGGTCTATATTTTATGTTTTACATTTCATATCTTATATTCAATTTTTCATGATTCACATAATCATATCTTATATTTCATATTCTATATTTTCATTTCATAATTTGTATTTCATATTTGATACTTTATATCTATTTCATATTATATATTTTATATCTTACATTTTGTATTTTATATTCTACATTTTGTGTTTTACATTATATGTTTCATATTTCATTTATTTGGAGTTTGTTTAATAAGCTGAAGAAGTTCATAAAATAGTCTTTATTTATCCTAACCATTTGTGGCACTATGTAAAAACTTTCCTCGGGTGTTTCTCATATGA
>NC_134810.1:24039669-24047169 GCF_046742065.1 Oratosquilla oratoria | reverse complement strand
TGAAATGATTAACTTAATTCTTAGAATGATTGAATTAATTCTTAAAATGCTTGCCATTCTATATGATTATCTTTTTTATAATTTCCCACCATTCCAATGATTGAGTTTAATTTGTACGATTAGCTACGGGCGATGCCTTGTACTAAACGAGATTAAACTGATCTTAGTTCATTTGCTTCATTACAATGATGACACACTTTACATATTTTGTTCTGGTTGTCGTCAGACGTTTTTATTCAGCTTTAAGAAGGAAATATGCTAGAACTGGTTTACCAATAGAGTGATTAACAAATGTAATAGACATAGTAACCATGTAGGAAGCGCTGAAACAATTGGTTGTTTTAAGATAAGATAACTTTATGGATAGGGAAGACAGGTGGTAGGGGGACATGGAACTGCCTAGTGTAGGCCTTATGGTCTCTTGCAGTCTCCTCCATTCTTATGTACTTATGTTCTGAGTATCTGGTCTCGGAAACGTTGGACGATTTTATCCCGGTGAGGGTGAGCCTCCAGAGAGATAGTATTAAAATATTAAAAGAAAAAGAAGAAGAAAAAGAAGAAGAAAAAGAAGAATTAGCAGATAAAGTAAAAGAGAAGAAGAAGAAGAAGAAGAAGAAGAAGAAGAAGAAGAAGAAGAAAGAAGAAGAAGAAGAAGAAGAAGAAGAAGAAGAAGAAGAAGAAGAAGAAGAGGAAGAAGAAGAAGAAGAAGAAGAAGAAGAAAATATGAGAAAAAAAAAGAACAATAAAAAGAGTGCAGGAAGCTTCCAGAGCCCTGGATGGTACATCAAGTCTTTGGAAACCGGATACAAAGAGGAATAAAAAAAAAATGGAGAGATTAATATCAAAAAAGCTTCTGGGATGAGCTTCAGAGGAAGGTCATCAAGACTGATATGATACAGAAAAACTCAAGAGCGATGTGTAGCACAGACTCCAGGCCTGACAGGTTATTCTGACATTTCTCCACTTCCGCTTTCCAGGAGGGAAGGGAGAAAGGGGAAGAGGGGGAAGAGGGGGAAGAGGGGGGAGGGGGAGGGGAAGAGGGAGGGGAAAGAGGAGAGGGGGAGGTGTCCTCCAGCTGATTAAAATCGCCTGGCGCTGGTCAAATTTAGATTTGAAAAAGGAAATAGGCAAGAATTGGTTTACCGATAGAGTAGTCAATGAATGGAATAAACTTAGTAACCATGTAGTGAGCGCTGAAACTATCGGTATTTTTAAGAGAAGCTTAGATAGCTTTATGGATGAGGACGATAGGTGGTATAATGGACATGAAACTGCCTAGTGTAGGCCTTATGGTTTCTTGCAGTCTTCTTTTTCTTTGTGTTCTTAGAATCATGGTGTAAGTTGTCGTTGCCAGTGAAATGGGGAATTTAGTTTCTTCCTTCTTCTCTATCGTTTTCTCTTTTTCTCACCCTGACTTTCTGTCTCTCTATCCCTGTGCAAAATTGTCCACAAGGATAGAAGGGCTACTAAATTACAATCTCTTTCTCTCTATCTCTATCTCTCTCTGTCTTTACCACCGCCTCCTCCTTCTCTTCGTCTCTCTCTCTCTCTCTCTCTTTCTCTCTCTCTCTCTCTCTCTCTCTCTCTCTCTCTCTATATATATATATATATATATATATATATATATATATATATATATATATATATCCCTCTCTTTATCTCTCTCTCTCTCTCTCTCTCTCTCTCTCTCTCTCTCTCTCTCTCTCTCTCTCTCTCTCTCTCTCTCTCTCTCTCTCTCTCTCTCAGTCTCTCCTTCTTTCTTTCTTTCTTTCTTTCTCTCTCAGATTTTACGTTACACCTTATTTCCCTTTGTGATATCTTAGTTTCTTTGTTGATAATGGAATTTCTTCATTACGAAACATCTCTGGCACTTGTTTTCAATCATCAACGTCTACGATCCTTCCCAGAAACGTCTTGACACATTCAACTCTTGCGCCGCGACAAACGTTCTTATTGTTGTTGTTGTTGTTGTTTTTGTTGCTATGAAAGGTAGTTCACCGGTGCTTCTAGACGTAGGAGGTAGTCTGATCATCACCGAAGGAAGTAAACTCCCACCATTTAACTGCCTTCTCGTTAGCTAAGTAAGGTTCGTGTGGAAGCGACGAATGTCCATTTGGGTCAGAGACAAATCATTCTTCCGACTCATTTAGTCACGCGGGAATAAGAACGTGAGGAGCCTACGCCAGGAGGCGCTGAGTAGCTGCGGCCGAAGCCGTCACCTTCATTCTATCACGCGCTTCAGGGACTGCTGGGGACAGGTAACCAACAGTCACTGCTTGGAATTGGAGAGGAGTGCAGGATTCGAGCTCACAATTAAGTAAATGCGAGACCACTAACCAGGTTCCTCTACCTCCTTCCCATATTCCTATGGTCGTCATTTCCCACACCCAGCAAAATAATAAATATATGAATAGATAAATAAATTAATAAATAAACTAACCAATAAACGAACTAATGAATAAGTAAATGAATAAATAAATAGATAGAGGAATTAATAACATGAATAAATTAATAGAATAAAATAAACTATAAATAGATAGAATTAATAAATTAATAGAATAAGATATATGAATAAATACTGTATATAAACAAACAAAATTGCAAAAAGATATGTAGCTAAAACGATGAATAAGTGTATACAGAAATAAATGAATAAATAAAATAAGATAAATATTTGTACTGAGCTACAACGAAAAATAAGATATATTTCGGGGACTTCAAGATATATATATATACATACATACATACATATATATATATATATATATATACATATATATATATATACATATATATATATATATATATATATATATATACATATATGTAAATATTTACATATATATATATATATATATATATATATATTATGTGTGTGTGTGTGTGTGTGTGTGTGTGTATGTGTGTGTGTGTGTGTATACAATGTATATATATATATATATATATATATATATATATATATATATATGTGTGTGTGTGTGTGTGTGTGTGTTTGTGTGTGTGTGTGTGTATGTGCATATATATATATATATATATATACATATACATACATATGCATATATATATATATATATACATATATATATATATATATGTATATATTAAATTTTTGAAATAAGCACCATGCCTTCAATCCACACCCACCCCCTTGAAAAAAAGAAAAAAAAAATAACAAAAATAATCTTGCAATACGAGCTACCCCCAGTACCCCACCCACTCCCCACCACCAAAACAGTTATACACCGGAGCTCACAAGACATATTTCCCTTTTTGAATTTGGGATAAGGTTTCTTCTTGGAGTACATTTCCATTTTTTTTTTTTAGGGGGGAGGATGTAATATTTCTTTGTGAATATATTTCCACCTAGAGTCTATTTTCGTGAGAAAAAGAAAAAAAGGAAAGGGAATTTTAACGATAGCCATCTCCCTCACCGTGACGTGCTTTAGATTATTTTTAACGTGAGGCTATTTCAGTCAGTTTTTTCTTCAATTCTTTATACATTTCATATTATCACTTATTCTATCTGTTTTGATCAATTCTATATAATTTTGTCTATTTTTCTATTTTTTTCATTTTCTCTTTGTTTTACTTATTTTTTAATTATTTGATCTAATAACTTCTTTCTTAAAGAGAATAATAATAATTCGCTTCGGCACGCTAGTGGCATTGTCGGAAGCATGCGGGATTCGAATCTTCTTCCTAGTCTTGGGTTCGAGTCCCGCATTCATTCTTCTCCGTTTCCCAGCATAGAAGGTAAATAGATAAATGAATAAATAAATAAATAAATTTATTAACAAAAATAGGAACCGCTGTTGTAAAAAATTTCATTACAGCTTCATGAAACCTCTCCCTGAATAAAATCGTGTGTTAACAGCCTCCGAGCTGATGTGATTAAGACTATAATTACATACCACCGTGGACTACAAAACTCAAGGGACCATGTACGGTGCCCACGTGACCTTAAAGAGAACAGACGAGTATAGTTAAATATGACGTAACGATCTGTGGCCCCCTCCTCCCGCTCTCCCTCACCCTCCCTTCCTCCCTCTCTCACCCACCTCCCACGCCCCCAACCTGCCCTCCCATGCATGAACTCTCATCCCACCTAAACTCACGCCCCCCACTCTCACTCCCTACTTTCTCACCTTAGATTTTTGAGTCTACTCTCACTCTTTACTCTCATATGCTTTTTCTCAGCAAGCGTTCTCACACACCACTCACACCACGTGCTTGTCCATTGGAATGTATTAGTCTTATGCTGTCGATACTTCGCGCGGGAATGAGGAAGAAGAGTAAGGAAGATTGAGGAAGAAGGGAAAGGCATGTGGAGAGAAGACTGCAAGACAATAAAAAGAGGAAAAAGAGATGAAAGAATGACGAGGAAGAGATGGAAATAGAGGAAATCCAGCAGTGTGTAGAGGTAGAGAAAGAGAGAGAGAGAGAGAGAGAGAGAGAGAGAGAGAGAGAGAGAGAGAGAGAGAGAGAGAGAGAGAGAGAGAGAGAGAGAGAGAGAGAGAGAGAGAGAGAGAGAGAGAGAGAGAGAGAGAGAGAGAGAGAGAGAGAGAGAGAGAGAGAGAGAGAGAGAGAGAGACGTTTTGTCTCAAAGAAAGAAAACCATCACGGAGGGCAACAGAAGGACAAAATCAAGATGGTCACTGAGGAAAATAGGACAAATAGAGATTGTCACCGAGGAAAAAATAAGGACAATGAAGGACAACAGAAAGACAAAATAGAGACTGGTTTTAAGGACAAAAGAAAAACACGAGGTCATCGAAGGACAAAAATAAAAATATTTGAGGATAACAGAAGGACAAAATTCAAGGTCATTGAGGACAACATAAGGACAAAAAAACGAGGCCATCGAGGACAAGAGAAGGACAAAAACCGAGGTCATCAAGGGCACTAGAAGACAAAATCGAGAATCTAAGATTGCAAGAGAGATGGCTGGAAGAAGGACCAAAAGTTAATGACCTGATGGAGGTCGGGGGGGGGGGGAGAAGGATGTGGGAGGGGGCGAGAGGGGGAGGAAGGGAGATGGAGGGAGAAGTAGGGGAGGTGAGGGGGTGGGAGGGGGAAGGGGAGGGAGAAGGGGGAGGGGCAATTATGTTCGGGGTACACACTGAAAGACGAAGCCCAGAAAACTGAGAGGAGGAAGAAGGAGAGGAGGGAAGAAGAAAAGAAGAAAAGGATTTGGAGAGAGGGAGGAGAGAAAAGAGGAAGAGGGAGAGAGAAAGGAGAGGGAAATGGAAGAGGAAAGAGGGGTGATGAAAAGGACTAGAGGAAGAAGAGGGAGAGGAAAAGGAGAGGAAAAGGAGAGGAAAAAGGAAGATGAAATAGAAGAATCAATAGGAAGAAGAGAGAGGGAAAAGGAAAAGAAGGAAGAACTGAAAAATTTAGAGTGGAAAGAGATTAAAGAGTGAGAAGATAATAGACACAGGGGAGGGAGTAGGGGAGGGAATGGAAAGAAGTGGAGGGGAGGGAATGGAAGAAGTGGAAGGGAGTGGAAGCAGAAGGAGGAAGAAGGATGCAGGATAAGGGGCGAAGGAGAGGGTGGGAGGGAGATGGAGGGGAGAGAGGTGGAGGGAGGATGAGGTAGGGGAGGGAGGGGAGGAAGTATAGGGATAGAGGGGAAGAGTGGCTAAGGGAGGAAGAATGAGGGGGAGGGGGAGGGGAGGGAGTGTGAGAGAGGGGGGAGGGGGAGAGAGGGGAAGGGAGGGGGAGGGATGGAAAGGGTCGGGTCGCAACCGTGAAATTAAGGGGCACACTTGAAGAGAGGAGGAGGAGGAAGAGGAGGAGTGTGTGGGGAACCAGGTAGAGAAGATGACAAGGGGAAAGAAGCAAAAGGATAAAAGACAGAGAAAGGAGTAGGGGCAAGAGTGGCTAAGAAGAGTGATATAACATACTGGGGTAAGGGTGAGAACAAATGGGAAAAGGTGGAATGGCAGGGTGAGGGCGTGTTTGAGGGTGAAGGTAGAAAGAGAAAGAGAAGAAGGTAAGGGAGGAGGAATATGAGAAAGAAGACAAGGAAGTGGTAGTGATAGTGGTGGTGCTGATACTGGTGGTGGTAGAGTCTTCGGGGGAGGGAGGACCCGACCCCCCCCCAAAAAAAAAAAAAAAAAAAAAAGTTCCAGGGAAAAAAAAATCATTATCAACCATGACCTGTCTCGACACGAGGTCAATTTATTGGCGCCCTCTTTATGTGAGACACTGTACCTCCCACGTCTACCCAGGTTGTCGCAGTCCTTTCTTTACCTCTCTTCTTATCCGCATATTTCAAAAAGAGGCCCAAGAAGGAACGGAAATAAAAGGACCCTAGGAAGGCGGATACCGAGAGGAAAGATGGAGGAGGAGGAGAAGGAGGCGGGGGAGAACGACAAGGAGGAGGAGGAGGAGGAGAAGGAGGCGGGGGAGAACGACAAGGAGGAGGAGGAGGAGGAGAAGGAGGCGGGGGAGAACGACAAGGAGGAGGAGGAGGAGGAAGAATATTAGCAGGACGGGGAGGAGGAGAGTAGAAAGAAAAGGAAACGGAGGAGGGAGAGGAGAAGGAAGAAGGGGAGGTTTAGTAGGAGGAGTAATACAAGGATGAGAAGGAGGAGGAGGACGAGGAGGAAGAAGAGGCAGAAGGGCAGGAGAAGGAGGAAGAGTAGTAGAAGGACGGTGAGGAAGGAGGAGGAGCAAGATGGGAGGAGGAGGAGGAGGAATAGGAGAAAAAGGAACAGTTGTGGAGAGCAGAGGAAGAGGAGGGGGAGGAAGAGCTGGAAAAGGGAGAGCAGTAGAAAGACGGAGAGTAGGAGGACAAGGAGGAGATGGGAAGGAAGAAGAAAATTAGTAAAAAGAAGGGGAGTGGGAGGGGGAGGGGGTGGAGGAGGAGGAGGAGGAGGAGGAGGAGGAGAAGGAAGAGAAGGAGGAGGAGGAGAAGGGAATGGAAGAGGGAGAGAAGTAGAGGGATAGGGAGTAGGAGGACGAGGAGGAGACGGAGGAGGAGGAGATTGAGGAGGAAGAGGTTAGGATGAGAAGGAGATTAGGAAGAGGAGGAGAAGGAGGAGGAGGACATGGAGGAGGAGAAGGAGATGGAGGAGGAGAAAAGGAGAAGGAGAAGGAGCAGGAGAAGGAAGAGAAGGAGGAGGAGGAGAAGGAGGAGGAGAAAGGAAGAAGGAGGAGGAGAAAGAAGAGGAGGAGGAAAAAAGGAGAAGGAGGAGGAGAAAGAAAAGGAGGAGAAGGGGGAGAAGGAGGAGAAAGAAGAAGAAGAAGAGGAGGAGGAGGAGGAGGAGGAAAAGGCGAAAGAGGAGTAAGAGGAGGAGAAAGAGGAGGAGAAGAAGAAGAAGGAGGAGGAGGAGGAGGGAGGAGGGAGGAGGGAGGAGGGAGGAGGGAGGAGGGAGGAGGGAGGAGGGAGGAGGGAGGAGGGAGGAGGGAGGAGGAAGGAGAATGGATAGGGTAAAACAATGCTAAGCACTTGTCCATAACGCCCTCCATGTACACAAGACCGCAATGAATATGCTG
>NC_134810.1:24032169-24037169 GCF_046742065.1 Oratosquilla oratoria | reverse complement strand
TTCTTTTTTTATTTCTATTTATTCATTTACTTATCTACTTATCAATTAGTTCAATAACGTATTTATAAATTTACTTATTATTCATTTATTTAATTATTTTATATCTATCTGTTTATTAATTTTTTCATATATTTATTCATCACCTTATTCATTTACATATCTTTTTACTTTTCTTGACGATTTCTTATCTTATTTGAATAACAGGTGACGCGAGGTGCCAACTGGTTACGACTCGCCGGGATGGGAGGAAGTGACAGATTGTGATGTGATATGCCCTCAGGGCAAAATGGCATCAAGTGACGTAGTAACCCTAGTGACGAAACAGGAGGAGGAGGATCAGGAGGAGGGAGAGGAGGCGGAGAAAGAGGAGGAGGAGGATGATAAAAAGAGGAGGAGAAGAGGAGGAGAATGAAAAGAGGAGGAGAGGAGAAAGGGGACTAAGATGATGATCAGGAAGAGTAAAAGGAAAAAGAAAAAGAAGAGGAGGTGGAGGAGAAGGAAACTGAGGAGGGTGAGGATGAGAATGAGGATCAGAAGGATGAGGAGGCGAAGTAAGTGGAGGAGGAGTAAGTGGAGGAGGAGGAGTTGAAGGGGAGTAAGAGGTTGAGAAGGAGGTGAAGAAGGAGTAAAATGTAAAGTAGGAGAAGTGGGAACGAAAGGAGGAAGAGGAGGAGGAATAAGCGAGGATAGGTGAGGAGGAAGAGAAAAAAAATGCGAGGAGGAAATGGAGAAGGTGGAAGAGGAGAAGAAGGGAGAGGAAGAAGAGGAGAAGGTGGAATAGAAGAAGAAAGGTGAGGAGGAAGAGATAAAGGTGGAAGAGAGGTGAGGGGAGGAGAAGGAAGAGGCATAGGAGGAGGAGGAGAAGGAGAAGGAGGAGGAGGAGTTAGAGGAAGTGGCATAGGAGGAGGATGAGGATGAGGAGGAGGATGAGGATGATGAGGAGGAGGAGGAGGAGGAGGAGGAGGAGGAGGAGGAGGAGGAGGAGGAGGAGGAGGAGGAGTAGGGTGGTTTCCGAATGAAGAAGACGTGATACCCGAATCATCAAGAGTCTGCGGCACTCAAACTCGAAGACTTTGGAAGCAAGAACGAGTCAAAGACATCTTTGCCAGAAGAAGCTACAAGAGCCATAAGGCATGAATGGGCAAAGAACCGGAGACCAACAGGAAACTTATTGCAGGAGAGAGAAGAATGAGTCAAATACATCATTACTAGAAGCTACAAGAGCCAGAAAGCACGAATAGGTGAAGAACCGGAGACCAACAGGAAAGTGAACTTGCAGAAGAGAGACGAACGAGTCAAACACATCATTACCAGAAGCTACAAGAACCAGAAGGCACAAATGGTTGTAAAACGGAGCCAAAGACATCATAACCAGAAGTTAAATCAACAGGAAAGTTAGCATGCAGGAGAAACCAATTCAAAGACGCCATTACCGGAAGGTACAAGATCCAGAAGGCACGAATGGGCGAAGAACCGGAGACCATCAGTCGAGTGACCTTGAAGGAGAGTCTGAGAGGTCAGCGTGTGATACGAAGAAGAGGTAAGGGAGAAGGTGGGAGAGTGTCGAGAAGAAGGTACTGTGCCAAGGCGTTAGCCCTCAGGGTGACGTCATTGTGAAACTGCGAAAAGGTTCCACGTGATGATATCACCTTAATAAGTGGTCAGGTAGCTCACTAGATTTGCTTCTATATAATGAAAAACTTCGCCCAAAAAGAGTCTTCTAGTATGCTGGGTGAGTCAGAGAGATTATGAATATTATCCAGAATTCTTAAGTGGAATTCTTGTAGCTCACTGGGTACGTTTATATACAAAGAAAGTCATCAAAAGAGGTCTTATAGAATGCTCAGTGAGCCAAAGAGATCATGAATATTATCTAGGATTTCCCTGTAGCTCACTGGGTCCGTTTGTATTAAAATCTTCTGGTAACCAGGATGAGATCATAAATATTATTCAGAATTTCAGAAATAAATTCTTGTTCACGAGAAAGCAGTAAGCTTCCCTTCCCCCTACCCCACCTCCCCTCGGGTCCTTTCGGTGGTTTTCATATTATCTGTCATCAAGCGATTTTATTACATGAGACGAGGAACAAGGTTCTGCAGTGAAAAGCTTAAAGATTTGTGTTCCAAATGACACCAGAAGATTCCACTCAACCAGGGAGTGGATGGTAGTAGTGTCCCTTTATACAGAGAGTTACAAAGATTACAAAGGATTACAAAGGCGGAACATGCCGACAGGAGAGCTTTTGGAGATGCATCATGACGATACGATAAATAGCAGTCACGTGACCCGGGGAGCCATTTTGTGGCCAAATCATTCTTGCTCGCGCTTACTGTTTGTTCTTGCTATTGATTCTTCGAACCTATTATGTTTGTTCACTGAATATCTCGGCTCTTTGCGCATTCGGATGAACCAACAGTCCCTTTATACAAAGAGTTGCGGACACGCCGCCATTTTGTGGCCATTCTGAGGAGTTGTCTGTATAAAGGGACTCTCGATGGGGCTGCGGTGACTCGAGACCACATGAGTCTGTGATCGTTTTTCTTTTGGATTGCAGTTTACCAGCGCCTCTATCCTTATGGAAGATCTGGCGCAGTCTGCATCCCAGATGGATGTATCAGCCCGGATAAAGTAGAAAAAAAAAACAGAATTCGAAGAAGTAAATCCTCATTAGAAATATAAACAAATAAGATAAAATGAAACAGAAGACCTTCATCGGGATGGTGTTTAACACAAGGACGTCATAGATTTTCCTTCGACACCAAAATAGTACCTTATCGAATATAATATGACACCGTGGCCGATAGAAAGTGGGAAATGATCGAAGACTCTACGAGACGGACTTAATGGGTTTCAATACATCAAAATGCAAAATACACCGACAGGGGAACATTACTGCCGTAACGAGGTCAGATGGGAGAAAATAATGAATAAAGAAAAATAAGATAAATAAATCAATAAGATAAAGATGAAATAAAAATTGTAATGGAAATTTTGATAGCGATAATAACGACAGTAATATTAATATTAATAATAATAATAATAATATTGATAATAATAATGATGATGATGATGATGATGATGATGATGATGATGATGATGATGATGATGATGATGATGTTGATGATGATAACCATAATAATAATAACAATAATAACAACAACAACAACAACAACAATAACAACAATGGTAATAATAATAATAATAATGATAATAATAATAATAATGATAATAATAACAGCAGTAATGGTAATGATAATAAAACAGTAATGCATAAAAAATATACATCAATAAAATTAAATTAAATAAACGAATAAATGAATGAATAGTTAGAATAGGTATAGAAATGAATAAACAAAAAGATAAATAAACAAATAAATAAATAAATAAATAAGTAAAACTGGGCAATAAACAAACAAACAAAATAATAAAATACGACACTCTACCACACAACTTCGGTATTCATCAAAATACATCTTGAACCTTGAATCTGTACTAAAACGATTATCTAAATAAAAGAAACTCAAGCTTTTCAACTATTTACATTGACAAATAGACCAAGTCTAATCCATTCATCAACTTTAATTATGAATGTTTTCTTCCCACGCCCACTGGGCTCTTCTGTAAAGATTTTTTTTTTCTTTTTTTTTAATTTTACTTATCATTTTCAAAAGACTTGATGATATTGCATGTTAGATCGACACGTTGCTTTCATACAAACAAAAAATTATATGAAATTGTCTTTATTGTAAGGAAACAAAATAAATAGATATAGATTAAGAATGCAACAATGAAAGACATATTTAATGTTCTTTTGTAGCGTGTATCAGATACCCATGTCCACAGTGGTACACTGGAAATGATAGATGTTTCTTTCTACAAGATTGGCCATGTATCATGTCTTCCCGGTGCGTAGATACATATTTAAAGAAGTTGAGATAAATCCTGCCAAGCATTAAGTCGCTCCGTGATGGAGCACCTGGTCATTTACTGGGCAGCAGTAATAATGGGGGACAACCAAACCTGACCCAGGTAACATGGAATCTATGCAAACAAGATTCTGTCGTTGGGTATCTAATATATTTCTATACCCTTTCTATTTATCTTATTTTCTTATTATTATTAGTACTACTATCATATATAAATATATATATATATCATATAATTTATGACCGTCGCGCAGAGGATTCGAACCACCGCCTATAGACCCAAGAGAGTCCACACACACGCCTTTAACCACACACACACACACGACATAAATTGTGTGATTGATGTCGACTAGCGAATTATTCCAATATATATATATATATATATATATGCATACACATACATACATACATATATACGCACACATACACACACACACACACACACACACATACATACACACACTCACGCGCACACACACACACACACACACACACACACACACACACACACACACACACACATATATATATATATATATATATATATATATATATATATATATATATATATATATTTGTCAGCAGCTTAAAGCAAATTTGGTCAATCTTTTAGCACAAAAGCTATTTTTCAAAGACTTCTCGGTGTCCAAAGACACGTGGCGAGTGACCCTCTGAACAAGATCCCCATCTCCCTAATGAACGTAACGAAGACGCATCTACCACAGGATATGCTACATCTATGCTACTCAACTCGAGTCTTATACCGGAACCTGTTCATGGGTATAGAAAAAACATCATCTAACTGCAAAGAAACAGCCAACGTACTGCGCGTGTTTCATTGAAGACAATACAAGACAATTCAAGACAACACGGACGATATCATGTATAGCAAAACACAAATATCACACTGGTAACACACGTTCCCACACTAACGAGACGCGAATACACACACACACACACACACACACACACGAATACGAATGCGCAAACACGTATGAACAATTGTTAATACTGGGCAACTCAGGACCCGTGTAACCACAGAATTGGTGAAATGGAAAGTTAAGATATATTTTC
>NC_134810.1:24024669-24027169 GCF_046742065.1 Oratosquilla oratoria | reverse complement strand
AGAGAACCGGGAACCATTATCAAGGTTCTAGAACCTCCTTCTTGGTTGACGGTTCCGTGGAACGTCCAATAGAACCTTTTGCTCGGTTGACGGTTCTGATGAACCATAGCTTAGAGAACCAAATTCATCACCCAGGTTCCAGGACCCCTCGAAGAACCTCTCGCTTTGTTGATGGCTCCATGGAACCAATAGTGAACCTGTATTAAGAGAACCAAGAACCTCTCGTAGAACGTTTTACTTTAGCACTGGTGAACCAGTCCTCAGAGAACCGGGAACCATCACCCAGGCTAAAGAACTTCCTGTAGAACCTCTGTTGACGGTTCTAGTGGACCGACACAAAGAGAACCATGAAACGTCATCCATGTTCTAGAACTCGGTAAATCTAACAATACTAAATCTAGGTTCAATGAAAGAAGAACCGAAAGTAGAAGCGCTGGTGAGAGAACCAGTCCTGTGGACGAAGTTCTTGCAATGTTGAGTCCCACAAGGTCAAAGATGCCACAAGGAGCAAGAGGTCCAATTAAGATGACACTATCGCCCAAATCACAACATTGCCCGAGTCTGTTTAGGTTAGGTTAGGTATGAGTGGGTTGGACTCTCTTAGGTTAGGTTAGGCTAGGCTAAGTTGGCTTACGTTAGAGTAGGTTAGCTTAAAATATCTTAGGTAAGGTTAGGTTAGGTTTGGTTTGGTTTGGTTTGGTTAGGTTAGGTTAGGTTAGGTTAGGTTAAGTTAGGTTAGGTTAGGTTAGGTCAAGTTAGGTTAGGTGAGGTTAGGTCAAGTTGGGTTAGGTGAGGTTAGGTTTTTGTTGATTGGGTTGTGTTAGGTTAGGCTATGCTAGTTTACGCTATTTTAAGTCAGGTTAGGCTAGATTAAGTCATTTAAATTAGGTTACGTTAAGTTTGGTTTAATTAAGTTAAGTTACGTTACAGTAGGTTAGACTAGGCTAACTTAGTTTAGGCTAGGTCAGACTAGGCTATTTTAAATTAGGTTAAGTTAGGTTAGGTTAATTTAGGTTAGGCTATGCTAGTTTACGTTAGTTTAAGTCAGGTTAGGCTAGATTAAGGCATTTAAATTAGGTTACGTTAAGTTAGGTTAGATTAAGTTAAGTTACGTTACAGTAGGTTAGACTAGGCTAACTTAGTTTAGGCTAGGTCAGACTAGGCTATTTTAAATTAGGTTAATTTAGGCAAAGCTTAAAGAACATGGCATATAGTTCAGCACAGCTACGGCGACATCGTAAGCGAAGAAACTGTCGGCGTCGTTTTACCCCAAAGGGAATTCTTGTTGACAAGTGAAACGGAACCAATTGACCCTCCCACCTCCCCGACCCCTTCTCTCGACCTACATGTTCTTTAAACTTTGCCTAAATTAACCTAACCTAACCTAACCTAACCTAATCTAACCTATTGTAACATAACCTAACTTAACTTACCCTGACCTAATATAACTTTAGCTAAATTAACCTAAGCTAATCGAACGTAAGCTAAACTAATCTAACCTAAACTAACGTAAGCTAAGCTAACATAACTTGACGCAGTGGACAGCAATCAACCCTCATTTCGACGGAGGAACCTCAGGGGAGAACCCAGGGCCGAGGGGGTGCTCCCTTCGCCTATCGAGCGGTTCCCCTTCACCTGGGCATACTGGAGGAGGAGGGGGAGGAGGAAGAGGGGGAGGAGGGGGAGATGGAGGAGGGGGAGGAAGAGTTGGAGGAGGAGGAGAGGGAAGAATAGGAGAAGGAAGGACGAGGAGAAGAAGGTAGACTGAGGAAGAAGACGAGGAGGAGGAGAGGAGAAAGAATGGGAAGGTAGAAAACGGTGGAAGAGAGAAAGGGAAAGAGAAGAAACAGGGTTGATGGAAGGAGGAAGGAGGAGAGGGCAAGGGAGATAAAGAGAGTGTGGAGGGAGAAAGAGAGGATGGAAGGGAGGAAGTGAAAGGGAAGGAATAGAGGATGAGGGAGGGAAGAGATGATAACGGGTGAAAGGGAGAAAAGGAAAAGAAAGATAAAGAAGGCACAAAAGGGAGGAAGGGAGAGAGGGAGAGAGAGAGGGAGGGAGAAAGAGATAATGGAAGGGAGATAGGGAAAGGGGAGAAACAGAAAGCGAGAAAGGGAAGAGAGAGGAGAGATAGGACAGAAGGGAGAGAAGGAGAAAGGGAGTGAAGGAAGGGAGAGTGGAGGAGGTGAGTAGGAGGAGGATGAAGAGAAAGAGGAGGAGGAGGAGGAGGAGAAGAAGGTTGTCCGCACTGCTACCTAGCAACAACGGAGTAATCGTCACTAAGCCAGAGTAACCATTACCAAATGAGTGAAGACCAGGAGCTGTTTCAGATGTCGAAACTGTTCATTTTATATATTTGTAACAAGTTCAGTGGTGCCAACTGCCTACAAGAACGGGATTGGTAACCATGCAACGCCCAGGTGTTCAACAAAGATTTTGAAAAAGGCGTTCAAAGACTGGGAGTTCAATGACAAAATATCGAAGGCTACGGTGTTCAAAAACC
>NC_134810.1:23984669-24002169 GCF_046742065.1 Oratosquilla oratoria | reverse complement strand
ACGCAAAGGTCATTTGACATTTGAAGGTTCGAACAAACGAAATACTGTAACCGAAGTCGTTTCTACTCGAACAATCTCACAACAGTTGACGAGAACTGGCATAGTGTAAAGCGGCTTTAAGACGGAGAGTTCACGTATGCGCGCGCGTGTGTATGTGTGTGTGTGTGTGTGTGTGTGTGTGTGTGTGTGTGTGTGTGTGTGTGTGTGTGTGTGTGTGTGTGTGTGTGAGAGAGAGAGAGAGAGAGAGAGAGAGAGAGAGAGAGAGAGAGATAGAGAGAGAGAGAGAGAGAGAGAGAGAGAGAGAGAGAGAGAGAGAGGAGAGGGGTGAAAGATGGATTGAGGAGAGGAAGAGAGCAGAGATGATAAACCCGCAGCCCCACAACACCTGGCAACGTTCTTCTTGCTTTTCCACAGATCTCTCTGGAAAGAGACTTTGGGCTGATGTCCGCTTTGTATTGGTGTGAGACTATTTCTGTGTCATTGTCTGAAAGAAGGCGAGCTGTCGCCGGTTGTCAGTTCTCCATGTGCGAAAAGTCATAAGAAATACAGTTAAACTTGACAGAGATGTGTTGGGAGACCGAATGTCAGCCCCTCAGGGCGGCACCTTTTGGATGTGAAGGGTTGACGGGTTTCGAAAACGGGCAGTTTAGCTGTCCATCTTCCAGGGCCGCCACAAGCAAGCGGGTATCCGTCACTGGGCCTAGCAGTGTTCCTTGCATCATCAGAATCGAATTAACCCGAGTGGCGATGTATTCTGAAGACTTCCCTTTGTGTTCGTGACGTCATCTGTCCTCTGTCACTGACGAACCAGGGTATTTACGTGTCACAAGGATGCATGTATGCACAATGGGCTATGCATACGAAACGCATGTCGTGACATTGTATTTACAAGTGCTTCTCCTAGCTGGGTGCTTTGAAATGAGCGTGATATGCATTCTATCACAGAGTACTTGATTGGCGTGACTTTGTCACTCACATAGAAAAAGGGGATTTAACTTTCAGATCTCTGTTTGTCTTTGTGTTTGCCTGTCTGGCTCGTTTGATCATTTTTCTCTTTGTGCTTGTCTGTCTCTATCCGTTTGCGTGTAGTAAAGACGACGACGACGACAATGATGACGACGACGACGACGACGACAACGACGACAACGACGGCGACGATAGTTCTGCTAATTTACGCTTTCCCCAGTCTATAGACCCTCCCCCCCACCTAAGATAAATGAAAATAAAAACCTTTGATTATTTTCATAATTTCTTTCATATCGTTACTTTTGGTCACCTATACACGTTCCCCGGGGTACGAGTATGTATATGATTCATTCACAGTTGATAACTTCCTCTGCATTTATTCGATTTTTTCTTCTCTTAAATTAAAATTCAACTCTCTCAAAATAGCTTCAAATATTTTCAGTTTTTATTATCTAATCATTACTCATTCACCCGGACTCACCAGAACTCACTCACTGACTCATATAACTAAGTCTTTTCTTGATCATATTTAGTCTAAATTTTCATCACATGAAAAATGAATAACTGAATAAAACCACCTGGTCAAAATAAAGCCCTCTCTCTCTCTCTCTCTCTCTCTCTCTCTCTCTCTCTCTCTCTCTCTCTCTCTCTCTCTCTCTCTCTCTCTCTCTCTCTCTCTCTCTCTCTCTCGTTATTTCTTTTTTGTTCTCTGTCTGTATCACTTCCTTCTGCAATCTTTTGATTTCTCTCTTTCTCTCTCTCTCTCTCTGTCTCTCTCTCTCTCTCTCTCTCTCTCTCTCTCTCTCTCTCTCTCTCTCTCTCTCTCTCTCTATTTCGCTTTTAACTGGAATCCAACCAGAGATGCTGGATGATATTTCAGGACACAAGACAAACGAAGAAAGATATAAACTTTGCTATAAATTACTTCTAAAAATAAATCCATTACCTAATATTTAAAAGCAAATTCTAAACACAAAACGCGTAGTTTATTACTCGACGTGCTCAAATTTGACCGCTTAATCCGCGAATGAGAAGCAGAAAAACAAAGAAGTAATAGCGTTATGTTTACAATTATGAATAATTTCAGTGTTTATATTTTTTTCTTTTCTAATTGCTCAATTTACATTTGCATTTTATGCATTTAGTCAAATGTTTAGTATTTTAGTTCATTTTGTTCATTCACAGTACTGTGATTTAATAAAAAATATATAAGGATTTACTTTTTCATATTCGAATGGCTATTACCATTTTGTACATACACTGTACTGTATGTGATTCAATGATAAAAAATATATAAGAAAATTGACTTTTTTTCATTCTCAAATATATCTTTGCGTAATGTGTAAAAAATAACCATATATTTACAAGAGGTACGTGACACAGGAGATTTTGGGATCTACTATTTTGTATTTATTTATTTATTTATTTTAATTCTCACTCAATTTCTCATTTAATTACGTCCAGGATTTCACTTCCCTTTCTCCATTATTCCTTTCCCTACGGACCAGAGTCACGCAGTATTTTTTTATGAATAAAGACTGATCTCCTAAAAGAATACTGATCATTTTCAACTTGTACAAACCTTCCATTCATCTATCCCCTTTCAATCTCTCTTACTATCGCTGCACTGATGGCGTAATCGGAAGCGTACTGGTCTCGCATTCGCTCGGTCGTGGGTTCGAATCCAGCACTCCTCTCCGATAGCAGTGGCTGTTTGTTACATAAGAACATAAGAATGAAGGAGACTGCAAGAGACCATAAGGCCTAAACTTGGCAGTTTCATGTCCATTACCACCTATCAACCTCATCCATAAAGTTGTCTAACCTTAAAAAAAATATATATATAGTTTCATTGCTCACTGCATGATTACAAGTCTATTCCATTCGTTGACCATTCTATTGGTAAACCAGTTCTTGCCTATTTCCTTCGTAAATCTAAATGTGCCCATTTTTAACCAATTACCGCGAGTCCTGCCCTCTTGATCTTGTCTGTTACTTGCCCCCACAACAGTCCCCAAAGCACACAAGGCAAAGGTGATGGCTTCGGCCGCAGCTACTCAGCGTCTCCTGACCACCCTGACTCCTCCATTTCAGTGCGATATTGTCCACAAGGAAAGAAGCGCTGGTTATTATTGACAAAATAATAGAAATAGTCTATCTATATACTAAGAACCTCTTCCCAAATGCAGTGGGCCAAATGCAGGGATGACCCGTCATCCAGGAGGTGCCAAGATAAGAGGGAGGGAGGAGGGTGGAGGGGAGTGGAATATATAGGAAATGGAATGGGTGGGAGTGGGTTCTATGCCTTTTTTCTTTTTGACTACCCCCCCCCCCACCGGGTAGGGGGAAAAAGCCTTTGGTATATGTATGTATGTAGAAAGCCAAGGTACACACCCCCTCTCACCCATTCCACTCCCAACCACCACCCATTGTTTTCCTCTCATCTTAAGCGGGCTATACACAATTAACATTATTGCGCAATATTTCGTATTGTACAATATTGGTGTAGGGATGGTAATGAATGACACAATATAATGAACATTAAATGCAGATGACCAAACACGTGTGCCTGTTCCATACTATCCCTAAATCGTCAATAATATTATACAATACGAAATATTGCGCAATAATATTGATCATGTAGGGCCCAGTTTAGCTCCTTGTCGCAATAATAACAATAATATCCTAAAGGGTTCGTTTAGTCCCTCGGCCTCCTCTCCCTCCCTACCACCACCTCCCGGGGCTTCTGTCCTGGGTTTGAAGCCATTAATGCGTTTGTAATTGATTGTTGATGATGCTCGAGAAAGGAGGGAAGCGATGGCAAGGCTATCAAACGGCATGGCATTAGCTGTTTCGGTTATTGTAGGTGCTGTTGTTGCTGTACTTGTAGTTACTGTTATTTTTGCTTCTGTCGTTGTTGCTGTTGTCGTGGTTTCTGTTGTTGTTGTTGTTGTACTTGTAGTTACTTTTACTTTTGCTCCTGTCGTTGTTGCTGCTGTTGTAGTTTCTGTTGTTGTTGTACTTGTGGTTATTGTTATTGTTGCTTTTGTCGTTGTTGTTGTTGTTGTTGTTGTTGTTATGGCTGTAGTTGTTTTTCTTGTTGTAGTTCCCATTGGAGTCATCGCTGTTGTTTTTGTCGTTGTTGTTGTTGTTGTTGTTGTAGCTGTTGTCGTTTTCGTTGTTTTTGTGGAAGTAGTTATTGTGGTTGTAGTCGTTCTAGCCATCGGTGTCATCGCTTTTGTTGTTGTCGTTGTTGTTGTTGTTGTTGCTGCTATTGTTGTTGTTCCATCGCTTTGCAGCACCATCTCAGCTTTGGCTGATCCGCCGCCACTTCCAAAAGTAAACATAGAAGTTTCACTGTCGCCTCTCCTCTCACTTTTTTTTGTTTTTTTTTTGTTTTGTTTTTCTTCTCCACCTCCACTTCGTTGATCTCCTCCTAGTCTTCCTCCTGTTCTCCTTTTTCGGTTTCTTTTTTCACATCTATTTCGTTCTCCTCCTCCAATTCTTCCTTACCTCCTTATAGTCCTTGTCCTTCACTTCCTCCTCCTTCTCCTCCTCCCTCCTCCTCCCCTCCTCCTCCTCCTCCTCTCCTTCCTCCACAACCACCACCCATCACCTCATGACCCTCTCCCTCAGCCTCTCTCTTGTCTCTCCCCCATCCTCTCCTCCCCCTTGTACCCACTACATACATAAACTGCTCTTTGTAGTTAACTACTTTTGTAACTACCTTCCTCACTTTCACTCCCCTTCCTCCATAGTCATTCCCTCCATTTCCATATCATCACGCACTGTATTCCAGAACCCATCTGCAAGGGGGCAGCCCAATCAGGGCCATTCTTCTTCTCGTCGGTGCCATGACTAAAATCACCATCAAATCCATCCCCCCCTCTCTCTCTCTCTCCCTCCCCTCTCCCCCTCCCCCTCCGCCCTCCACCAACATCCTCCCTTCCGTACCCCCGTATATATATATATATATATATATATATATATATATATATATATATATATATATATATTTGTGTGTGTGTGTGTGTGTGAGTGTGTGTGTGTGTGTGTGTGTGTGTGTGTGTGTGTGTGTGTGTGTGTGTGTGTGTGTGTGTGTGTGTGTGTATGTGCGTGTGTGTGTGTGTGTGTGTGTGTGTGTGTGTGTGTGTGTGTGTGTGTGTGTGTGTGTGTGTGTGTGTGTGTGTGTGTGTGTGTGTGTGTGTGTGTGTGTGTGTGTGTGTGTGTAATCCAGACCAGAGACGGAACGATAGAGAAAGAAGAGAAAGAAATATACAGCAAGAATGAGAGAAATAGAGAGAGAGAGAGAGAGAGAGAGAGAGAGAGAGAGAGAGAGAGAGAGAGAGAGAGAGAGAGAGAGAGAGAGAGAGAGAGAGAGAGAGAGAGAGAGAGAGGGGGGGGAAGAGGGAGATTTGGGAAGAACATATATGGTCGAACATTACTGTATATGCAATATGTCATGTCTGAACCCTACTATCTAATTCTAACCTCAGTTGAGCGCGCTCATCCATCAGCAACTTCACATTGGGCAGAATCTCTTCAACTACTTTGAATTTGATCGGAAAGAAGAAGACTTCGCTTACATTATTCTAAACTTCCTTAAGAACATTTCAACAAAGCGTCTTGCATTCGTATAAGTTTAACTTCGATTAATTCGTCATTCAGTTTCTCGGGACATCACGCACAGGTAATTTGACATTTGGAGATTCGAAAAACGAAAGACTGTAACCGAAGCCATTTCTACTTAATCGAACTCGAAAAAGCCGACGAAAATTGGCCCAGTGTGAAGCAGGTTTTAGGGAACCTGATTGTGGTGAGGTCCGACCCGAACTTGGCCCCGGGTCTTTGCAAGTGGGCTGTAGGTTTGTCGTCGTCGTCCTCCTCCTCCTCCTCCTCCTTCTCCTCCTCCTTCTCCTCCTCCTCCACCTCCTTCTTCTTCTCCTTCTCCCTCTTCTCCTCCTCCTCCTCCCCCTTCTTCTCCTTCTCCTCCTCCTCCTCCTCCTCCTCCTCCTCCTGTTTCTATGGTTGTAAACCTTTTACCTTTGCGTTGGCCCTCAACCCGGTTTTACCCCTCCTTAAAAGACCAAACCCAAGGTCTTTCCCTGGCACTAATCTGGCACTAAATTGCGCTGGTGCCTTAGGAAGGTCAGTTGCCTGCCCAAATGCCCTTCATTATGGGCCGGCCGCCACGGGATCGATGGGGTGGGTAGCATAAGAATGGCACTCAGTGTATCGGGAAGCATGAGAATGGGTCTCAGTACACCGGGTAGCATAGAAATGACACACTCGGGATAATGGGAAGCATAGAAATAGCATGTAATAGGAGAGGTAATAATACATTACGACAATGGCACTCTTCCGGTTTGAAAGTAGAGCGATGGGAGTGTCCTCTCTATACTAGAGAATGGCATCCAGTGTCACATCTGTACCTGACTCAGTGACACCAAGGTGTAGATCAGAGCTTAATGGTCCGCTACAAGCCCGGCCTAACCCCTGAGGGACGATAAGTCTTCTGTACATAACCTCACCGCGTTGGTTTAATCCCGTATGTATGATGATATTGACACCCAATCTAAAGTGAATATTTTTGTTCTTTTATGTAGCGGCCCTCTGAGGAATTTTAGAAAACAAGAATTCTAAAATTTGGGGATTAAAGTCATTAACAAAAGGTTGTCTGAAATGTGAGAGTTTACCATCTTTAACAACACAGACAGATATCAAATAGCTCCTTAAATCAAATTGTGTTTTATATGTGAACATCTCTTGTTCCTTGGTCTCTACTGAATTAGCAAAGAAGACCTTAAAACATCAAATAGTTCCTTAAATTCAAGTATGTTTTATACGTGAACAGTTGATCCCTATTCAATTAGATTCAGAAGGAATCCATAATTTCACTCGAAGAGAAGGAAAGCTAAAAGAAGAAGTAATTGAAGCTGAAATTAGATCAGAATTTCTGAGGCAGGAATGTCAGAAAATTGCAAATGACCGCATGAAACGCCTTCGTTCAATGACCCAATGCTGGGGAACATGAAACCATAGGGTTTATATTTGCACGTGCGTAAGCATACACACACACACACACACACACACACACACACACACACACACACACACACACACACACACACACACACACACACACACTCACACACACACACACACACACACACACACACACACACACACACACTCACACACACACACACACACACACACACACACACACACACACACACAATGCATACACGCGTCAGTTTCTTTGAGCAAGCTCCCATGCAATCAGCCAGCCATCTGACTTGATGATTCAGAGCTGAGTCTTTCTGCATTGGCGTCGTAATCGGAAACATGCTGTGAGTTCGAACTCCGCACTCACTTCTCTCCGATTTCCACCAGTGTTACATACCGCAACAGTCCCCAGAGCACATTATAGGGCAAAGGTGAGAAGTGCGGGACTCGAACCCACAACTAAGCAAATGTGAGACCAGTACGTTTTCGATTACACCACCAGCGCAACACGGTATCGCAGAAAGGGTTACATAGATTCAATGTACCATAATTAAGATATAAATAAATGTATAAAGTCAAATAAAGAGAGAGAGAGAGAGAGAGAGAGAGAGAGAGAGAGAGAGAGAGAGAGAGAGAGAGAGAGAGAGAGAGAGAGAGAGAGAGAGAGAGAGAGAGAGAGAGAGAGAGAGAGAGAGAGGCACAAAGAGAGAAAAAGACAAAAGACAGACAGAGGGAGAGAGAGAGAGAGAGAAAGAGAGAGGGACAGAGAGAGAGAGAGAGAGAGAGAGAGAGAGAGAGAGAGAGAGAGAGAGAGAGAGAGAGAGAGATCCACTACTGTGTTAGACAGACATTATGTCAGACTCGTAGAACCCTCGTTACAGGTGACGACGGGCCTGGTTACTAACGAGACACTCGAACAACAACAAAGAGACGATGACATGACGTCACGGCAATAATGAAAAAAAAAAAAAGAAACGCCATGGCATTCTTCGGTAATTGTCCTCATCGAGTCGTCAATCTCGCAAGATTATTGTGGTAAAAATACGACAAGAGGCCACTCGGTCCGTAAATTTGTCAAGAGCAGAAAAATCAAATCAAAAGCATATTAAATCAATTAAAAGAGAAAGGAAAAGGAAGAGAGAGAGAGAGAGAGAGAGAGAGAGAGAGAGAGAGAGAGAGAGAGAGAGAGAGAGAGAGAGAGAGAGAGAGAGAAAGAGAGAGAGATAGAGAGAGGAAGAGAAAGAGGAGGAGGAGGAGGAGGAGGAGAGAGAGATTTAGAGAAAGAGAGAGAGAGAGTAAGAGAGAGGAAGAGAAAAAGAGAGAGAGATAGAGAGAGGAAGAGAGAGAGAGAGAGAGAGAGAGAGAGAGAGAGAGAGAGAGAGAGAGAGAGAGAGAGAGAGAGAGAGAGAGAGAGAGAGAAAGGGGGGGCAGAAGCGAGAGAGTAAAAAAAGTCTGAATGAAAATAAATAAATAAATAAATAAATAGAGAGAGGAAGAGAGAAAGAGAGAGAGATAGAGAGAGGACGAGAGAGAGAGAGAGAGAGAGAGAGAGAGAGAGAGAGAGAGAGAGAGAGAGAGAGAGAGAGAAAGGGGAGGCAGAAGCCTGAATGAAAATAAATAAATAAATAAATAAATAAATAAATAGATAAAAACGCACAGGTAAAACACATAAACAAACCCACCGGCACAGGGCTTAGGTTCTTATCAAGTTATCAGATTAATTTTTTAATCCTCAAACTCTGCTCCATTTCGTCGCGTCTGAGCTAATTGGTTACCGAAATTGCTTCCACCTACATCTAGTTCAAATCCACGTTACTCGTCACACATCAAATCGCGCTCACCATGTAAGGTCACAAGGTCAAAGCTTATGATGTCATCACCCTATTATGACGTCATCGACCTGACATGACGTCATGGATCTCTTATGACGTCAGCAATGTATTGTGGCGTCATCGATATGCTGTGACATTATCAACCTGCTACACCGTCATCAATCTATCATGACGTCATTGACATGTTAGGAAATTGATGACGTCATCAATATGTCGTGAATGTATTCATGTTATGACGTCATAGAGTCTTTATGACATCAACATGTGACGCCGTTGATCATTTATGACGCCATCAACCGTTTTCTGTTACCTTGCTGAGCGCTAAGCATAATTATGTTCCATTAAATTTGATCGTAAAATCAGAGGCAGAGTGCTGCGAGATGGAGACTAACGTTCTGTAAGCACACATCCATCTTCAGGAGCGCAAACTGCCAACGAGGATAGAAACGCCAGTGAAGCTCAAGAAACGATCCGCCAAAGATGTCTGAACAGAATAATGACTGTTAGACCCCTTGGCCTGTTAGAAAGTATTTGGGAAAAAGTTAGACTCGCTTTTATGGCAACAGCTCGGAGGAGTTGTCGTATAGCGAGTTTGCGTTTCCTCGGGGCTACGCTTGAGTACTTTTCGCTTCAAATCAAGCGTGACCGACTGCTGTTGCTGATATGTCAAGCGTGAGAAATGATATCGTGAGCAGGGTAATTCGGAAAAGATGGCGGAAAGCCAGCTGGGGCTTGTATGAGGTGAAGTAGTTCATATATGACACGTTAGCGCTGGTGGCGTAATCGGAAGCGTACTGATCTCGCATTCACCTAATTGTGGGTTCGAATACCGCGCTGCTTTCCGATTCCCAGCAGTGACTGTTACCTGCCCCTACAGTCCTCAAAGTGCATAACAAGGCAAAAGTGACGGCTTCGGCCGCAGTTACGTGCCTCCTGGCGTAGGCTCCTCACCTTAACTAGCCTATTAGGCAGGTTTCAAGGTAAGGAATTAAAAGGTTTATTTCCCACACACGACTCGACGGCGCAGTGGTACCGTTCGTAACCGCTAATTCAGTTATCCGAACTCGATTCCTGACCAGCGCTGAAATAATTTCAGCATCTCTACACTGCGAGCCGGGACTCCAACTCTCGTGGGCAAGGAGCTGGGCGTGTGTGTGTGTGTGTGTGTGTGTGTGTGTGTGTGTGTGTGTGTGTGTGTGTGTGTGTGTGTGTGTGTGTGTGTGTGTGTGTGTGTGACTTCTCATTCGGAAGCTTAATAACTATCGATCACGAATCCAACACATGATAACAAACTGGACAAAACAATAGTGTGTGCAAAAACCATACACGAATTTAAGAGCAAACTGTACTGCGATATACAAAGACGGGGAACCACGAACGTAGTTCCCCTTCCCGTAAGATACAACTAGGTAAATAGAACTAGGTAAATACACACACACATAGACACACACACACACACACACACACACACACACACACACACACACACACACACACACTCACATACACACACACGCACGCACGCACGCACACAAGTGTATATATGCGTTCAAGTGTGTACCTGTGTGTATTTCTGCATTCTCATATTAGAGTGTCTTTGTATAGAACTAGGCTAGAGTTTGTTCTAATAATTTGCATACTACAATTCAACACTACAATTATTCTATTTATATACCAATCTATATACCAAATGCTTCCTCCATCTCATAAGCAGCGAATTATTACATAATATTACCACAGCTATATTACAATTATATTATATTGCAATTATATTATATTACAATTATATTATCATAATTTCACAGTCCACTTGACTCTGCTGAATCTTGATGTTTTTCTGTTGCATATGACAACACTAGAGTTTCAACAAAAATAATTTCATCTAATTCTATTTTAGGAAAAGGAAAACATGTATATATATATATAAAAACAAACAGTAATGGTCCGTTATTGTGTCTTATTTCACTGTATCCCGTGAGAAATGGTAACTGTGGCGGTAACGGTTTATGTAACGGTAAATGTAACGGCAACGGTAACCGTAACAGTGACGGCAAATGTACTGGTAACGACAACAATGACGGCAATTGTAACGTTATCGGTAATAGTAACAATATGCACCCTGAGACTAACAGTAACAGCGAAGATAAATGTTACGATAATGGTAACTAACAATAACGGCAACCGTAACGGTATTGATCAATGTAACGGTAAGAGTAATGGTAACAGGTGAGAAGTGAAGCTTACACCTGGAGGCTCTTAACAGCCGCCAAAGCCTTCACCTTTGCCCTGCGTGTTGGGGTTCGACCGCGGTCCAATGGCTTATGAAATGGAATGGAATCTCAAAGTACATAATGATTAAGCGATTTGAACGTTTCATAACTTCAGAAATGCTTTCTGAGCGCCTTTGGTGAAGATCTTCTAAAATTCATATATATCTATTTCTCTTTCCTGAAACCATTCCAACCCCACCCCCGCTCTCCTGAAGGCAAGAGCCGAAGGTCTTGTCATGAAAAATGATCTCTAAAAGAAAATTTTTGGATATTTTCTCAATATGCGCCTCATATATTTTGGTCATTCCCTCCCCTCCAACCCCATCCCCCGCATTTCAAAATTTTATTCTTTCTCGGAGGTTCTGCCATGAAAAGATATCTCAAAAAGATTGAGGATATTTTGGGAATTTGCTAACCACCCTTAGGGTGAAAAATCACCAGCAGGCAGCTGGAATGAAATGTTAGAATAGCGACATGGGTTTAACCACTTCAGTACAAGTCAAATTCTCGTGCGCAGCATTGGCTGCCATACGCACGATGCATCACACTACTCCCATTATAGAATATAAAGTCACTGCTGTATTACTTGTTCTTTTTTACTCTGAGCAATAATAAACACACACACACACACAGAAGTGATCAAACTAGTACACAGAATCCGGGGGTAAGTCACGTACAACTATAAAGAATAAATATAATCATGACGCCGACACCCGGCATCTTCGTAGGCGTCATCATACCGAAGTAGTTTATGGGATCAATCACTCAACCTGTTGCCCCAGGTCTCTATTGCAGGAGCCCCGCGGCCTCCAGAAAACCGGCAACGGAAACTGGCTTGGCCAACAAGTCACTGAGAGAAGGAATGTGTTATTGTCTGGGGAAGGCTACAGTATGATCGTGTAAGATGAAGCAATTTGTGTCTTTTTTTAGGGAGTTGATTGCATCTGGGGCAATATGAATTCGTAGTTAGGTCTTGGCTGTGTTGGGATTGTTTTAATTTATTGACGTGTGGCCTGAGGAATAAGTGAGTATTTTCATGTCGACCTTCACTGTTAGATTATTGACGTGTGAGTATTCTTTTGTCGATTTTCATTGTTAGACAATTGACATGTGGCCTGAAGGACAAGTGAGTATTTTCATGTTGGTTTTCATTGTTAGACCATTTACCTGTGGCCTGGAGGACAAGTGAGTATTTTCATGTTGATTTTCATTGTTAAACCATTGACGTGTGGCCTGGAGGACAAGTGTGTTTGTGTTGATTTTCACCGTTAGGCCAAAGGACACACGCGAGCATCAAACGAGATTACACAATGGATTACACAATGGGATTACACTAATAACCACCTAGATAGGTATGCATTCAATTTCGGTGTCCATTAGACGATTATTTCCAAATGAGAGAAGGCTCGCCATTGTTAAACCCATGCAAGGTTCCGCCACATAATTTTTCATGATGCAAACATACCGCTGTTTCTATATCCCCTCCACCCAAACCCCCACCAAACCCCCCCACCCCCACCCACCTCTCCTTCCCTTGATAAAGCTTAATTGATACCTCTAGCGAAATCTGACAACAATAGTCTTCGCTCTCTCTCTCTCTCTCTCTCTCTCTCTCTCTCTCTCTCTCTCTCTCTCTCTCTCTCTCTCTCTCTCTCTCTCGTGATATCTGGCGATAATAGGCTTCGTTCTCTCTCTCTCTCTCTCTCTCTCTCTCTTTCCCTCTCCCACCACTTCTCTTCCGCCCCCTCCCCTCTCTCTTTCTATCTCTTTATTTTCCTGATGAAATCTGACGATGATAGTCTTCGTTCTATCTCCCTCGTTCTCTTTCCATTCCCTCCAACTTCTCTCTCTCTCTCTCTCTCTCTCTCTCTCTCTCTCTCTCTCTCTCTCTCTCTCTCTCTCTCTCTCTCTCTCTCTCTCTCTCTCTCTCTCTCTCTCTCTTAATTTCGTCTATGACTTCATTGTCTTGGGGGAAAAAATCTCGTTAACCCCGGCAACATATTAACAAACTTAATAGATTTTCCTTCAATTGGTCACAGCTGATTTCATTCGGCTGAATGAAGTGTCCGGACGAAATAGGTCGGAATAAGGAGGTCAGAATACAAAGGTCAAAATAAAAAGGTCGGCATGGAAAAGTTGGAACAAAGAGGTCGCACTACAGAGGTATAAGGAGGTCGCAATAAATAGGTATAAAGAGGCAGGAAGAAAGAGGCAGGAATAGAATTCGCAATAAAGAGGTATTAATTATGAGGTAGCAACACAGAGGCAGGAACTAAGAGTTCGCAATAAAAAAGTATAAAGAGGTAGCAACACGGAGGCAGGAACTAAGAGTTCGCAATAAAAAAGTATAAAGAGGTAGCAACACAGAGGCAGGAACTAAGAGTTCGCAATAAAAAAGTATAAAGAGGTAGCAACACAGAGGCAGGAACTAAGAGTTCGCAATAAAAAAGTATAAAGAGGTAGCAACAAAGAGAATGAAACAAAAAGGTCGTAATAAAGAGATAGAAATCAAGAGGTAGCAACAAAATGGCAGGAACAAAAAGGAGGTATAAAGAGGCACGAAGAAAGAGGCAGGAACAGAGTTTGGAATAAAGAGATATGAATAAAGAGGTAGAATCAAAGAAGCAGGAACTAAGAGGTCACAATAAAGAGGTACAAATGAAGAGGTAGCAACATAGAGGCAGAAAATAAGAGCTCGCAATAAAGAGGTACGACTTAAGAGGTAGCAATAAAGAGGCAGCAATAAAGAGGTCGCGAAAAGATGTAGATATTAAGAGGAGGCGACAAAGAGGCAGGAATAATGAGCTCGAAATAGAGGTCGGAATAAAGAGATAGGAAGAAAGAGGTCGGAATAAAGATGTAGGAACAAAGAGGTCTCAATGAAGAGATTGGAAAAAATCAGAATAAAGAGGCTGTAATAAAGAGGTAGAAATAAAGAGGCCCTTCAACCGAAGGTACGCTACGCTTGTTCCATTCCGTATAGATCATCTACTCACTTCAGTCCAGTTGAAAGGAGTTGAAGGGCATTGACTAAGGGGTGGGAGTGGGGGAAGGGTGGGAGAGATTGAGAGAGGAGAGTTTTGATAGTAATGACCTTTGCAATCCCTCTGGTGAAAGAAAAATCCAGTTATGTCAATCTCTGTGCCATTATTGGTTTGAAAGGAGACTCCGTCGTGACAGGCAGAGCGGAACAATTACTAAACCCAACACGCCAGATTCTCTTTTTGTCCCTTAGGTCGTGGAGAAGTCCCCGCCCTCTCATGCGAACGTGAGGCACCCCACTCCCCCGTACAGCTGGTGGAACAAGTACTTCGACGCTTTGTTGGGTTTCCGAAAAACGTTCCCAAACGTTTATAGTCGGGACAAGTCCCCGCGCCATTGGTGAGGCGCGCCGAAGAACAAGAAGACAATTTTCCACATTTTTGTAAACCAGTTGGGGAACTTAGCTATTCCACTGCACAACTACCTACATGCATGTCTCTTTCTGCCTGCCTGGCTGACTTCCAGTCTGCCTTTCTGCCTGCTTGCCTGCCTGCCTGCTTCTCTGCCTGTCTGGGCCTCTGCCTGCCTGGGTCTCTGCCTGCCTGTCTGCCTGCCTGCCTGCCTTCCTTCCTGCTTCTCTGCCTGCCTGGGTCTCTGCCTTCCTGGTTCTCTGCCTGCCTGCCTTACTCTCTGCTTGTCTGCCTGCCTGTATGCAATCCTGCCTCTATGCCTACCTGCCTCTTGACCTTCTCTCTCCCTCTCTTTCCCTCATTGGATCAAAGCTGCCTTTACTACCTCCACCTAATCTGCACTAGTGGCGCTGGTGGCGTAATAAGAAGCGTGCTGGTTTCACATTCGCTTAGTTGTGGGCTCGAATCCCACACTCTTCTCCGATTCCCAGTTGTAGTGAATGTTACCTTTCTTAACAGTACAAGTGCAAACAAGTTAACTATTTGGCAGGTGAAATACATTTGGAGAAAAAAAAAACTATTTGGCAAACAAAGTAACCGTTTGGCAAACAAAACAACCATTTAGCAAACAAAGTAAATGTTTGGCAGAGAAAATAACCAAATTTTTATTGAATCTCTTCTCTCATCTTCTTATCATCCTCAACCCTTTCATGACTGTTAATGCATTTTAAAGAACATAATCATATTGAGACTAACCTCAAATGACCTCATTAAGGACTTCCCTTAGGCTAAGGAAGTTAACGAAGAGATTCTGTTTCCAGTCTTCTGATATCTTGAGCATTTTACCCAATTTACATGCGTCTATCTACCGCCAAACGATTTTATTTAGCCAAGTCAGGGGTCCTGGGAACCACTGGTAGCTAAGGATTTTTTTTTTTTTTTTTTTTTTTTTTTAACTCTTTGTCAAGGACTCCAAATGCTCGAGTCAGCATCTTGAAGGACCCCGGCTCGAATTTCTCTGAATGAATTTTGAAACCTGCAAGAAACTCGCCCTTCCTCGCAGACTTCCCAGATCCTTCCCACGTATTAAGTATAGAAGCGTTGGTAAACTAGTCCCCAAAAAACTTGTCCCACGTGGTTTTGTCAGACACCAGGGACCGAATTTATAAAAGGTCCTAACCCCTAAATCTAGACATAAATCTTCAAAATGGCGGATATTTTACCTAAATCCTTATGTCGGCGACCTAAATGCTTATGTCTAGACATAAGCATTTAGGTCGCCGACATAAGCATTTAGGTAAAATCTCCGCTATTTTGAAGATTTATGTCTAGACTTATGGATTAGGATATTTCATAAATTCGGCCCCAGAATAACAAGAACATAAAAATATAAGAATGAGGGAGACTGCAAGAGACCATAAAGCCTACACTAGGTAGTTTGATGTCCCTTACCACCTGTCATCCATATTCATAAAGTTATCTAACCTTATCTTAAAACAGTCCCTTGTTTCAGCGCTCACTACATGGTTACTAAATCTATTCCGTTCATTAACTACTTTGTTGGTAAACTGGTTCTTGTTTATTTCCTTCTACCTGTATTTGTCTAATTTGAATCCATTAGTATGAGTCCTGGCTTACTCTCTTAATATGATGACCTTGCCTCCATCATCCCTGTTAGAGCCCTTGACCCAATTGAATAACTCTATTACATCGAACCCTAGACTGTGCTTTACAAGCCTAGGTTATTACTAGCAGGTCCAAGGGATCAAATACTATTAGAAGTTATTTAATCAAATTATTCAGAGAAATTAATAACAACAAGCACGGTAGAAGTGACCCAAATGATAATGGTTTCATGAAAATACAAATGAATAGATAAAGTATGTGAATTGATCAATAAATATATAAATGAATCAACAACTGAATGCATGAATAAGTGAATAAACAAATATCCAGATACACAAATGAATAGGCAGATGAGTCAACAAGTAAATCAGTTAATATATCGAAAAAATCACAAAGTAAAAAATATGTTTATGATCAGTAAAATAATTAGAATTGATAGATAAATTAGTGAAAGAATAAATAGATGAATAAATAGCTAAATACCTGTAAATACATAAAAACACAAAGAAAAAAGTAAATCTTTATGATCTTCCATTACTTTGGGAGTCAGTTCGCTTTCACTTCGTTCCTCATCGTCCTTCTTTCCATTTCAAGTGGGACCCCTCCCAAGGAGGCCAATGGGTTCTCTGCGGATGTATACCAACGCGGGTTCTTCCCCTTCTTTTTCTTCTTCAGGTCGTGGCCGAGGACGAGGTCCCAAGTTTTTCTTAAAGACGGATACCGCCCCCCCCCCTTTTTTTTTTTTTTTTTTTTTTTTTTGCCCAGACTGTTTCTTCTCCGTTAAGTAATTTTCTTTATATCTGACTTAATCTCCTGCATGTATTTCCTTTCATTGTCTCCTTCTTTCCTCATTCTATTTATTAACTCCGTCATTCTTTTCCTCTTTTTCACCCCGTTTATTCTTCATGCAATTTTCCTTATAATTCTTTTCATTATTCTTTCTCTTTTTTTCTCTTTTTCACCCTATTTCCTCTTCTTCATACAATTTTCTTTATACTTCTTTTCATTATTCTTCCCTTTTCATTGTTTTCACTCCTCTTTTTCACCCTTCCTGACACTACTCACAGTGTCACATCCGGTGACACAATTACTGTAGCCAGCACAATGCGGCTCAAGTACCTGAGTTTCCCCTACCGACATGCGCACATACATCACACAGCGCCTCCCCCCCTCCTCCCCCTCCACCTCCCCCACCAACCCCTCACGGAACGGGGAACAAGACCGCGCCCTGAGGCGCTCCCGCCAAAGAAGCAGCAGAGATGTTGGTCCTCCTGAGTGTGTCTACCTTGATTCACACAAAGACGTTCTGGTGACGGGACGGTGGGGATCGGGATGGTAGTGGGTATTTGGTGGCCGCCAGTCAATGATGGGTAGTGTTGGTGGTGATGGTGGTGACATTAGAAGT
>NC_134810.1:23972169-23977169 GCF_046742065.1 Oratosquilla oratoria | reverse complement strand
GGGCGAGAAGGATGGGGAGGAAATAGGAAGAACAGAAGGAGGAGGAGAAGAAGAAGAAGGAGGAGGAGGAGGAGGAGGAGGAAGATAGAGAAGGAAAAGGGAGGAACAAAAGGAAAAGGAGAAGGAGGAGGAAGAGGAGGAGGAGGACGAAGAGGAGGGGAAAAAGAAAGAGGAGGAAGAGGAGGAGGAGGATTTATGGAAGGAACAATAAGAGCAAGAGGGAAAAGAGGAGGAATAGAATAGAAGAAGGAGTAGATGGAGGAGGAGAAGGAGGAGTAGAAAAAGAAGGAGGAAGAAGAGAAGGTGGAGGAGGAAGAGAAGGAAGAGAAGAAGAAAAAGAAGGAGGAGGAGGAGGAGGAGGAGGAGGAGGAGAAGGAGGAGGAGGAGGAGGAGGAGGAGGAGGAGGAGGAGGAGGAGGAGGAGTGATAATAGTGACCAGTGTTGACGGTGCTGTATCTACTGTTAGCATTGTAGTGACAGGAAGCTTCACCATTGTTGCCATAGGAGGAGTCAGACCTTTTTTTCTCTCTTTTCTTTCATTGCTGCAATTCTTTTTTGTTCTTCCGTTTTTATTACCGCTCTTCTCTTTTTTGAGTGAGATGTCAATGATCTTAGGCTGAGGATACTAATATCTTTTGTGGTTTTGGATGTGATTGTAGGTATGGAGATGGTTGGGGGAGTGATGGCGTTGGGAGCGTTGAGAGTTTTGAAAGCGTTGGGAGCGTTGGGGGTGTTGGAACCGTTGGAACCGTTGGGAATGGCGTTGGCAGGGTTGGGAGCGTTCAGGGCGTTGGGAGCATTGGGAGTGTTGGAAGCGTTGGGAGCATTGGGATTGTTGGAAGCGTTGGGGGCGTTGGGAATGTTGGGAGCGTTGGGAGTGGCGTTGGCAGGGTTGGGAGCGTTCAGGGCGTTAGGAGCGTTGGGGTGTTGGGAGCGCTGGGAGCGTTGGGAATGTTGGGAGCGTTGGGAGTGTCGTTGGCAGAGTTACGAGCGTTCAGAGCGTTGGCAGAGATGGGAGCGTTGGTAACATTGAAAGATTAGGCTGCGTTGGGAGCGTTGGAAGCTGCGTTGGGAATGTTGGCAGCGTTGGGAGCGTTGGCAGTGGTACCACAGTTAGCGGTGGTCAAGGTAAAACTGGCCAAGAGCTTCCCAAGTGGTCAAGTGTTCAACCGTCTTTGTCCAAAACAAAACAACGTCGGCCAAACGGTGCATCTGGGGAGTGAGTGAGTGTGGAGGTGATTACTCATCAACGAATACCACAACTGAGGCTGTAAATTACCCAAGTTGTGGTGAATTGTTACCACGATGTTGGTGGGAAAGTAACTACGCTGAGAGAGACAGAGAGAGAGAGAGAGAGAGAGAGAGAGAGAGAGAGAGAGAGAGAGAGAGAGAGAGAGAGAGAGAGAGAGAGAGAGAGAGAGAGAGAGAGAGAGAGAGAAGAAGAAGGAGAAGAAGAAGAAAAGTTGCCCACCGTTGTGTGGTTACCTCCTAGAGGTATTCATGAACCACCCCACCCAAATCTCGCACGATGACATGACGACGAGGTAATTGTTCTCCGTGGCGAGACCTGGCAACTCCCCCTCCCTTCCACCCGTCCCGAGAAAGTGGAACAACGGTGTTGTTGTGAGCCGCTGCTCAAGGATCGAACACTTTGAGGAAATCATCATATTGGCAAACATTTAGAGATCAACACTGTACGAGACCGACTCCCACCGTGGTTCTTGCAGTCAACTGAGGTGGGAGTGGGGAGAAGGGGGGAAGGGGAGAAGGGGGGGAAGGGGAAGGGGCGAAGGGGGTAGGGGAAGAGGAGGAGAGAGAAGGTAAGAGGGAACGAGAGGAAAATAGGCAAGAAGGACAGGGGAAAGGGGAAGTTGAAAGGGGAAAAGGAGGAAAGGAGGGAAAGAGGGAAGGAGAAGGAGGGAAGGGGAGAGGGAGAGGAAAAAAGAGGGGAGGGGGAAGGGAAGAGGGTGGGAGAATTTGCAAGGAGATAAGGAGGAAAAGAGAGAGGAGAGGGAAGAGGGATGTGAGAGGGGAGAGGGAAGAGGGAAGAGATGGAGAAAAGAGGAAAGGGGAGTAGAGGAAAAGAAGTACGAGAAGAACAATCTAAAATTATATTTTATAAGACATTACAGTAAAAAAGAATTATTCAAAAGTTTGTGTACACAAATGTGATGGACGAAGGGAGTATGAGAAAATAGGAGAGAGTAGGAGAGAGTAGAGGGGTGGAAGGTGGAAGCAAATGGATGAGTTGATTAGATGAGATTACCATCAATCCAGTGGACATCTTCATATGTTTTATTCTCCCTCTCACCAGACCGTTCTATTCCTCCACAAATGGACAGACCCCAGGGAGGTAGGAACGACAAGGTCTAACTGGTCAATACAGACCATGGGGTCTAATTAGCCCATTCGTGGTAGCCCACTTTACAGGCTTTTTTCTAACTATTGCCAGTCGGTCTTATTCAGTTTAGGGCAGACCCTTCCATGGTTTCGGTGCAGCTGAGAGAAGATCACAACGTTGATGGAAAAATATTTGGGAGAGGCCCCCCGCCCCCCAGAATGAGAGGGGGAGGAAGCAAGAGTAATATCCTTCTGGGAAATGAAAGAGAAGAGGGGAGAGAGAAAGACAAACATATATGTATATATATGTATATATATATATATATATATATATATATATATATATATATACATATATATATATATACATACATATGTATATATATATATATATATACATATATATATATATATATATATATATATATATAAGAATAAAAATAAGACATAGAATTTTTGAGGGATAAAGTATACGAAGATTAAAAGTGAAACCGAAAATTATCTTGGATATGTTCAAAATCAGGAAGGGGATTAGGATTAGGAGGGGAAAATTGGGAGGACGAGGAGGAAGAGGAGGAAGGGGTGGAGGAGGAGAAGGAAAAGGAGGAGGAGGAGGAGGAGGAGGAGGAGGAGAAAAGAAAGGGAGGAGGAGGAGGAGAAGTAGGAGGAGGAAGAGGATGAAAAGGAGGAGGAGCAGGAGGAGAAACAGGAGGAACAGAAGGAATAAGGGAGGGGAGGAAATGGGAAAGAAGAGAGAAAGGGAGAGTGAGGGGAGTTGGAGGTGAAAGAAAAAGAAGCAGAAGAGAGGAAGTGACTGGAGAGGGTGAGTGTGGAGGTGGAGGGGAGGAGGGAGAGGAGGGAAGGTAGGTCAGAGTAATACAGTGGAGTAGAAAGGTGAGGAGTCATTTGAGATGTGGTGCTGCAGGAACACCCCCTCCTTTACTCCCCCCTTCTCCCCCAAAAGGTCTCCTTCAATTCACACGTTTTTATTCGCCTTCTCCTCCTCCTCCTCCTCCTCCCCCTCCTCCTCTTCCTCCTCCTCCTCCTCCTCCTCTTCCTACTCCCCCTCTTCCTACTCCTCCTCCTCCTCCTCCTCCTCCTCCTCCTCTTCCTCCTCCTCCTCCTCCTCCTCTTCCTACTCCCCCTCTTCCTCCTCCCCCTCTTCCTCCTCCTCCTCTTCCTCCTCCTCCTTTTCTTCCTCCCCCTCTTCCTCTTCCTCCTCCCCTCTTCCTCCTCCTCCTCGTCCTCCCTTTATTGAGTCCTGACCTCTGTATATTATGCACTTTCTCGTTCTCTTATTTCTCGTATATATAATTCATTGAAACTTCCTTCCTTCTTCAATCACCATATTTTCTTTTTTTTTTCGTTTATCTTTAGTGTCGGGTTATTATTTTCTTGTATTTTCAAAGTCTTATGACTCCACCTATTTTCATTGTATAACAACTCAAATACATTTTTATGTTTATCCACCGCTCCTGACTCTATCCCTCTTTCCCTCACCTCCCTCTTACTCCGAACTCCCATTCTTCCTTTCTACTCCCACTCCCACATTTTTCTTATTTGATAACTTTTTCACATCATCTTTGGCTTCATCTATCGCTGACACTACCCTCTTTCCTTCCCCACTTCTTCCCAACTCCCTCTCTCCCTCCCTCTCTTCCTCTCTCTTAATCCCATTCCCAGACCCTCCACCTCCCGAAATCCTTCTCAGGAGTCATCGTCACTCTAACCCAACTCTTCAACTCCAAGAACCTCTCCTACCCCTCATCCACTCCCTCCTCCTTCCTCTTCCCCCTCCCCCCCACCACCATGCCCTCCTCTCCACCCAAATATGATTTCTTCATGTTTCTTCCTCTATCCCAGCCACCCCTTGTTTCCCAACAAGGTTCCTGCGATCTCTCCCATACCAACCTCCTCGTTCCACATCCCGTTTTCTATCAAATCCCATTCCCAAGTGTCCACCCTTACCTTCAGGAATCGAACTCAGGCCGTAAAAAAACACGCCCTAAATAAAACAAACAAAAAAACAAACAGATAAAATATAATTTTTTTTATAAATAGATAAATAATAAATAAATTAATAAGTAGATGAATAAATAACTAAATAAACAAAAAGATAAGTAAAAAAATTAATAAAATGAAAAATTCTATGGATCACACACATCCGGTACAGCCTGCTATGTAAAGAAATAACAGGACTCTAACGCTAATAACAACAACAATAACAGGCTTTCAACATGTCAGCTATTGTCAGTAAAGGGGAGGGTGACACCAACTGGCATGACACTCCCTCCTCCCTCCACCCTTCCACCTCCTCCTCCTTCCATCCACCTTTCCACCTCCTCCTCCCTCCCTCCACCTCCTCCTCCTCCCCACCTCCCTCCTTCCACCTCTTTTCCCTCCCCTCCACCCTTCCACATCCCCTCCCCTCCACCCTTCCACATCCCCTCCCCTCCCTCCTGCCCTTCTCCCCCCTCCCTCCACTCTTTCACCTCCCCCTCCACCCTTCCCTCTCCCTCACTCCACCCTTCCACCTCCCATCCCTCCACCTCCCCCGACCGTCATAGACTGTATGGAACCTCGCCCCTTATTCTCTAGGCCAAGGCCAAAGCAGCACGAACCACATGTCACATCGCATAACATCACATCACGCGTCACAT
>NC_134810.1:23967169-23969669 GCF_046742065.1 Oratosquilla oratoria | reverse complement strand
TGTATATTCATATATATACATATTTATATGTACATATATATATATATATATATATATATATGTATGTATATATATATACATATATATATATATATATATATATATACATATATATGTATGTATATATTTGCTGGGGCACCCACTCAACAAATGTAAGATAATTCATACTTGTGCTTAAATGGCGTAATACATCTTTAAGAATAATGCAGTGGTTATCAATACATAATGTTACCTAACTTGATTTTCCTAAAGTGAGATTTAACTTTCTCTTCTCTTATCATAAAAATACTTGAAGGGAACATATATTTATATTATCATCTCTGAGAGGGAAACAAAGGGTGGGGGACGGGAGTGGGATGGATGGGAGTGGGTGCGTGTCTTGACTTGGCTACCTTCCTTATAAGGGGGAAGAATCCCTTGGTATATAGATAGAGACAGATATAGACAGATTTCTGTGTTCATATGATTCTGTGCATTCCGTGTGTGAAAGCGTTTGCAGAGAGGAGCAAAGCGCCGCTTGGGTCGAGGCGAATAAGGCACGCGCTCTCTGCTTGTAAACTTAAAAACAAATTCATTTCTGTCACATGAAGAAGGCAATAGTATTGAGCGGCCGTACCACATTCTTGGGCGACGCAGAGGTGAGAGGAGAGAGTGAGAGTGGACGGTATGAGAGTGAAAGTGTGAATGCAAATGTGAATGAGTTTGAGTTATAATAAGTGTTCGGTTGAGTGTGTGGGCCAGTTTGAGCTTATGTGCAAATGGAAATGTATTTATATAATTGTAGTATACAGGAAAAGAGCAGTGCTCGTGGTGCCCTGCATCTTGCTCTTAAGTCATCATACTTAGTTTAAAATTCAGTGTGTGTGTGTGTGTGTGTGTGTGTGTGTGTGTGTGTGTGTGTGTGTGTGTGTGTGTGTGTGTGTGTGTGTGTGTGTGTGTGTGTGTGTGTGTGTGTGTGTGTGTGTGTGTGTGTGTGTGTGTGTGTGTACCTGTTCGTACATATGCGAGTAATTGCATACACCTGTTTTCATATGTACGTGTTCATAGTCCATGTATGTACAATTGTGTGCGCGTGCATGAGAGTGCATGCGTGAAGGAATTCGTGCTGTGAGAGTCTCACTGGACTGTGAGAGACTGGAAAGCCAGAACCAGGGCCTCAGTGAAACCAATCATAAGTAAAAAAAAAAAAAAATCCAACAAGAGTGATAAAAGCAAATCAGTTGCAGAGATGAAAGAATAGATGAGTAATACCAATATAAGTATCGTCCAAATCAAACGAAAAAAAGGAGATGAAAAGAAGAGAAAGAAGGGGAAGAAGAAAAAAAAAGTAGATGGAAAAGGTGATGAAGAGGAAGAGTGAAGGAAAAAAGAAAAAGGAGAAAAAGAACAACAAGAAAAGAGAACAATATAATTAAAAAGAAGATAAAGATAAATAAAAGAAGAAAACGAAAGCAAAGACGAAAATGAAGAAGTCGAAGGCAAAGACGAAGAAGAAAAAGAGGAAGAAGAAGAAGAGGACGAAAGTGATGACGAAGAAGAAAAAGAAGACGAAGAAAAAAGGAAGTACGAGAGGAAGAAGAAGAAGAAGAAAAAGAAGACGAAGAAAAAAAGAAGTACGAGACGAAGAAGAAGAAGAAGAAGAAGAAGAAGAAGAAGAAGAAGAAGAAGAAGAAGAAGAAGAAGAAGAAGAAGAAGAAGAAGAAGAAGAAGAAGAAGAAGAAAAGGAAAAAGAAGAAGAAGAAAAAGAAGAAGGTAGAAGAAGAAGAAGAAGAAGAAGAAGAAGAAGAAGAAGAACTGCAGCAACAACAACAACAACAACAAGAAAACATTTCTCCTGACCTACATCAATTCAATCCAAAAGGAAGGAAGGGGGAGGAGGAGGTGGAGGAGGAGGAGGAGGAGGAGAAGCAATAGGAGGAGAAGAAGGAGGAGGGAGGAAGGGAACGAAGAAGCTTAACAAGAATCTCTCAGAGTTTAGAGGCTTTGGCTAGAAAGAGTTTAATTTGTTAAGCGGGTTTAAGGGCCTCAATGGAACTGCACACCAAGTTAACTGACTGGTGTAAAAAGTAAATGAACGCTAAATAATGATATTAAATAAATAAATGGATAAAATTAATAGATAAATCTCATGTATACACGAAAATATTCTTCAACACACCAATGCATAATAAGAATAAAGCTTTGAAAAAAGTTATGTGCATATATATATATATATATACATATGTATATATATATATAATATATATATATATATATATATGTATGTATATATAGTATATACACACACACACATATATATATATGTATATATATGTGTATATATATATATATATATATATATATATATATATATATATATATATATATATATACAGACATCCTCACATAATACGATACTATTTTATTACCAAGCATATAAGGAAGGAAATCATGTAAAACTGATGGTATTTCCATCGTTATTGCACAGAGAAAAAGCTAAATGTATTAGGATATATATATC
>NC_134810.1:23959669-23964669 GCF_046742065.1 Oratosquilla oratoria | reverse complement strand
ATAAAATTGAAGAAAGAGTTATGAAGAATATCATCCGCCGCAACGTAAAACCAATACCCAAAGATAAATATCTTAATTTCAGTATCTTTTACCAGTCAAAGAAGTCTTCCAACCTTTTATTAAGAAACAACCCCTTCCCTCCCCCTGAGCCCCTCCACAGGCGAAAAGTCATCTACATGCATACATGCCAACACGAGGACTGTGGAATGGCGACTACTCACCTCTCCAGACGCCTCACTTGCCACCTACAAGCAGAAACCATCAAGAATCATTATCTACACGACCATGGAATCCCCCCCGACGAGAGAACTTCTGGTCAAAGGCACCATAATCCTGGACCAGGATAACGATGCCCATCGCATTTCCATATTGGAAGCCCTTTATATAAAAGATTTATCACCCTCAATCAACATCCAGAGCGGTGATCTCCTGACCCCTCCATCCAGTAGAGATATTTCGTCACTCGTCCGTTAAGGCTCCCCACGGAGCGCCACTCGTAGTTGTTCAGTAGTGTTAAATTTACCTTTCCCAGCGTTTGTATTTTGTGTTTATAACCATTGTAGCAAAGCCATTGTAGTCAGTTGGAAATGTAACAAGAGTTACGAAACGTCCTGATAGTAAATCACAGAATCGACTTTATTTGTCTCAATGCCCTACACTTTCGGATAATTCCTGTATTCCTTAAGTAAAGATGAGAAATGCACCTTTAAAAGAATTGAAAGTCTTCAGAAAAAGATCATAAAGACCAAGATTTCCGTCGCATTTAATAACACATGAATTAGAGAAAAGTTGCTTCCGAAATACACAAATATATGTGTATATATATGTATACATATATATATATATATATATATATATATATATATAGAGAGAGAGAGAGAGAGAGAGTAATTAACATTGCTTCTGTGCTAGCAACAGTATAGGACTGAGAAGATAGTGATTAATCTAAAAAATAAAAGGTAAATAAAAACAAATAAAATGAAAAAAAATCTTAGGTATTTAGTTACCTTCTCTCATTTTGAAGACCTGTGAATCTCATCTTCATTTATATGATGGCCACGTACCTGTAAGAAAAAAATAAAAGATAGTTTGTAGTCGATGTCTACTGTGTAAAGATTATGAGTATAAACACACGATTACATACATAACTACCTCAACACACGTGATGAGCCACACGTAGATAAACACACACAGGCATGCATGTATGATCACACAGACCCCACCTTCTCTCTCTCTCTTTCTCTCCCTCTCTCTTTTTCTCTCTCTCCACTTTATTCCTCTTCCTGTTTATCTACCTCCCTACTCCTGTTAATCCTCCCTTCTCTCACTTTCGCTCTCTCTCTCTCTCTCTCTTTCTCTTTTTACTTTCTGTGTGGGGCTGTCCCCTGTCGACACTATAGACAATCACCCTAATGGGAAAACTTGCAAACTCAGCTCCAAGTCCTGAAACATTTTTACGTGTGTGTATGTATGTATGTATGTATGTATGTATCTGTGTGTGTGTGTGTGTGTGTGTGTGTGTGTGTGTGTGTGTGTGTGTGTGTGTGTGTGTGTGTGTGTGTGTGTGTGTGTGTGTGTGTGTGTGTGTGTGTGTGTGTGTGTATCTGTGTGTGTGTATGTATGTATGTGCATTTGCGTGTGTATATGCGTGTATGCGCAATTATTTTCAGTGTCACCCATGCTACTGTAACAAATCTTTATTTCTTGTGTGGGCGTCAGACGACCTTTTTCAGGTTTGTGGACGTTTTGTATTGTGTATCCGTAGAAACAAATCATGATAAATGTGTATCTGGTTGTATGCGTTTTAGAAACATAAAAAAATATAAAAAATCCCAAATACGTTTGTTTTTATCTGTTATTCATAGTACCGCTTCTGACGGTGTATAAATGTACATGTGTACCCTTACGTGCGAACATGCGTGGATACAACATTCATGAGTACATTTGTGCTCACTGTACACTTAACAAAGAGTGTACATGAGGGGAAACATAATTAATAAAGATAATAAAAGATAATCAAATGAGTTAAATGATAAAAAGGTGAGGAAGATAGAATGTAGGAGGGAAAGAGGGAGAAGGAAGAAATACAGAAGGGTTGAGAAAATGGGAAGAGAGGGAAGATGGGAGGAAGGGAGAAAAGGAGGAAGGGAGGAAGGGAGGGAGGGAGGGAGAGGACATATCACTATACACATCACTAGAAATAATTCCAATAGACTACTATTTTCTATTTTCTATTTACATTTGCTCTAGTTATTTCAATGTTGTGAACCAGATGTTGTGAAAGTCTACGGCAAACAAACGCCTGAAAGTGTAATGATTTGCCACTCCCTTGTTATCATTGTAATCTACAGTATACACAAGCATGAAGTTAATTTCTTAGTTGCATTGAATTTCATTTTCAAATGCTTAGTAGTTATTTCTTTCAATAATGACTAGGAATGGCGGTATCCTCTCGTATGTATATCTTTTTATAGTCGGTCGATCTTATCACTAGTTATCACTGATATCGTGACATGCTTGTAGCAGACAACGAAAATCCAACAACTCTAGTCACCCCTTAATCACACCCAAGAAGGTTAATATACAAAGGTGAAGAGATTCCCATCGTGGGCGTAAAATTAAGTAACGTTGATGTCGTAGCACATGAGTTAAATAAAACTTAAACCCACTCTCGGAGAAAGATCAGCTGAGATACAACATAAATGAATTCCCAGTGAACGAAAACTCCGACCCCAATCAGGGCACATGACTTGAGGCTTACCTAGTTCCCTTTTGTAGCTTTCTCCTCTGTATATATGTTCTTGTCTATGTACCCAATATATGTAACTGCTGAAGAGGACCACAGTTAGTGGTCGAAATCTACTGTTTACTCTGTATTTCAGCTTATCTTTCTCCGAGAGCGGGTTTAAGTTTTTATTTTACTCTACGACATCTCCGTTACTTGATTTTACCCCCACGATGGAACTCTCTTCACCTTTGCATATCCTCCTGCAACATCAGGGACTAGAGCAAGCCTTTCGACTGTTTGAGTATTCTCTCACCATCCGCAAGGTTAATATATATATTTAGCGCATATCTATACACTTGTAACAACAACTATAATCACTCCAGGGTTACCAAATGTTGCTGTGGGTGAAACAAATATGTTGTATTCATATTTGCTAAATCCACAAAAACATTCCTAATAGATTTTGATTTGATTACCTCCAGCCCATTTCATTCAACTAAAGAACTGTCACCATTTAGATATTAAAATCACTAAAAAAAAATTAAATCACACATTTGGTAAAGTCTCACTGTGAATTTGATTCGATCACACTCGAGGATACCAACTTGACGGGCTTAATCATTTCGTTATACAAATATGGGATGGTTACCTTCAGTGAGATAAAATCTCTTGGAAAATAAAGGTACAAGTGACAGGATGTTGAAAGGTTTGAAATAATCTTAAGTTTATTTGGAATTAATTAATTTATTGTCTTGGTGGCAAGTCGATTTGAAGCAGCAATTTGTCTCTCCTGCGACATGACGTCACGAATTAGCTTTTTCCCTTCTCTTACCCGAGCTTTATTTTCTTTCTTTCTTTAAAATAAAGATAATTTATTTGGATTTAAACACATGAAATAACGTAAAAAAGATCAAGGTTAAACTTTCAGTGAGAAGAATGAAGAGAAAATGAATTAAAAACAATCTAATTTGATGGAAACATTCTCACAATTGGCTGTATCACAAGGCCATGCGCACGTACAAGGATGATAATTACAAAGCTTTCCCAATCTATCCCTTCTCCTCCTCCCTCTCGTATCAGATTATACTTCCTTTGTCGATTCTACTGTCAAGATATTTCATTAATGTTATTTTAATAAAACCAACATGCAAGTATTTGCACTGGTTTCATTGGTAAAATTTTCAATTTCAGGAACTACACCATCAAATGCTTTTAAATAAATCTTATCTCCTCTTTCCCCTCTCCCTTTTCCATCGTTTCCCTCTTCCCTTCTTCCCTATCTCCCTCTTCCCTTCTTCCCCTCTTCCTCCTCTTCTCTTTCTTTATCTCCACCACCTCAACTCCGTATATATCAATTCTCTATATGATTTGGGGTATTACGACATGTAGGATAACAATATGGAAAAAAATCAATGTTGCAACCATATTCAACAAGAATTGTATTAAAAATCAAACACACGTACGAACACACATGACCTCCATATTGCCCTGCTAACAATACATATTCGCAAATTGGCAACACACATCTTTGTGTTGTGATACATAATTATAAGCACCTTTTTATGGAGAAGCATTTTCATTTCCTCTGCGTTCATGTGTGCATGTTTGTGTGTGCGTGTCTGCGTGAGTGTATAAGTGTGGTGTGTGTGTGTGTGTGTGTGTGTGTGTGTGTGTGTGTGTGTGTGTGTGTGTGTGTGTGTGTGTGTGTGTGTGTGTGTGTGTGTGTGTGTGTGTGTGTGAGTGTGTGCGGTGTGTGTGTGTGTGTGTGTGTGTGTGTGTGTGTGTGTGTGTGTGCGTGTGTGTGTGTGTGTGTAGGTGTGTGGTGGTGTGTGTGTGTGTGTGTGTGTGTGTGTGTGTGTGTGTGTGTGTGTGGTGTGTGTGTTTGTTTGTGTGTGTGTGGGTGTGTGTGTGTTGTGTGTGTGTGTGGTGTGGGTGTGTGTGTGTGTGTGTGTGTGTGTGTGTGTGTGTGTGTGTGTGTGTGTGTGTGTGTGTGTGTGTGTTGTGTGTGTGTGTTGTGTTGTGTGTGTGTGTGTGTGTGTGTGTGTGTGTGTGTGTGTGTGTGTGTGTGTGTGTGTGTGTGTGTGTGTGTGTGTGTGTGTGTGTCTACCACTAATCTACCAAACACACAACGATCACGTGACGTGACCATGGGAATCAAAGCAAAGTGTGTCACAGTAACGATGAATAATATTTGTCACAATTTCATTACGTCACAGCAAAATACAAATAAAAACGCAATTAGTACCCTTATTAGGCGACAATAAATCACTAT
>NC_134810.1:23939669-23952169 GCF_046742065.1 Oratosquilla oratoria | reverse complement strand
CTTCTTTCTTCTTATGTATATAATACCACTTTTTGTATCACTTCTTTGTACCCGTGAAGATGTCTTATATGGACGAAAACGTTCGGTAACCGTATTTTTTATTTCCCAGTGGTTTCTGCAATATATATATATATATATATATATATATATATATATATATACATAAATATATATATACATTTATATATGTATATATATATATATATATATATATATATATATATATATATATATATTTATATATGTAAGTAAATGAATAAATAAATTCATGAAATAATGAATGAATAAACAACAACAACAACAACAACAACAACAATAATAATAATAATAATGATAATGACAATAATATGATAATAATAATAATGATAATAATGATAAATAAATTAATGAGCGAGATAACTAGAAGAAATAAGTTGATAAATACATATATAAAGATAATGAAACAATATGAAATAAAATAAATAGATTAAATAAATAAATATATAAATAAATAAATAAATAAATAAATAAATAAGAACTAAATTAAATCGATTTTTTTTTTTTTTTTTATCTAGGGCACTGCGGCTGACGTTCTGCATTATCATCATTATCATTATCAGTTGACCTGGATTGCTTTCGTCTCCCGTTGGCGTGCGAGTGAAACGAGGTCAGAGCCAAATAACCCTTGATTTCCAGTTAACTCAGCTGTTGTTATTTAACTTTGTTGTTAGTTACCTTGGTTGCTGTTAGTTAAACCGGTTGTTATTAGTTTATTCAGTTGTTTTTAGAGAACTCAGTTGTTGTTATCTAACTCCGTTGTTGTTAGTTAACTTGGTTGATTTTAGTTAATTTATTGTTAATTGACTCGGTTGTTAGTTAATTAGGTTGCTGTTAGTTAACTCGGTTGTTAGTTAACTCAGATGTTGTTAGTTAACTCTGCTACTGTTAGTTTAATTTGCTGCTGTTAGTTAACTCAGTCGTTGTTTGTTAAATAGTTCAAAGTAATGCGTTAGGAAACTATTATGAAATCAATCATGTAAATTACAATAAGACATTTAAAAATAAAAATAAAAATATCGCTAAATCGAGTACGGTGGAAAAATAAATAAAGAAAAAATACGAGAATAAATTGCAAAAATAGAAAAAAATATGAAGTAGTTTATAGAAAAAATGCTAATTCGAGTACAAAAAAAATCAATATCTATCTATATACCAGGGACTTCTTCTTTTATAATGGAGGTAGCCAAATCAGTCAAACACACACTCCCACCCACTCCACTCCCATCCATCGCCATTGCTTCCCTCTCATCTTAGCTCCTCGTGGATAATGGTCATTCCTTGTCTCCCTCCCTCTACCCGGGTCAGAAGCAATGCAGTAAGGCACAGTACATTCACAGCACGGCAGCTTCACTTACATGCCGACCACCCACCCCTACCCGTTTTCTATTACGAAAAAATAATAATAATAATAAATAAATATATAAATAAATAAGTAAAAAAAAAAAAAATAGACCAACCAGAAAAGTATTATTAAATACGTTACAGATAGAACAAAATAAATATAGAACAGAAAAAATAGAACCTGGCTGGGTTGGGAGAAAACGAGAAATTAATGTCGACAGAGAAAATTGAAATGAAATGAAAGACGCAAAGAAATAATAAAAAAAAAATACTAATGACTTTATGATGAGAGAGAAAAACACGCAAAAGAAAGGAAAAGAGAAAATGATGCTAAGTTAAGTTTGGTGAGAAAAACGGAGAGACAAGAGAGAAAAGAAAAAAAAGAGAAAAGAGAAAGATAACCATGTAGGGTTCGGAAGAAAAGAAATGTCTAATGAGGTAATGGGGAGCGAGCCACTGGGAGAAAAAGAGACACAAAGTAGGAGATGGAAATAAAAAAAGAGGAAGAGAAGGAAAAGAGGAAAACGAGGGAGACGATGGAAAAAGTGAGGAAAGAGAAGACGAAAGGGAAGAGGAAATAAAATAGGAATAATGTAGAAGAAAGATAAAAAAAAGAGTAAGAGAGGAAAAAGGGAGAGACAATGGAAAGGGAAGAGGAAAGGAAAAGAAAAGGAAAGAGGAAAGGGAAGAGGAAAGAGAAGAAAAAAAAAAGAGAAAAAAGAGATGAATAAGAAAAGAGGAAGATGAGGAAGAGAAGGAAAAGGATCAGACAATGGAAAAGGAGGAGGAATGGAAAGAGAAATAATGTAGAGAAGGTTAAAAAATAGAGGAAGAGAAGGTAATGGAAGAGACAATGGAAAGAGGAGTGGGAAAGAAAAACAAGAGGAGAAAGAGGTAGGGGAAGAGGAAGAAATACACACAGGAATGAAGAGAATGTGTGGAAGAGGAGGAGGAAGTGGAAGAAAAGAAGTAAAAGGGAGGAGAAGGAAGAGGGGAAGGGATAAGGGGAAAGAGAAGGAAGAGATAAAAGAGGATATGGAGGAGGAGAAGGAGGAATATGATATTAGAAAAATAAGAAGAAGAGGAAGAAGAAGAAGAAGAAGAAGTCATAGACGAAGAAGAGGAAGAAAAAGAAGTAGAAGAAGAACAACAGCAACAACAAAAAAGGAGAAGAAGAAAAAGAAAAAAGGAAAAGAAGAATAGGAAGAAGAAGAAGAGGAATAAGAATAAGAAGAAGAAGAGGAAGAAGAAGAAGAAGAGGAAGAAGAAGAAGAAGAAGAAGAAGAAGAAGAAGAAGAAGAAGAAGAAGAAGAAGAAGAAGAAGAAGAAGAAGAAAAAGAAAAAGAAGAAAAGGAAGAAGAAAAGGAAGAAGAAAAAGAAAAAGAAGAAGAAGAAATCGCGAAAATAAAAGAATGAGAAAAAAAAATATGAAAAAGATAAAGGAGGAGGATGGGAACCTGGAAAGTCGTAAAATGTTTTTAAAGCAGAAAAAATCGTCTTATTTTTTTTTGGGGGGGGAGAAAATGTGTGAAAAGGTAAGATAAAAAATAACAATAATAACAAAATAAATGAATGAATGAATAGATGAATGAATAACAAATAAATGAATGGATGAATAGATGAATGAATAACAAAGAAGCAACGGAGGAAAAACAACAACAAAATATATAAACATAATAAAATAATAAATAAATGAATGAATAAATTAATAGATAAATGTTACAAAAGAAGTAACAAAGAAGCAATGGGGGAATTTTTTTAAAACGAAATAATAAAATAAACGAATTATAACAAGACAACAAAAATGAACAATAAACAGATAAACATATAAACAAATAAAGGCTAGAAAAGAAGTAACAAAACAGCAGCGGAAATTGTGTGATTGTTAAACTCACTATGGTCTGGGACCACGTGCCGGGCGTGATCAACAGCTGCTACAACACCGGATGAGAGTGATAGAACAACAGATGTTATCATCTCGAATAAGAGCTCTACAGCTTGTATGACCCGTGGGTGTGCGTGTGTGTGTGCGCATGTGCGTGTATATATATGTATATAATATATATATATATATATATATATATATATATATATATATATATACATATATATGTGTATATATATATATATATATATATATATATATATATATGTGTGTGTGTGTGTGTGTGTGTGTGTGTGTGTGTGTGTGTGTGTGTGTGTGTGTGTGTGTGTGTGTGTGTGTGTGTGTGTGTGTCTGTGTGTGTGTTCGTATGTACCTTCCTTTGTACATAACCATGTCCACCATCTCCCCCCCACACACATGCTAGGAAACACCCAACCATCCAGCTCCTCTTTGTAAGCCTCTATACCAATGGGGGGGGGGAGGAGGAAGGAGAGGAAAGGGGGTAAGAGGGGGGAATGGAGAAAGGGGAAGGGGGGAGGGGGGAGGGGGGGAAAGTAAGCGTGTGCGTCTCACGCGTCAAGTTTGCTATACCATCGCGCACACCACTGAAACACTGAAACACGGCGTTGCATTAGTCATTCTTCATCACTGCTGTTTGTAGACTTGAGGCAAAGCGTAGTTTCTGTGTTTGTTTTGATTTTGTGAACAGGCGTTCCAGACTCTGTCTCTGAATCTATCTCAAACTCTGTCTCAAAATATTTTGGATAAAAAACAATAATAACAATAATTAATAATAATGATAACAACAACAACAACAACAACAACAACAACAATAATAATATTAATAATAAATAATAATAATAATAATAATAATAATGATAATAATAATAATAATAATTATGATAATAATAACAATAATAATAATAATAATAGTAATAATACTAATAATGATAATAATAATATAATAATACTAACAATAATATAATAATAATATAATAATACTAACAATAATAATAGTAATAACAATATTAATAATAACAATAATGATATAATAATACTAACAATAATAATAATGATAATGATAATAATAGTAATAGTGATAATAATAATAATGATAATAATAATAATAATGATAATAATAATAATAATAATAATAATGATAATAATAATAATAATAATAATAATAATAATAATAATAATAATAATAATAATAATAATAATAATAATAATGATAATAATAATAATGAGAATAATAATAATAATAATTACAATAATGATAATAATAAGAACAACCACAATAATAAAAATAATAATGATAATAATAATGATAATAATACATACATACATATACCAAGGCTTTTTCCCCCTTCCAAGGGAGGTAGCCAAAAAGGGAAAGGCATAAAAACACTCCCACCCATTTCATCCCTAAATACACTCCACACCCCTCCCACCCTTCCTCTCATCTGAGCACCTCCCGGATGACGGGTCATCCCTGCACCCTGCCCACCGCCCTGGGTCAGAAGCAGTGTCGCAAGACACAGTACATCCACAGCAAGGCCGCTTCATTTAATCGGCGACCCCCCCTCTCCGTCCCCCTTTGCATATAAGGAGAGGACGGGGAGAAATCCCTTCGGGCTGCGTCAAAAATTACTCACACATACTACCCCACCCCCCACCCCCCGCCCATTCCTCCTCATGCAGTCACAACATCATCCATATACAACCATTCTCCACTCACCTCTGTCTTCCGTCCTCTCCCTTCCTTCCTCAACAGACATTCCCCTCTTCCCCAAAGCCCCCTTCACCCCATCCATCCACCTCATCCTAGGACGTCCCCTCATGTTCACTCCCTCCACATCTGCCTTCCATACCTCTTTTACTAGTCTTTCTTCACTCATTCTTTCCATGTGTCCAAACCATCCTAATATTCTTTCATCAACCCTCTCCCAAATCCTTTTTCACCCCTGTTCTCCTCCTCACCTCCTCATTTCTCACTCTATCTAGCCTAGTAACCCCCACCATACTTCTCAGACACCTCATCTCAAACACATTCAAACTCCTTCTCTCTTCTTCTCTTATGTTCCACGTTTCTGCCCCATACAGTGCTGTTGGCACAATCACTCCTTCATACAGTCTCCTCTTCGCATCCATTCCCAAATGTCTATTTCTCATTACACTCTTTAAACCACCAAGGCATTTACTCGCTTCTCTCAATCTACATTCTACCTCCACCTTCACTCCACCTTTTCCTGCTACACTTGCACCCAAGTATCTAAAACTATCCACTTCCTCCAGTCGCTCTCCCTTAATGTTCACTTCCAGTCTACTGCCACTTTCACCCCTTGTACATCTCATCACCTTACTTTTACCCACATTTATCTTTAGCTTTCTTCTATCACATACTCTCCCAAACTCTGCCACCAGCTTCCTCAATCCCTCCTCTGACCCCGTCTGGGGTATTGGCTGCTTGTTATTGTGGCAAAGTAGCATGCAGTCGATACTTTAGGGTCTATATGGGGCGCCCCTACGGACCAGAGCCACACATCATTTTGTCTATGATAGAAGAAATTCTGTTCATAGAGAAATGATGACACTTTTATACTACGACTGTCCCTCCGTTATGCTGTCCCCCAACCCCTTGTTGCTGTCCTGTACCATTTCTCTGAGTATTCTCTTTCTGATTGGGGGATTTCCCTGTGGTGGGGGAAAAGAATACTGCCACCAAGTTTTCCCACTTGGATCGTAAGAGGCGAGAAGAAAGGGACGGGGAGAGGGACTAGGCATCCTTCTCCCTGTAGCCCCAAGGGGCAATTTCCTAAAACAAAAAGATAATAATAATAATAATGATAATAATAATAATAATAATAATAATGATAATAATAATGATAATAATAATAATAATAATAATAATAATGATAATAATAATAATAGTAATAATGATAATAATAATAATAATAATAATAATAATAATAATAATAACAATAATAATAATAATGATAATAATAATTATAATAATAATAACAACAACAATAACAATAGTAATGATGATGATAATAGTAATATATGAATAAACGAAAATAAAGCAATATATAAGTATTGAGGTTACTTATTCTTTGATCACACACGATAAAACAAATACGTTAAATCCAACTCTACGTTCTTCTACATCTGCATCATCCTCTGACCTAGCGGGGTCCCGATTGATTGAGACTGCTTTCAAAGGAAGGACCGAGCACACAAACACACACACACACACACACACACACACACACACACACACACACACACACACACACACACACACACACACACACACACACACACACACACACACACACACACACACACACACACACACACACACACACACACACACAAACACCATACACAAAAGCCTTTGCACGTTCCAGTTTGATCCCATAACCAGGACAATCGACCTTATCGATAGGGGCCATAAGGACTATTAGAGTTGGTATTTGCTTGAATTTAATTTCAAGTTTAATCTGCCATTTCATTTTTGTGTCGAGTTCTGATCCTTCTTCTTCTTCTTCATTTTCTTCTTCTTCTTCTTCTTCTTTTTCTTTTCTTTCTTTTTTTTTACTTCTTTTTATCCAGGTGTCAGTCATCCTTATTAATGAAATTCCCTTTCTTCTTTCTCCGCCTCCTCCTCCTCCTCCTCTACGACGAAGACGATGACGAACACCACCACCACCTATATAACTATCTCCACCAAAAGCACCAACAAAATTTCTTCTTCTTTCCCCTCCATCACCAGCACTATCACCATCACCACCACCATTATCACCAGAACCACAACAACCAAAACCTATTCCATCTCCTCTTACTCTTCCTCTTCCCTCTTCCTCCTCCTCCTCCTCCTCCTCTTCTGTCTCTCCCTCTTCTCCCCCTCCGCGCTGTCCTTCCCCTTGTTCTGTAATTGTTTTCTGACCGTTATCGAGCCCCTCCCCCTCCCTCTCCCCACCTCCCCTTCCCCACTCCCCTTTTCCAATCTTGGCCATTCTCTCTCTGTATCTGTGTCTGTGGGTCTGTGGTTCTGTCTGTATGTTTGTCTGTCTGTCTATCAATGTGTGTGTGTGTGTGTGTGTGTGTGTGTGTGTGTGTGTGTGTGTGTGTGTGTGTGTGTGTGTGTGTGTGTGTGTGTGTGTGTGTGTGTGTGTGTGTGTTTTCCAATAGTCTATCCAATGTCCTTCTTTCCATCTCCTCCTTCTTCTTCTCCTTTTCTTTCTCCTCCTTCTTCACTTCTTCCTCCTCCTTCTCCTCCTCTTCCCTTTTTCGTTTCCAATTTCCGTTCTTCCCTTTTACTCCAACATATATTCCTCCCCCTCCTTCTCTTCATCCTCCTCCTCTTTTATTCTCTTTTTCCTTTCTCTTTTATTCTTCTTCTTCCTTCTCTTATTCCTCCTCCTCCACCATCTTCTCTTCCTCCTCCTTCCCTTTTTCCTTTCTTTCTATCCTTCTCCCTCCTTTTTCTCCTCCACTACCTTCTCTTCCTCCTCCTCCTTCTCCTCATCCTTTTCCTCTGCCACCACCCTCTCTTCGTCTTTTTCCTCTTTCTTTTTTTTCCTCTTTTTCCTCTTCCTCCATTTTTCTTACGACCACTTTCTTCTCTCCTTTAGTCATAGTCTTCCCATTTTTACTTTTCTTCGCTTCCTTCTCGTATGTCCTCTTATCATTCTTATCTTCGCATTCATTTCCTTCGTCTGGCTTACCGCCATTTCAGCAAAACTCCCTCCAACTCCTCTTCCTCCTCCTCCTCCTCCTCCTCCTCACAATTCCTCCAAATCCTTATCCTCCTCCTCCTTCTCCCGCAAACTTTCGTCTCTTCTCTGCACCTTGAGTATAATATTCTAATATCATCATCATCATCTCCTCTTCTTCCTCCTCTTCCCCCTCCCTCTCTTCCTCTCCTTTCCCCTCTTCCTCTCCATTACCTTGTCTTATCCTCCTCCATCCCCTCTCCCTCATCCTCCTACTTCCTTCCTCCCTCTCCTTTTCTACTATCTTCTACTTTCTCCTTTTCCTTATCTTCGTCTTTATTCTCCATTCTTTATCAATGACTTCATCATCACCTCTTCAACCGTAACCCATTCATTCCAGTTGACGCTTATCTTACCTGAATGATATAATCCTATCTGCCTCCGCTTTCCGACACGTAAGGGGAGACTGTGACGGTGTCCTTTTCCCCCATCATGGGGTGAGGGAGGCAAGAAAGAGAACGCTCCCGAACCACATGGGGCAGAAGTTTGTCGTCTCCTCCTCCTCCTCCTCTTATTCTTCTTCTTCGGTCGCCCGGCCGGTGCTGCCACCTCACGCTTTCTTCGCGAACTAAGCTGTTTCTTCTTCTTATGTATCTTGAATTCCTTAGCTCGTCTGTGTTCAACCTCTCTCTATCTCTCTCTCTCTCTCCTTTGCAATCTCACTCTCCCAATGTATACATTTTTTTTAACCTCAACTTCCATCTTCTTACTACCATCCATATCATCACCAGCTTTTCTTCCTCCTCCTCTCCCATAACCACAATCACCATCAACAACTCCATCACCATCATCACCTCCACCAACATCTGTAAGATTTTACTATCTTCCATCACTTTAATTCTAATTTTTCCTTCCCACCCTCTCTCACCTATTTCTTCTCTCTCTCTCACCCCTCCCGCTTTCTCTCACTCTCTCCCTGTGTGTGTGTGTGTGTGTGTGTGTGTGTGTGTGTGTGTGTGTGTGTGTGTGTGTGTGTGTGTGTGTGTGTGTGTGTGTGTGTGTGTGTGTGTGTGTGTGTGTGTGTGTGTGTGTGTGTGTGTGTGTGTGTGTGTGCGCGCGCTCCCCCTGAGTACACGGAGGATGCAGCAGCAGGTGCTCTCCAACTAACTTTCATTAAATTCGTTGATGGCTGGGACGACCCGAGTTGACCCGACGAAACGACCGAAATTAGCCGAAACAATTAAGCGCACAAGATTTTGTTTCATTATCGTCGTTTTCGTCATTTATATATATATATATAATATATATATATATATATATATATATATATATATATATATATATATATATATTATATATATATATACACATATATATATATATATATATATATATATATATATATATATATATATATATATATACTGCATATATATATATTTTTTCTATTTTTCTATTTACAGGCCACCGGCTTTGACGGTCCTCTGCAAAACTTTTACCTCCTTTTTTATTTTTTCGTCTTCAGAAAGACCAAAAATAACCAATGAGCAAGCAAAAAACTTTTACCGCTCTGTTGACAAATTGTCTCCATTTGCTTATTTTAGAAAGAAGAGGTTTCTGAAATATTCTTTCTTATATGTACTAGGATTTATTTTATTTTATCTTATTTTATTCTATTTATCTATTCATTCATTATTTAGTCTATTCATTTATATACATATATATATTCATTTAACTATTTATTTATCTACCTATCTATTTATTTATTTATTTGTTTAATTACTTAACTTGCTGTCACATTTTTTCCTCGTCATTACCATCGTCATCGTCATTGGCTTTGATATTTTTCCTATTTTTCTCTTTTTTCATCGTCGTCATTGTTCGTTCCTTTTCGTCGTCATCGTTATCGTCTTTGGATTTTTTTTCGTCGTTGTCAAAAATCGTCGTTCTCGTCATTATCAAAAATCTTCGCGGTGTCTGTCGTCACAGGCAGCAATCAGCATAGAAAAGCTCCGAAACACACGGGACCTCGAGGAGACCCCAAATTTGAGCTGACGTTTTGACTTGTGGGTCAGCCGAGGTCACCTTCGTACGCCCGCGCTTAAAAAAAAAAAAAAAAAAAAAAAAAAAAAAAAAAAAAAAAAAAAAAAAAAAAAAAAAAAAAAAAAAAAAAAAAAAAAAAAAAAAAAAAAAAGGGGGGTGATGTTGATCCGTTTGTTTCTGTGATTGGTGATGCAATTGTAGTTCCGTTGCACGGGAGTTAGTTACTGTCGAGATGCCAAACCGTAATATTGTGTTAGTTTTTTTTTTTTTTACAGATAAAAAATAAGTAGATAAATAAAATCAATAAAGTGATAGATGAACAAATGAATATACAAATAAATGAATAGATATTTGACTAAATAAATTATTCAATAAATAATCAAATAAATAAAAGCCTTGCGTAACCTTCATTATCTTTTTTCGTTGTTTTTATTCTCTTTTTTGAGTTAATATAAACAGATTTGTTTATAATCATCTATGTACATAAAGGAGGGGAGGGAGGAAGGAAAAGAAGGAAGGAGGAATGGAAGGATGGAGGAATGGAAGGATGGAGGATGGAAGGATGGAGGAAGGGAATGAGAGAAGGATGGTGGGGAGGGGAAGGTGGGGAGGGGAAGGTGGGGAGGGGAAGGTGAGGAGGGAAGAGAAGGAGGGGAGGAAGGAGGCGAAGGTGGTTCAACACGGGAAGGAGGGAGGAAGGGGAAGGAGGGAGGAAGGGGAAGGAGGGAGGAAGGCAAGGAGGATGTGTGGAAGGAGGGAGGGAGGGGAAGGAGGGGGAGGAGAAGGTGGGGAGGGAAATTGGTGGAAGGATGGAAGGAGGGAAGAGAAGGAGGAGGAAGAGAAGGACAAGAAGGAGGAAGGGGAGAGCTGGGGAAGGGAAGCTTCGGTAGGAGAAGAAGGGAAGAAGGGGAAGGTGGGGGAAGGGAAGTTGTGGTGGAAGGGGAAGGAGGGAAGAAGGAAGGAGGGTGAGGAGGAAGAAGGAGGGAAGGGAGGGAGGGAGGGAGGGAGGGGAGGGGGACGAAATTGTACTTCGAAATTTGCAACAGAAGAGTGGAATGATAGGAGGCCTGATGCCATGCAATTTTGCAACAAAACGCATACAAGAATGCGCACTTTCGAACTGAAGAAAGTAGGTCGTAATATAGACCCGGAGAGCTCCAAATGATCCCCCGGAAATCTAGAATCCCTGGATCTGAAACACCCAGAACGAAACGGCGTGTAATCGAGAAAGTCCCCGGTTTCCAGGCATTGACTAAAATTTCAGTTAGTTTGTCAAAATTTGCTTCCGGTCCGGATTTTCGATTTTCTTTTTTTTTTTTCCTGAACAAAGAGGCTTGTCCTATTCCTTGTTATGCGTACGCCTGAAGGCTTTTCGCGTTGGGCAAAGCCATTAATTTCGCTGAACCACGGGACCAGTCAAGCGAAACCAATTGAAGACGGGGGGCCGATCTCAGCTCGCCGAGGTTGTCAGCCGTGATGAGAAAAGGACGTGAAAGACATATTTTTTCCCCTAATGAGACAAAAATCGACAAAAAAAGACTAAAATCTAATCGGCAATAATCTCTTAGAATTGACCAAAGCTCTTCCCACCAAAATGAATAAACAATTAAACAAACAAATGAATAAATAATAATGAATATATAATCATATAATTATAATATAAATACATTATCATATACATATAATATAATGATAGATAAAAATCGATAAATGGAAAATTAACAAATAAACAAGTAAATAAACACATAAATAAAAACCATAATCTTTTTTTTAAATATTAGTAATAACAATAATAATGGTAATGAAGACAATAACAGTAAATAATAATCCTCCACCCGTACATTTCTACCTCTTTTCCTCCTCCTCCTCCTTCTTCTCCTCCTCCTCCTCCTCCTCCTCCTCCTCCTCCTCCTCCTCCTCCTCCTCCTCCCTCCCTCCTCTCATCCATAATTCAACTCCCACATGATATTTAATACCTCCCCACCACCCCTGAGTCCAACCACCTCTGTGTACAAATCGACCAAAAAAGGGCCTACCACCTACTCCAGCGCATTTTGAACACTATGAGCCTCGTGCCGTAAGCCCACCCAAATATTACTTCAACCTCCTGCAATAATACTGGGTAACTATTTTTCACACAAAAAAAAAAAAATTCTTTTGATTTTTTGTGTTTCTAATGCAAAAATTTGAGCTGATTCCAAATACGTACTTATTTTTCTTCTACCATCGACGGTTGTAATGATATAAAAAATTATACTAATATGAAGAAATGTATGGGGTGCGGAAAAGACACAATTGTCGCTTACAATTTTATTTTTTTCAAGTTTATACTATAGATATTGACGTTCTTCACATGAAATTGTGAAAGGTACGAGGTACTAGATTGCTTATAGACTAATTTGGAAATAACACAGGTTACCATGAAAAAACATGGGCCCCTCATGTGATATGTGGAAGTTGTCGATCAAATTTAG
>NC_134810.1:23927169-23929669 GCF_046742065.1 Oratosquilla oratoria | reverse complement strand
CAAAATAAGGTATAGGAAGACAAGAAACGACAAGAAAAACAAGACAAGAAAAGGCAAAAAGTAAAGAAAAGAAAAGAAGACTCAAAACAAGACAAGAAAGTTTACTAAGTCATCGTGTAACACATGGAAAGGATATGGAAAATGTTGAGAAAGTTGAAGGCCGATCGAAGATGGAGAGGAAATGATCAGGAAAAGGTGAGAGCAAGACTCTGGGAAGGAGGAGGGCACGGGCAAACATGGAAGACCGAGATGGAACGAGAAGAAGAGGAAGCTGAAGAGAAAGAAGAAAAGGAGAAGAGGATGAAGAAGAAGAAGAGAAAGAAGAAGAAGAAGAAGAAGAAGAAGAAGAAGAAAAAGAAGAAGATGAAAATAAAGAGGATGAAGAAAAAGAAGAAGAAGAAGAAGAAGGAGAAGAAGAAGAGGAAGAAGAAGAGGAGAAAGAAGAAGAAGAAGAAGAAGAAGAAGAAGACGATAGATAGGAAGAAGAAAATGAAGAGGATGAAGAAAAAGAAGAAGAAGAAGAAGAAGAAGAAGAAGAAGAAGAAGAAGAAGAAGAAGATGATGAATAAGAAGAAAAAGAAGAAAAAGAAAAAGAAAAAGAAGAAGAAGAAGAAGAAGAAGAAGAAGAAGAAGAAGAAGAAAAAGATGATGAATAATAAGATGAAGAAAAGGAAGGAGAAGAAGAAGGAGGAGGAGGAGGTCGAGGAGGAAAAAGAAAAGGAAGAATACAAAAGGACGAGCAGACACTAGGAGGGGCTGGCGAAAAGAAGATAAGGATAAAGACGCAAAAGAATAAAAGTAAAGAGCGAAAGAGTATGATACGGGAAGGTAGCGAAAAGAAAAAAAAGCGGAAAGAGCAAAGAGAGAAAGAAAAGAGAGAAGAGATCAATATAAGAAGAGTGCCTGTGTGTGGTGTACAGAGAAAAGACGCCCAACATATACAAATACTTAATATTAATCCAACGTCCACGACATGAGCAGCGACGTCAGACAGAAGTGGTGGGATTGTTGCTAACTGATATGCATCGAGGCAACGGGCGGGAGGATGTGACAGGACAATGGGAAGCTGACAACGTCGCTGTGACATAACAAGACTCGCACTGGCGAGAGGTGCAGCGTGACAGTGAAAACAAATGTTTCGTTCATAAAGAAGAGAATATTACCTTCTCTGTCGAACCTTTGTGGAAAGAGTGACAACACTGTGACCATAATAAGCAAATTTCGCTCATTTGTGATATAATGAAATCTCTTTTGACGAACTATTGTGAAAACTGACAATGCATTGAAATTACACCCAACGTACAAGTGTGAATGAATCTACACAGACACAAAGATCTTTAGGCTTACTAAGGAAAGTATTACACAGAATTACTACTTAGTATGTACGGAACATAACTTCATTTGTACCAAATATAAGATTCATCTCAGCTACGGTGGTAAATCCATTGTTATATCAATCTAAATATCTTCACCTTTTCCTCCTCCTTTCAGTTTAGCTTCCTGTGAACCTTCCTCTCTCTTCCCCAATTCTTAGTGCTTTGAATCTGTAGACATTTCCTCTCATCATTCTAAATTTTATTAAGATACAAGCTATTACCAGGTACTATCATTTTTCTTCACCGATTCCCACTCATACAACATTATTTGAGAAGTTTACATACGTTTAAATTTCAAATAATTTCTCTACAAAGCAATTACACTCTGCATTTCCTTTCCTTTAACGATATCGTAAATATAGCTACTTGGTTGTATATGAACGACTACAATGATATCACATACTCCTCCTATCTACTTAATTTTCTTTTCATACTTCATACTCACCTTCTCCTCTATATACATATAATTCGCTAACTCTTCCACCATTTCTCTTATCGAGTACATCTCTAATATTTCTGCAACGACCTGTCCAATTTATCATATTTTTCTTCTTCCAGATACCAGAATTTAAGAAAAGTCACAATGTATGTATTTTCTCTTCACTTGGGTGAGTACCTGAATCCAATCCTCAGTCTAAATCTGTTTTGCTCCCCACACATCTATTCCCGTCTTTACCTCGCTTCTTTCATTCCTGATATCACAATACACCATAAACCTTGGGCGAAATGTTCAGTCAGCTGATACATATATATATATATATATATATATATATATATATATATACATATACTGTATATATATATATATATATATATATATGTATATATATATATATATACACACACATATATATATACATATATATATACATATACATATATATATGATATATATATATATATATATATATAAGTATATATATATATATGCTGCACTCCCTTTCTTTTCGATCCTCCCTTCCCCCTCCCCTGTCACTTTTTCCACCCTTTCTTCTTCATCTTTAGAGGTTTCTGTGCAACGATCCAATCCTTCTCCATTGTCGTTTCTGCAACATTCCTTCTGATATCCCATCTACTACCACCACCACTGGGAGTCACAAAGGAAATCCTACACACCACCGATG
>NC_134810.1:23919669-23922169 GCF_046742065.1 Oratosquilla oratoria | reverse complement strand
CGAACCTTTAATCACAAAAATATGCTGAGTAACTCTGGTCCGTAGGGATGTCAATAAAGTCTCTAAAATATCAAATGCATAAAACATAAGACATTACTCCACACGAGAAGAACGGGTAATGGTACAGATGGAGGAAAAGAAATAAACTAAACGAAATGGAGAGAAACGCGTGGAAATAAAAGTGAAAAAAGGGGAGGAATTAGAACGAAGAGAAGTGAAATGAAAGGGAAGGAAATAAGAGTCGAACATTAAGAGAAGGGAGATAAGGAGACAGGAAATTGATAGAAGAATAACGGACGCTATTCTCCAGATGAACGGGAGGGGAAAGAGGAAGAAGATGAGGAAGGGGAAAAAGAATGGTTGAAACAGGAAACATCAAAATCAAATGTCGATGGAAAAGAAAAATCATGGAGGAGTTGGGAAGACAGGAGCGGAGGTGGGGAGAATAGATTTTTTTTTTTTTTTTTTTTTGGGGGGGGGGGGGGGTGAAATGTCACTCCCACGTAAGAGAGGATGAAGAAAAGGGAGACAGGATGAGACTGACACAAGCCAATTACCCACGGGGGAAGATTGGAAAAATACAACCACAGGGCTGGCAGACACCCTAGGACACACACGTACACATACACAAATATACACATACACACATACATATACATGAACACACACACATACTGTACACACACACACACACACACAAACATACACACACACACACACACACACACACACAAACACACACACACACACACACACACACACACACACACACACACACACACACACACACACACACACACACACACACTGACACACACCAATTCCAATGGCCACTGATGATGGTCACTTGTCCTCTGCACGACCTTGTATGTATGAGAGAGAGAGAGAGAGAGAGAGAGAGAGAGAGAGAGAGAGAGAGAGAGAGAGAGAGAGAGAGAGAGAGAGAGAGAGAGAGATACAGTTATTTACTGTACATATAGGTTTACAAAGGCGGAGCATGCCGACAGGAGACTTTTTGATCCATATCTAGTCGGGTGCGAAAAAAATCATAATAATAAATGAATAGATAAGAACTATAATAATTTAAATAGCAAATAAAATACATAAATAAATGCGTAGGTATAGTTGAATAATAAACAAACAGGTAAATAGTAAATAATAATAAACTGACATATAACTAATAATAAATGAGAATCAAACGGACTAATGATAACAACACAAAAACAAATAATATAAAATGAATGATAATCATTACAGCATCTTGCTTAAGTGTTTATCTAAATGATTCTTAAAGCTTCGAACTGAACTACATTGCACTGCCTTCTGCAGGAAGTTTATGCCATTCATTAACTACACGGTTGGTGATGTTGTTTCTACCCATTTCCAAATTGAATCTATTTCCGGACAGTTTGAGACCATTATTTCTTGTCTGATTCTCATTCAGTGTGAAAATTTTATCACTTTTGATGTTGTCAATTTCCTTTAGAATTTTAAAGACCTGTATCAAGTCATCTCTGAGTCTATGCTTTTTTAGGGAAAACAGATTCATATGCTTTAGTCGATTTTCGTATGATTCATTTTTTATATTTGGAATCAGTTTTGTGGCTCGCCGTTGTACTTTTTCCAGTCTGTCAATGTCTTTAATAAGATTCGGTGACCATACGAAAACAGCATATTCCAAATGTGGACGAACTAACGATTTATATAGCTTGTTAATGAGTGATGGACTTTTGAAGTCAAAAGATCTCGCAATCAGTCCTAGAATCTTATTTGCTTTCTCAGAGGCTGAAATACACTGCTTGGATGATTTGAGTTCGTTACTGATCTTTTTCACTATTCATTTTTGTTAACGAATTTCCAAATAACTTGTAATCGTACTTACTGTTATTTTTACCTATGTGCATTACCTTGCATTTACTTGTGTTAAATTTCATTAGCCACTTTTCAGACCATTGCTGTAATTTATCTAAATCTTCTTGAATATCTCATTGGTTTAAGTGATCATTTGCCGTTCCGCACAGTTATGTATCATCAGCAAATTTGGAAACAGTAGATTTTAGTCCATGGTCTATATCATTTATTTATACTATGAATAGAGGTGGCCCATTCATAATGGAGAACGTAATATGTTCATTTACGTATTCATACCGAACATAAAGGCAGATGAATTAACCCAGCGACAGCCAAAGTCTTCCCTCATCTGAAAAGAATCGCCTGAAGCAAAGGTTCTCCTCCTCCTCGACAGTGAGAGTGAAACATGCACTCCATGGGTCCTACCGAAGGACGGAGGGAAGGTTCTTCGCTCGATCTCCGGTGGTGGTGGCGACGCCGATCTGCCGGAGAGTCCACCAAGTCCCTTTCTCTTCTCTCTCTCTCTCTCTCTCTCTCTTTGTAGGGGTGGGGTGGGGGGTTGAAGTCAAGGCCGGACGTGACGTAACAACCAAAATATGACAACACTGGATATAACATTCTGAATTGTAACAAGGAAAATAATTAATCT
>NC_134810.1:23889669-23894669 GCF_046742065.1 Oratosquilla oratoria | reverse complement strand
TAGGACCAACTGTCTCACATATGGACCAATTCCAGAATTAAACAATGAAATGAAATATTAAAAAATAATAATAATAATAATAATAATAATTAATACTGAGGTACCACGGAGTTTAGTAAAATCGCCTGGCGACATCCACAGCAAATTATTACATATTTTTTTTTTTACTATTCAAATACACCAGTTGATTTCATTCACATTATGAAGGCACAATTTCTCGTTCAAAGGGTGAAGTTCAAACGTTCAACTGTTCATAAATGGGCAGTGCGTGGGTGGGAGTACGGTTGTGGGGGCGGGGGAGAGAGGGGGAAGTGGGGGAGAGGGGGAAGTGGGTGAGAGGGGGAAAGTGAAAACTGCTGGATGCAATCACACATTGAAATTTGCGAGCCGAACTTTCAAATGTTGATGCGAATTTAATCTTTTATTGCTCACCGTTCGCTCCTCCTGCATTACCTCTCCACTATCATTCTCTTTCTCTCTCTCTTTCTCTCTCATTTTCTCTCTTTCTCTCTCTCTCTCATTCACTCTCATTGTCTCTATCAATATATCTCTATCTATCAATTAATCACACACTCTCTCTAGCTCTTTTTTTCTCTTCTCTCTGTCTATCAATCATCTCAGGCTCTTCTATTTTTCTCTTCCCTAATCTCCCTCTATTCTCCCTTTTTCTATATATCTCTCATTCAATCATAATCTATCTTCCTCAATTTCTCCGTAACTTTATCTCTCTTTATTTCCCATATCATTCTCTCTCTCTTTCTCTCAGTCATATTCTCTTATTCATCTTCCTCTCTCCCTCCCTCTTTCTCTGTCTCTCTTCCTCACTCTCTTTTCTCTCTTTTTCCTCACTGCCTTCTCTTTTCCTTCGTTTCTATTCCTCTGAAGAGATGTTGACCTACAAGAAGAGAACGATATTCCAACACGACCGTCTCCCCGGGCAGCGGAAACTCGAACTCGGGTCCACAGGAACTCACGTTTGTGCCAAATCCTTCAAACCCAGTACTGCACCAGACCACTGCGGCATTGAAGTGTCTAATGTCCACGGAAACATGAACATTCTTTATTAAAAAAAAAAAAAAAAAAAAAAAAAAAAAAATCCAATTTCCTTTTAAATTAAAAGGATTCCTAATATGATGTTTTCTCAACTGAATAAAATCGTCTGGCGGCAGATTTCATGTTTTTTTCCGAGCGTGAGGTCTCAGCGAAGGGGTTGGGTCTCCTAACTTAAACGTGACTTGATAGTTGGGTGAATGTCTCTCCTCAATCTTGACGTCAATTTTCTTATTCCATCAACCCGCCCACAGCCTCAACTCATCTCCATTACCTCATCTTCCATTTTACCTCGTACTCCACCTGACCCCAACCTTCACCTAACCTCACCCTCCACTTGACCTCACCCTTCACCTGACCTCACCCTCCACTTGACCTCACCCTCCACTTGACCTCACCCTCCACCTGACCTTACCCTTCACCTGACCTTACCCTCCACTTGACCTCACCCTTCACCTGACCTTACCCTCCACTTGACCTCACCCTACTCTTGACCTTACCCTCCATATGACCTGACCCTTCACCTGACCTTACCCTCCACTTGACCTCACCCTATTCTTGACCTTATCCTCCACATGACCTCACCCTCCACCTAACCTCACCCTCCATCTGATCTCACCCTACTCTTGCCCTCACCCTCCACCTGACCTTACCTCTACCTGACCTCACCTCCGCCTGACCTAGCCCTCCACATGAGCTCACCCTTTACCTGAACTTACCCTCCAACGTCCTCATCTCATCCTCTTACTCCACCTTCTACTAATCACACCCTTCAGCCTCACCCTTCGCTTTATTTTCCCTAATCTTCAGGCTTCATAACACTCTTCTTTCAACCTCCCACACCTTATTTTGGTTCCCGCCAGGTGATTTTATTCAGAGAATCGAGACGTTTCCGGACATTAAGGAGGTTAATCTGATCTCGATTAACCATCTGACAGTTATGTCCGAGTCTTTTGTTTAGCCCTGATACTGGCAGGTAATCTAAATCAAATGAAAGTAGAAAACATTCAGACATCAAGGCGCCATCTCAGTTGACATTCTAACCCAGCGGTTCTCAGCTTGGGGAACCATGGGAACCCCTAAGGGAACCCTGCCAAGTATCTAGGGGGTGGGGGGGCATGGCCTGCTGTTACAAAAAATCGTATCAAATATAAAAGGATTATGTTTGTTAACTCTGTGTTAAAGCAAAGGGTTTCTCTTCATCATCATTTTATTTTCCTATTTTATTTCATTCATTTGTTTTATTTATTTATTTATTATTTTTTTACCTCTTTGGTGGGGTAGGATTTGGGCGAAAAATGGAGGGGTACCACACAAATGTTGAGAATTTATGAAGGGGGAAATGGAGTGAACATGGTTGGAAACCACTGTTCAAACCTCAACACTCCTGCTGCCGCCATGCGATTTTATTAACTTGGAGGGAAACTCCCACCAGATGCCAAAGGGTTAACTTTCCTTCCCCCCCACCTCTCGGCCTCGAACCTCACCCTCCAACTTCGCCCTCGAGCCCCGCCCTCCACCTCCCGACCTCCCACTTCAGACTACGAACCTCTCCTCCCCAATCCTGAAACCACTTCCCCCTTCAGATTGCCGACCACCTCCCACTTCAACCTCGCCCTTCAACTCCCTCACCTTGGCGCTATTATCGGAACAATGATGAAATGCAGCCGCCGCCATCTTGGGGAAGAAAATGGGAAAGACAATTTCGCTCTAAACGTCTGTGACCTGAGCGGGGAACCCGCCGCACTGCGCAGACGTGACTTCGCATTATGTCTTTACCAACCCTCATCATAACAATAACAGCGAGTCAACAGAAGGGTGGAGGAGGGAGGGGTGAGAGGGAGGGAGGGGAGGAGAGAAGGAGGGAGGGAGATAAGAAGAGAGGGAGGGAGGAAGGGAAGACGGGAGAACAAGGAAAGGGAATAAGGAAGGATGAAATTCATGGAAAAGGAGAAGGGGTGAGGAAATTAGGTAAGAAAGAGAAGGAGGGAGTGGGGAAGGGAATAAGACAGGGGAAGGAGGAGGGTAAGGGGTAAGAGATGATGTAAGGAGAAAAGAAAGGCATGGGCGCTAGGTATGGGAGGAGATAAGGAAGAAGGTAAGAAAGAGAGAGGAAGGGAAGGAGTAGGGTAGGCAGGAAAGTTGGAGAGGGAGAAGTGAAGGCCCTAAGAAATGGAGTAAAGAAGGAGGGTGGGCATGGAAGACGGGGTAAGGAGGAGGGAAGGAGGTAGGGAGTAACAGAGGGAAGGAAGTAAGGGCTAAGGGAAGGAGGGAGGAAATAAGGAAGGCAGGACGACGGGGGAAGGAGAGGGGATGAAGGGAAGTAGGTAAAGAAAGGAAAGAAGGAGGAAAGGCACGGAAGACGAAAGAGAGAGGAGGGAAGGAAGGGAAAGAAGAATGGATAAGAAGTGGAATACAAAAAAACAAGAAGAAGAAGAAAAGGGATGGGTGGAGGAAGGGAATAAGAAAGTAAAAGAAGGGAACAAGAAAGGGAAAGACGAAGGGAAAGCTGTGAATCAAGAGGAGGATGTTGTGATACCGGACGGAGAGTGTAAGCAAGCACGCACAAGCACGTGCATGAGAGGCTCAGTGGGAACAAGAGAAGTCGGCTTTTCCACGAACAGCGAGGTGAGGGTGGGCGGGTGGGGGGTTTGGGGGTGGTGGAGTTGGAGGTGGAGGTGGAGGTGGAGGGAGGTTTGGAGGTTGCATTCCAGTCTCTTTAAGCAGTTCTGTGAGTGATAGTCAACCACGAAGAATGATCAAGAAAGGTGAGGTTCTTGAACAGTGCCACAGTGCCACAAGAATACCATAATCTTCCTTGGCACTCTAGCTCATTTATTTCCCTCCCCCTTGCCTCTCCGACACCTTTCTCCACAGACGTGCCCCCTTCACCTGCACATCTACATGTGCTTCAGCCCTCCCTCCCTCTCCCCCTCATTCCACCTCCCCTCCCCCACCATCTTCTTCACCTTTCCCGCAATCGTCCCCCACACTTTCTTCTTCATCAACAGACACTTCCCATCACTTGCACGCATACAAAAATGGCAGCACGATTTCTACCGTACTTATCTTATCATCTCACCTGTCTCCTACCCAACTCCCTCACTCCCTCCCTCCCTCTATTACTCCCACTCACCTTCCTCCTTCCCTCCTTTCTTCCCCATTGTTCAGTCATCCACATACTCATTCATATGCATACCCTTCACCTCCTTCGCTCAATTCCCCCTTCCTTCCTTCACCTCTGTCCTCCCTCTTCTTCCTCCCTCCTCTCCTCAGCTTGTACACCCTCCTCATCCTTCTCTTCCTCACTGCCTCTTACCCTTCCCTCCGTAAACGTGCCTCTTCAATCACACGTACATAATAACACACCACTTCTCCCTTCCCTCCTTTTCCTCTCTCCTTCCTCCTTCTCTACTTCTTACACCTCCACTTCCATACTTCCTTCCCTCCCACCTTCCATCCCTTCTTCTCCTTCCCTCTTACTTACACCTCTCCTTCCCATCCTCTATTTCCATACTCCCTTCCCTCCCACCTTCCCTCCCTTCTCTTCCCTTCCTATACCTCTCCTTCTCAATCTCTAGTTTCATGCTCCCGTCCCTCCCACCCTTCCTTCCCTCCCTTCTCATCCCTCCCTACTACACCTTTCCTTTTTATCCTCTACTTCCTAACTCCCTTTCCTCCCTTCCCCCACCCTCCCTCCTTCCTTCTCCCTCATTCCTCTACTCCCTATCCCCTCACCCTTTCCTCCCCTTTTCTCCTCATTCCTAGCCTCTCCTTCCTCTCCTCTACTTCCTTATTCCCTTTCTTCCCACCCTTCCCTCCCCTTCCCTCCCTTCTTCTCCCTCATTCCTACGCCTCTCCTTCCAATCCCCCACTTTCTAGCTCTCCTTCCTCCCTCCCCCACCCTCCTTTCCCTCTCTCTTCCCCCCACACTCAGCCCCGCATGGGGA
>NC_134810.1:23872169-23879669 GCF_046742065.1 Oratosquilla oratoria | reverse complement strand
AGCTCTAACTCTTCGTCGAGTTCTTGTTAATCTTGTATTTCGATACGACTCAATTTGAATTAATCCTCTCGCTCTCCCTTTTGTGTCATTATTCACCAACGTTCCCATAGCACTTCGGACAGAATAAGGCATTGTATCGGACTAGAAGGTTGTAGAATACATTACCTAATACATCACGCTTGGAGTGCGAGCCTTGTCTTCCTCCCTGATACAACAACGTGTTAATGTTTCTGAGAAGGTAAATCAAATGATGTAATGGGTCCATAAATCATTGTTCACAATGGGTTCATATATCTTCACTCTCGGTGAACGTAGTAACCAATCCAAGGCCTCAGGACTTCGACTGTAAAAAAATAAATCTACAGAGATTTTTTTTTTCAATTACATTATCTAAAACAAATCTATTTAGTTTCTGTTTTCCAACCAACTGATTAGGGGTCATGCCGAAATTATTATAATTTTCTTAGTTTAGATATTCACTTAAATACTGTTTTATTATTATTATTATTATTATTATTATTTTTTTTTTTTTTTTTTTTTTTTGCCTTAATATCAGCCTCGTTCTGGAGAAGGAAGTCTTTAGTATTGTTTCTTTTCAATGTATTTCATTCCATTCCACTTTTGTTAGACAAAAGAGAGGAGCTTACGCCAGGAGGCTCTGAGTGGCTGCGGCCGAAACCGTCACCTTTGCCCTATTTTGCGCTTTTGGGATTGTTTAGGCAGAACTTACGGTGGTATTCTAAAAAAAATCTTTCCTTATATATATATATATATATATATATATATATATATTATATATATATATATATATATATATATATATATATATATATATAAGGAAATATTTTTTAAGAATACCACCGTAAGATTCTTAAGAAATCTTTCCTTATATAAATCTTTCCCTTCTAAGGATTTAGATAAGATTTATACAAGGAATTTTTTTTTTTAAGAATACCATCGTTAATTCCTTTGGTCGTGGCAGGACTTTTATAGTTTTGTTTAGGCTAACGCCAGGCAATTTTATTCAAGGTTATTCCTAAAACCCGAAAAATATTATAATATTTTTAAACTTTAGGGTAAAAAAATAACCCCAAACGTCTTTATTAAAGTCGACAACCCTTTTATCCCGAATACCATCAGGTTGTTGGTCAATGACAAAATTACCCGCCTCCAGCCCCCCCCCCCCAAAAAAAAAAATCGGGTGGAAAGGGATTTTAGATTACAAGAGATAGCTGCCATTTCATATTAAACCGGTGATCCAATTCCGTCATTTTTTGTTCATTAAATATGGCGTCCTGACGGCCCGTTTCAGCTGAACACAAAGGCCTGAAACCGCTACTCTTCGTCCCTGTTACTAAGTTTAGTCTTGATTACCGGCATATAATAACTAAGGCTGTGTGAGGAAATAATACCACTTAACCGCGTATACTAGAAGGATACAAATAACGCTTCTATTTTTACATACGAGCTAGATTGTGTGTACAACCGCTAATCATAGTCAACGGGGGGAGGGCGGTTCTGCATGTCTGCTCATCAAACAGAGCTTTACCCTTTCTAGACAGCGACTTTGTGTAGAGCCCCATGGTAATACACACACGAATGTATCCAACATAACTGTGTGGGGAAGACGTAATAATGTTCGTAAACAGATAAGTAGTCTACGGCAGGTGTCACACTGTCCGGCGCCGCCGTTGGGACTTTTTTGTCGGCTATAGCAAAGGCTTCCTTATGAGCCATTAAACTCGAAAGGTTATGATTGTATTTGAGCCATGGGGTGGTGGTCGTCCTTATATCAAGTTCTGGCTAACGCCAAGTGACTTCATTAAGCTCAATGAACTTGCCCATCATCTGGCCGTATCCGGTGCCGCCGCATAGTGTGACATCGCTATTACTCTCTATCCATTAAGGGTGGAATTTCGAGTGATCGTTTCATATGTACTGTAGATCACCGTGGTTTATGATTTGCTGTTCGTGTGTTCACTTTATGTCCTCGTTACCGCCAAACTAGTGCGCTGGTGGCGTCAACAGAAGGGTTAATGTGGTCTCGTATTCGCTTAGTCCTGGGTTTGAATCCCACCTCCTCTCCTGTTCCCAGCAGCGAATATTACTTACCAACAGTCCCTAAAGCGTATAGAACAAAGGTGACGGCTTCGGCCACAGCTACGTACCTCCTACGTACGACTTTATTCACCTGAAATTGGAGGATGGCGCCCCCTGGACCCTGAAAGATAAAGACCTCCCCCGTCTCCCCCAGGGGAGGCCTTTCCCCCCTTATAAGGGAGGTAGCCAGCCAAGGCATAAGCCCCCGCCCATCCCATCCCCATCTGTCAATCATAGCCCTCTATCTTAGCTCCTCGTGGATGAGGAGTCATTACTGTTCTCTACCCACCGCCCGGGTCAGAAGCAATGCAGCAAGACACAGTTACACAACTTCCTGTGCTATTGTTTGGGTCATAGGTACTTGTAATTTAGTTTAATTTACCAAATTATAATATACAGCATAATACATTATACAACTTTCTTAAATTTAGTGTGATCCAGTGTACAGGTTAATTTAGAAATTATACTGGACATGGCTTCTTGAAAATAGAAACTTTTTAAGTTACAGTATACATATACTATATAATGCACCTTCCTCACAGATACTGTTAGGCGCCTACAGTATAAAGCAAATAATGATGATAAAATAAAAAATCAATAGATAAATGAAATGAGATTTTTCAGACTAATCACGGAGATTTTTTTAAGGTGGTGTTGATCCACATTTTCCAAAAGTCCCATCTTTCTCAAAAAATATTTTTCTTCCCTTTCCATCTTCCTTTCCTTCAACTCTTCCCCTTCTCATTTCTTTCCTATCACTCTTATCTCTTTCCTTTGTAAATGTGTCCTCTCCTTCCTCCTTTACCAGTTTCTGTCCACTCGTTCTCCTTGATTAGTAATTTAGTTTATCGTATCATTCCCTTTCTTCCTCCCCTCTTTTTCCGCTTTTCATTCCTCTCTCTCTCTCTCTCTCTCTCTCTCTCTCTCTCTCTCTCTCTCTCTCTCTCTCTCTCTCTCTCTCTCTCTCTCTCTCTCTCTCTCTCTCTCTCTATTTCTCTCTTACCAATCTTTTATTCTTTCTTCCTCTCTACTTTTTGGTCTAATGATTGATTTAAAAAAAGAAAATCTTCTCTCTCTCCCTCTCTCTCCCTTTCTCTCTTTCTCTCTTACCAATGCTTTATTCTTTCTTCCTCTCTAATTTTTGCTCTGATGATTAATTAAAAAAAATCTTCTCTCTCTCTCTTTTACCCATGTTTTTTTTTCTTTTGTCCGCTCTACTTTTTGCCCTTTCATTATTAATTTTCCAAAAAACTATTTCTTCTCTTACAGACTCTTCCTTCCTTCGTCCCTTTTCTTCTTCCTTCCATTGTTTCTTCTTTCTTCCCCTGTATAAGCCTATGTGTATTGTGCGCAGAGCACAACCCCATGGGATATAACCAGAGTTCAAGAGTCATCAGGTGTGTCTGATACCGGAGGCGTTTCCCATGCACGAGAGACCCACAGACACCCGTGACGCGAGCGAGACCAGTGGTGCATATCAGAAACCCCGAATAACAAGCCACATGAGACGGCGCGAGACCCGAGTGAGACTAGAGCGACCCGGGGCTAAGCCGAATAAGACTGCAAGAGACCGCGTGAGACTCGGAGGCTTTTGTGAGACTAAGAGGCTTTGTGAGGCTGTACGAGGCTCCGTGATCCGTTGGGAAAAGTTTTACAAAAGACAAGAACTGTCAGGTTCGGTGAATGGGACGGACGAAGGAAGGTTAGAGAGAAGAGAGCAGCAGGGGACAAAAGGAGAGGTGGAGAAAAGAGCTGTGTGTGTGAGGAGAGAGAGAGAGAGAGAGAGAGAGAGAGAGAGAGAGAGAGAGAGAGAGAGAGAGAGAGAGAGAGAGAGAGAGAGAGAGAGAGAGAGAGAGAGAGAGAGAGAGAGAGAGAGAGAGAGAGAGAGAGAGAGAGAGAGAGAGAGAGAGAGAGAGAGAGAGAGAGAGAGAGAGAGAGAGAGAGAGAGAGAGAGAGAGAGAGAGAGAGAGAGAGAGAGAGATGAACAAATTAAAAGAAACAAGCAGATAGACGGAAGACAGACACGGAGGGACACAGACAGACAGACGGGCAGTAAAACTCATTTACAGACAAACAGACAGACAAACAAGCAGAGACTGATGGATCGGACAGAAAGACAGAAAGCAGGTGAGAATAGACAGAGATAGCAGAAGGTAAGATATTGCGAGGGAATAAAGTGAGAGGAAGTAAGGAAGGAAGGAAGGAAGGAAGGAAGGAAAGAAGGAAGGAAGAAAGGATGCCAGTAAGAGACAATGAAGGAAGGAATGGATTAATAGACGTGGAAGAAGAAAGTGAGGTTAGAATTGGGTAATGAACTGAAAAAATGAAATGAAATAACGATACTTGCGAAAATAAAACAACAACGAAATTCAGGAATAAGATGGAAGAATCAGAGGATGTAATGAACAACGGAAAAAAAGGGAAAACAAGAATTCAGGGAATAATACAAAAGGACAAAGTGATCCAATAAAGCTTAAGAAAAGTGAACTGGGAAGTTTGGGAATGTGAAAGAAGAACGAAGTGGAATGATGAAATTTTAAAAAGTAAGGATGCTTCCTGATCGAGTTGGTTAGAGCGTCGCCACTTGCGGCGGAGGTCGAGGTGACGGCGGTTCGAAAGCTACCGCGAGCGAGTTGGACCAAGGGCATGGTTCATTAAACTCCACGCTACAAAGTCTTCTGTACGGGGTACTGTCCTAGCCTCCTGATAAAGGGTGTTCCCGACATTAACAACAATCATCATCAAGAAAAGTGAAACAAGGTAGTTGAGGAATACAGTTCGTGAATGAAGCTGAACAAGGACGTTTCAGGCAGGTAAAAAATATTAAATAAATACACAGATAGTTAAATAGATAAATAGATAAAATAATAAGTAAATAAAGGTATTGAGGCTGAAACTTAAAGTAAAACAATGTTCTTTGAGAGGAGGCAAAGTTTGGGAGATAAATAAGAGACAGGTAAAGAAGGAGAGGAAGGGGAGAAGGGGAGGAAGGGGAAAAGGGGAGAAGGAAGTGATTCTTGAGAGGAAGTGGTACAAGAAGGAGGGAAGAGGAAGTGAGGTGTGGGGGGAGGGGGTAAATGACCAGAGTCCATCCCTCCACTACCACTACAACTGCCACAACCACAGTCACAAAAACCGCCATAACTAACACCTTCACTAAAATATCACCACCGTTAATAACACACTACCACCACCTCCACAAACACACCATCACAACCACAACCACAAAAAACCACCACCACAGCCACCCCAATAACCACATCCATCACTCATCCCCTACACCCCCGAACTCATCCCCAACCCTACTGCAGTATAGGCGTTAGAAGTTGCTGGAACACCGTTTCAACATCGACACACAGAATGAAGTGTCCAATTTGCAATATTTCTCCCGTCCTCTGCATCTTGTGCATGGCCATCCACATTGGCTTTTGCCAGTGATGGAGGACGACGAGAAGGAGGAGGAGGAGGAGGAGGAAGAGGAGGAGGAGGAGGTGATGGTGATGATATTGCTACTGGGTATCAGGCTGGCGCTGGTGATATGTAGCTGTGATGACAGCCAATATTCGATGTTAGTGTCTTGCACCCGTGAAAGGAATGTGGTGTTAGTGGTGTCGTTCTGAAGATCCTTCATTCCATCTTCCCTCCCCCCGCCTCCATACCCCCCCTCCTTCCTCTCCTTCACCTCTCCCTCTCCCTTCTCACTTCTCCTCTCTTCTCCATACTTTTCCCTTCCTCTTCCTCTTCCTCCTCCTCCTCCTCCTTCCTTCTATCATCATTCTCCACCTCCTTTGCTCGCCTAGGCTCTTGTCCATTCTCCTATTTTCTTCTTCCTCCATTTTCTTCTATTTTACCTCCTTCCGTTCTCTTTATCTTTCTCTTTCTCTTTTATTTTCCCTCCTCCTCTTCTTCCTCCTCCTCCTCCTATACCTCTTTCTCCTCCTCCTCTTACTCCTCTTCTTCCTTCTCCACTTCCTCCTCCTGCAATGAGGCATCAAGAGGTCATCCGTCAATGTCTGCAGTGAGATGCCTCTGTCACTCACGGCATTCACGGGATCTCACGGTTACGAACAGGTGCACCTCACGGCTAAGTCACTCTCATCTAGCCTTTGGGGCCTATCTGACTCTTCCTCCACCTTCTCCTCCTATCCTCCCTCCCCTTCCTCTTCTTCTTATTCCTCCTCTTCATTCTCCTTTTATTCCTTCTCATTCTAATTCTTCTCTTCTTCATTCTCCCCATCCTCCTCCTCCTCCTCCTCCTCCTCCTCCTCCTCCTCCTCCTCCTCCTCCTCCTCCTCCTCCTCCTCCTCCTCCTCCTCCTCCTCCTCCTCCTCCTCCTCCTCCTCCTCCTCCTCCTCCTCCTCCTCCTCCTCCTCCTCCTCCTCGTCCCGCCGCTGACGGATAAGCCCCATCGTCATGGTCACTGTACCAGTCTGCTCTTTACGCTTTAACTCCTACAAACTTTGCGCCTCCGTCTTCGTCCTGCCTCCCTCTCGTATCTCACGTGCAAAGACCTAGGCTTCTTCCCCCTCCCCCCCTTCCTTCCCTCCCCTTTCCCTTCTTTCTCCCCTCCTCCTTCTCTTCTTCCTTCCCTCCCTCTTCTCTTCTTCCTTTCCTCCCTCTCTCTCTTCTTCTTTTCCTCCCTCCTTCTTTCCCTCCATCTCTCATTCCCTTCTTCCTCTCACTCACTCCCCTCCCTCTCTCATTCTTTCTTTCCTCTCCTTTCCCTCCTTCAGTCCCTTCCTTCTAACTCCCCTTTTCTCTTCTTCTTATAGTCTCTCTCTCTCTCTCTCTCTCTCTCTCTCTCTCTCTCTCTCTCTCTCTCTCTCTCTCTCTCTCTCTCTCTCTCTCTCTCTCCATAAACTTTTTCAATTACAATAATCCTTTTCCCACTCTCCCCACCCTCCCTCTCCTCTCTCTTTCCCCTTCTCTCTCTATCTCTCTCTCCCTCTCTCCATAACATTTCTCTCTCAATGATAATAATCAATCCTTTTTCCCCAATCTTGCCACCCTCCCTTTCCTCTTTCCTCTCTCTCTCTCTCTCTCTCTCTCTCTCTCTCTCTCTCTCTCTCTCTCTCTCTCTCTCTCTCTCTCTCTCTCTCTCTCTCCATAACATTTCTCTCTCAATGATAGTAATTAATCCTTTTCCTCCTTTCTTGCTACCCTCCCTTTCCTCTTTCCTCTCTCTCTCTCTCTCTCTCTCTCTCTCTCTCTCTCTCTCTCTCTCTCTCTCTCTCTCTCTCTTTCTCTCTCTCTCTCCCTGTCTCCCTGTTTTCATGCCTCTGTCGCTTCCATCCCCGGCCAATCTCACGCTAAGACTTTTTCTTTTCGCTTTCCGTGAGCCCGTCGCTCCCCTTCGCAAAGTTTGGTAAAAAAAAAAGAAAATAGTCTTCATGAAGAGGA
>NC_134810.1:23849669-23859669 GCF_046742065.1 Oratosquilla oratoria | reverse complement strand
TCAGAATCAGACTTCGGAGGCTGAGACTCGAAAACATTTCGACACAGGAAGACCCCAGATATCGGAGACTCGAGATAGAGGTCGAGATCGGACTCGAGGTCAACGTCGAAGTCTGAGTCAAGGTCGAGGTCAAAGTTAGTGTCGAGGTCTACCTCGAGGTCGGAGTCGAAGTCGGACTCGAGATCAGAATCGATCTAGGAGTCGAGGTCAAGGTCGAGGTCGGACCTGAGGTCAAGGTCGAGGTCCAAGTCAAGTTCGATGTCAAAATCAATATCGAGGTCAAAATCAATATCGAGGTCCACCTCGAGGTCGGAGTCAAAGTCGGATTCGAGATCGGAATCGATCTAGGAGTCGAGGTCAGAGTCAAGGTCGGACTCGAGGTCAAGTTGGAAGTCATATTCAAAGTGGAAGTCGAGTTCGGACTGGAGGTCAAGATCGAGGTTAGCGTCAAAGTCTTGAGTTGGAGTTGAGGTCGGAATCGGGGTCAGGCTCGAGGCTGGAGTTGCAGGGGGAATAGGGGGAGTATTAGAAATCAGAATGGGGACGGGAATGAAGGAGGGTGTTGGAAAGTGATTGGGAATAAGAATGGGAGCGGGAGTGAGGATAGGTGGGAGTAAGGCTGGGATTGGGGGAGTGGAAGTGGGAATGAGTGAGTGGGAATGGGGAAGGGAGTGTCGGAATGGGGAAGGAAGTCAGAGTAGGAAAGGAGATATGAGATGGGAGTGGGAGTGGGAATGGGAGTGGGAGTGGAAGTGGGAGTGGGAGTAGGAGTGGGGGACTGCTGGGAGAAAATAAGATAGGGAGTACGTGAGTGGGTGAATAAAGGGAGATCACTCAAATCACATACACTCCCTTAAATAATTCTGGGAATCGGAGTGTATAATCGTCAATTTGAAGCACCACCCTTTCTGGACGGCGAGTCGGTGTGGAACCTCGTAACGGCTGACACACGGAGAGACCCAGGAAGAACTGTGTCACCCGGTTGTTACAAAAAGAGGGTGGAGGTTGGTATGTCCTCCATGTTGCGTGTCGTATGTCATATATTCTAATAATCCCCCTTATGCTGACTTGCAGCAAGGAATATTATTCCTTGTCAGCATGTTGGTGTGGTTTATATGAGGTATTTTGATAATCGTCCTTATGCTGACTGGCAAGAAAGGCTATTATTCCTTGTCTGCATTTTGTCGAATCTGTGCTGGAAATAGACAATCGACTCTTGTATAGCACTATACAGCTGAGCCAGGGAAAATACGTGTTTTTCTGGAAAGCTTGATTTCCATATGAGGAGACTACGCCAGGAGACGCTGAGCAGCTGCGACCGAAGCCGTCAGCTTAGCCCCATGACGCGCTTTGGAGATTGTTATACTATATACAGTCACAACTGGGAATGGGAGAGGTGTGCGGGACTCGAACCTGCAACTAGGAAAATGCGAGATTCGTACGGTTCCGGTGACGGCACCGGCGCTTCTCTCTCGTCTTTTCACTACCACTCTCGCTATCGACTCTAATCCACTCTCGCCAATACTCGTACACTTCATCCCTAACAACGAACCTTTACGGATGATGAGAATTTTATCGACTAAAAAAAAGAAAAAAAAAAAAACGGTGAAAAGGTACAAATGCATGAATAATTTCCTTCCCACATCCCTATTGCACGAAAAGAAAAGAAATTAATAATGATAATAATAATAATAATAATAATAATAATAATAATAATAATAATAATAATAATAATAATAATAATAATAATAATAATAATAATAATAATAATAATAATAATAATAATGATAATAATAATAATAGTAATGATAATAAAAATAATGATAATGATAATAATAATAATAATAATAATAATAATAATAATAATAATAATAATATTATAATCATTTTAATTATTACTATCATTATATCATTATGATTTTTCCTCATTATCATTATTGTTGTTGTTTTATTATTATTATTATCATTATCATTAATATCATTATTATTAGTTATTATTATTGTTATCATTATCATTATTATTATTATTACTATTATTATTATTACTATTATTAATTTTTATTATTATTAATTATCATTATTATTATTATCATCAATTATCATTATTATTATTATCATTATTATTATCATTATTATTATTATTATTATTATTAATTATCATTATTATTAATTATTATTATTATTATTATTATTATTATTATTATTATTATCATTATTATTATTATTATTATTATTATTATTATTATTATTATTATTATCATTATCATTTGTATTAATCATCATTATTATTATTATTATTATTATTACTATTATTATTATTATTATCATTATCATCATTATTAGTATGGAAACCGCCTGCAAAATGTGGAACCTCTCCAATGTTGAACAGAATCACCAAAAAAACACGAGCAAGGTCAAAGTGTACAAACAATGAAAAAAATCACTTATCTACAACATTCCAACACGTTTTTTGGTCCTTAACGTTGTAACTTCTTTTGGTGACACATTGCTCCATTACATAAACACCACCCCCAAATCTTTACAGAAAACTCCATTTGAAAGGGGGATTACCCCCTTCGCTTCACCTGTGCACAACAAAGATTATTTTTCTTTTTTACTAAACGCAGTACCCAATTAGACATTCAAAGCCACACAATCCTACAGACGAAACGATTAGATATCACGTTCATAAATCTCTCTCCCTCTCCCTTTCTCCCCTCTCTCTCTCTCTCTCTCTCTCTCTCTCTCTCTCTCTCTCTCTCTCTCTCTCTCTCTCTCTCTCTCTCTCTCTCTCTCTCAAAATATATGTATGTATATTTTGTAGACATTTCTGAAAAGAATATATGCACAGGAGGAGGCGAAGGATGTTTAAGAGGAGAGGAATGGATAAGAGGAGAAGGAAGAGGAGGAATAACAGGAAGAAAAGGATGAATACGAGGAGGAGGAAGGGGGAGAACAGGGAAGGTAGGAATGAGGAGGATGAGGAAGAGGAGGAGGGAAATAAGAGGAAGAGAGGGAAGAATAAGAAGAGGAGAAAGGGGAGAAGACGGAGGGGATGAAAGGGAGGAGGGAGAATGAGAGGAAGAGAAGGACGAATAAGAGGAGAAAAGGGAGAAGGAAGAATAGGAGAAAAAGGAATATGAGGAACAGAAAGATGAGTAAGAGGAGTAGAAAGGAAAGAAGAATATGTGGAAGAAGAGGAAGAGGGAAGGAAAGAAGCAAGATAATAAAAAAGCAAAGGAAGAAAAGGAGGAGGAGGAGAAGAAGGAGGAGGAGGAGGAGGACGAGGAAGAGGACGTGGGGGATGAGCAAAGGATAGAGGAGGAGGAGGAGGAGGAGGAGGAGGGAGGAGGAGGAGGAGGGGAAGAATGAGGAGGAGGAAGAGGAGGAGAAGGAACTGGAGGATTAGGAAAAGGAGCAGGAATATACTGAGGAGGATGAAGATGAGGAGGAAGAAGTGGAAGAGGAGGAATAGGAATAGAAGGAAGAGAAGGAGGAGTAATATGATGAGGACGATGAAGGAGATGGAGGAGGAGGAATAAGGAGAAAAATAGGAATAGAAAGAACGCATATATGAGTCTGTATCTTCCCCTCCCCTTCCATTTTCCTAAGAAAGCTCCATCCAGGTCCCACTTTCTTGTAGATACAATAATTTCCTTCACCGTTGGTGAGAACACATGAACTCGCGTTCTTTTCAACGAAGTAGAAGGAGGGTCCTCATCAAGGGTTCCAAGGAGGACCTACGGCACACAAGAGCAAAGAAAAGAGCCGTTTTTTTTTTTTTTGGAACGATGGGTTCCTTCGAGGTTCTTTTCAAGTGTCTGAAAAGTGGTAACAATTATTTCACACCCGGTCGTACTATACAGGTTTAAGTATGATTCTCTCTCTCTTTTTTCTCTCTCTGTCTGTCTCTCTCTCTCTCTCTCTCTCTCTCTCTCTCTCTCTCTCTCTCTCTCTCTCTCTCTCTCTCTCTCTCTCTCTTTCTCTCTCTCTTTTCTCACTACCTCCATTCTCTCTCTCCCTCTATCTCTCGTGTATGTGTGTGTGTGTGTGTGTGTGTGTGTGTGTGTGTGTGTGTGTGTGTGTGTGTGTGTGTGTGTGTGTGTGTGTGTGTGTGTGTGTGTGTGTGTGTGTGTGTGTGTGTTTGTGTGCGTGCACGCACTCTAACGTCTTGTGTTTTTCTTCCCTTCATTTCCCATGCTTGACGGTTTTACCGAGTACAGATATCCTTCAAGAAATTTCGAGTGTTCTTCGATTCAAGATAGAAAAAAAAAATATATATCAAATCTGCCTTCCCCTCAGCTGATTAGAATCGTTTGTGTTTAGCCAGAATGATATTATTAAAGGAAGGAACGTTTTTAAATAGATGCGTGAAGGTGAGAAACGTTCTTGAATAGTTTCAGGCATTTAAGAAACGTTCTTGAACATGACACTCCGAACCGACAAATTCCTTCACGTTTCGGAAGTCTTTTATGAACTCAGCGCCCCCCTCCCCCCTATGTCCCACCCCCACCCCCCTTTGGGGGGAGGGGGGCTCCTCTAATTGTGTCCCCTCCCCCTTCCCCCTCTTCCTTTTCCTATTAGGAATGAAAAATCTTCGCCACAAAGAGAATAATAATGAGAAAAATTATCGTGTTTTTTTTTGGCTAGTCAACCAGCTTTGACCCCCACCCCCACCCTACTCACCCACACCCCTGACTCCAGCTGCAACAGTTTTTCAAGAATAAACCAGTTATGGTGGTGGTGTGTGGTGATGGTGGTGGTAGTTGCTTTGGTGGTGGTTCTTTAGGTGGTAGTGTATACCTGTGTCTTGCTGCATTGCGTTTGACCCAGGGCGATTGGCGGATGCAGAGATGACACGTCATCCATGAGGAGCTGAGATGGAAGGGTGGAAAGATTGGTGGAGGGGAGTGGAACGGGAGGGAATAAGCACGTGCCTCTGACTAAGCTGCCTCCCTTATATGGGGGAAAAGGCTATTGGTATATGTATATATATATATAATATATATATATATATATATATATATATATATATATATAATATATATATATATACATGTGTTGGTGTTAGTGTTCAGGCTGTGGGCAGTACTGATGCTGATAATCTTGTCAGTAATTATAGAAATGTCTGAAGATGGTGGAAGCAGCACCAATGATAGTATTTGTACTGCCAGTTCGGTTTGCAAACAAGCATATTTCCTTGTGACTATGACGTCCATACTTAGGGATGCTACTGATTTTTGTCTATCTATTCATCTATTCGTCTATTTCTTTATTTGTTTGTCTGTTTGTTTAATTATCTATTCGTTTATCTATTTATCATTTAGTTACGTATGCATTTATTTATTCATTTATCTATTTAGTCATTTATAAATTTATTTATTCATTTGGTAATTTTTTCATCAATTTAATTATCTATTTATTTTCCATCCAATAGTTTATTGATTTATTTAACAATTATATATTTATGTATCGATTCATCTATTTATTTACTTATTTATTTGGTTAAATAATTATCATTGTAGGAAATAACCAGCGTTTCTATCCTTGGGGACAATATCACACCGTAGAACCAAATGTATTTATTGGAAACATCCCTGACCTTCATGTCTCCTTAAAGGGTACTGACGGCATGCATTTTATTCAGTCAATAAATAAATTTTAGTAAAACCCTAAGGACCAGAGTACTGCTATATTCTTTTATGACCGGAGACTTATTCCCAACTATAATATATATATATATATATATATATAAATATATATATGTATATATATATACATATATATATATATATATATATATATATATATATATATATAAGATTGAAGGTGAAAGAAGTAGACGAGGAGAAATGGGAGAATTTTACGCCTTAACGTTTCGACCCGCAGGGTCTTGATCACAAAGCTAACAACTCAAACGTAACGTAAATGAACCCTTTTCCTGTTATTCACGGCTGCCGCCAGACTACATTATTAAACCAAGGGAAAACTTTTGTGTAGTGAACGGGTGTTCCTTATTAGCATGTGTAACAATGGTGGTAGTAGTGATCGTGATTGTGGTGGTGGTGGTGGTGGAGGTGGCGGAGTTGGTGAAGGTGGTGGCGGTGGTGGTGGTGGAGGTGGTGTTAGTATTTATCTATTTATATATTTATTAATCTATTTATATATCTTATTATTATTCATTTATTTATTCCATCATTATCTATTTATTAATTTTAGTACCTATATGTTTACCTATTTACTTCATTACTATCTACTCATTCATATAGTATACGTATATATATATATATTTGTAGTTAGCTGTAGATACACAGCAACATGCCATTTCCTGTACATTTGCGATACGGTTGGTGGCAGTGCACCACGCACTAGACCCATTTTTCTTCTTTTTATTCCTTTTGGTACATAGCCCCCAAGACCATATGTATTATGCCCCCAGAAGCTGATACTCGGGGATTTACAGCAGGAGGGATATTGCGTCCCGTGTTGGTGATGGTGGAGGAGGAGGAGGAGGAGGAGGAGGAGGAGGAGAGGAGGAGGAGGAAGGAGGAGGAAGAGGAGGAAGGGATATGACGCTGGTGATGGAAGTGGTAATATCTGTGGTGGTAGTGGTGGTAGTGGTGGTGGAGGTGATAGTGATTGTGATGGTGTGAGTGATGCTGATGGTGAGAGTGGTCATGGTGATGGTGATCATAATTGTGATGATTACGGTTACAGTAATGGTAGTGGTGATGATGATGATGATGATGATGATGATGATGATGATGATGATGATGATGATGATGATGATGATGATGATGATGATGATGATGATGATGATGATGATGATGATGATGATGATGATGATGATGATGATGATGATGATGGTGGTGGTGATACTGATGGTCAGGGCAGTGGTGATAGTGACGTTATGTATTTTCCACTACCATCACCATCATTACCACCACCACGTAGCAACCAACATATGAAATGTAAGATAACTCACATCAACGGTATGACACTCCCCACAAGGATAGAAGCGCTAGTTAAGGTCAGTTTATAAAAACAACAACAGCAACAACACCAACAACCAGTGACATTACTATCATAACAACCATTCCTCTAGTTTGTCATTCTCCTTGGTGTTATTAAACGGGAATTTTCTTAGGCTCGTTTCACACGTATCGACTTTTTGCCGTGCACCTTCCACGACACGACGTCGTGTTCTCAAATAACAATCGGTGCCTAGGAACGCTTTCACACGCTGTCGTGGTATTGACGTGTGAAAGCGTCCTTAGACATCTATAGTTATTTGAGAGGACGACGTCGTGTCGTGGACGGCGAACGGCGAAAAGTCGATACGTGTGAAACGAACCTTATTCGTTCCTTTCATTCTACTGTTGTACAGTCACGAGCAAAATTTTTGACCCACCCAGAGTTTTTTATGATACAAAATTAAAATTCTATGACAATTTTTTTTCATCTTACATAGGTAATATATATCACGTAATCGACAAATATATATATATATATATATATATATATATATAAATAATATATATATATATATATATATATATATATATATATAAATATATATATATATATATACATTATATATACATAAATATATATATATATATATATTTATATATATATGTATATGCATATATATATATATACAAATATATGCATATGTACACACATACACATATATATGTATATATATATATATATGTATATATACATATATATACATATATATATATATATATATATATATTGACGTTGTGAAAACTGGCGTGGGTCAAAACTTTTGTTTGTCGTTGTGCCTACTCTTTGTTTATATTCTAGCTTTCTCAGGTAATTGCTCTTCAATTATCCCACTCTTTCCTTTCATTCATTCATTTATTCCTCTCCCTACACAAATATCTTTGCCTTTTACCATTTGTCCTATTTTTTATTTAGGTTTAAGAAGGAAATAAGCAAGAACTGATTTACCAACAGAGGGGTTAATGAATGGAATAGACTTAGTAACCATATAGTTAACGCTGAAACCATTGATTACTTCAAGAGAAGGTTAGATAGCTTTATGGATAGGGATGATAGGTGTTAAGAAACATGGAACTACCTAGTGTAGGCCTTATGGTCTCTTGCATTCTCCCCCCCCCCATTCTTACATTTCTTATGTTTTACTTTCCCCAATTCCCTCTTCTGTTTATATATGGACCATTTCCAAATGTTTTTGCCTTTTGCCCATTTGTCCTATTTCATTTCCACAACATTTCCCTGCTCATAGATATGCATAAATCTCTTCCTTTTTTTCTCTTCTTCTTAATTAATTCTCATTCATTTCTCTCGACGACAAAAGCCTTTGCCCATTCTTCTATCACTGTCTCCTCTTTTTCTCTCGTATATAAAAGCTTAGGCCTCTCTCCCTCTCTCTATACATATGTATATATATATATATATATATATATATATATATATATATATATATATATATATATATATATATATATATATATATATACATATATATGTGTGTGTGTGTAGGTGTGTGTGTGCTTGTGTGTGTGTGTGTGTGTGTGTGTGTGTGTGTGTGTGTGTGTGTGTGTGTGTGTGTGTGTGTGTGTGTGTGTGTGTGTGTGTGTATGTGTTTATGTGTGTGTGTGCTCGTAAAAACGTGTCAGGAGATTCTCTTTCAAACTTATTCTATTAAAACAGAGAACAAACGAAATAGTAATTAATTTCTTTCGTAAGCCACCTAATTTTTATAAAGTAAATTTTTGCTAAGGAGAAAGAGAAAAGGCAAATTTCCAAGATTCATTGGGAACGTACAACGAATAAGAAAGACAAAAGAGACCGGAAACGAAAGGAGAAAATTCAGCAGGGCCCAATTTCAGGTGAATGAAGTCTTTTATCTAGAGTTTGAAGAAATTCTGTAAAAACCAAGATTGTTGCAAAGGCTAATATACCCACATTTTGTTGACTTTGTGCTCACGGTCACTAACCAAGCCCCCCACCACACCCCCCTCCACCTTAACCCTCCATTTTCAAAATTAAAATTCCCAATGACTCCATATATTCCGCAAATAAAATGCACCTGACCCTGGGAAGCTTAAGTGATTTCTTAGACAAAATATGAATATTGGTGAACTATGTGTACATATTTATGGCACTCCGTGGTAGAACAATTGTTCAATTTTTTTCAATTGTTCAATACTAAAATTTCGAGAAGAATTCCTCTGTTGTATTCTGGTCTAAGAAAGAGAAGTATCTCACCTATGACTTGAAAAATCACATCATTATATGTTATCATACATACATCAAAGGCTTTTCCCTTTTATAAATAAGATATTTGAATTAAAGAACATATGCACTTCAGAAACGATTAAAGCCTTTTTACCTCTCCTTCTCACCATTAACACCTCTTGGATGAAGGGTCATCCCCGTCTCAGGAAATTTCATAAAAATTACGTGTTATACGGCATATGAAACACGTGATAAACAAGCTGAGATGAGGACCATAAAAAGAACCTGAGACCTCAAAAGTCCAAAAGGAAGTGTCTTCAGAGGACGAAAAGAAGTGTCTGCAAAAGCCACAAGCTTCTGCAAGAATAGAACGTGATAAACAAGCTGAGAGTAGGACCATAAAGAGAACCTGAGGATTCAGGAGCCCAAAAGGAAGTTTTCAATGACAAAGAGAAGCGTCTGCAACGGCCACAAGCTTCTGCAAGAATAAAACGTGATAAGCAAACTGAGAATAGGACAATAAAGAGAACGTGAAATCTCACAAATCCAAAAAGAAGTGCTTTCAGGATGGAAGAGAGCCTTTTGCAAGATCCGGAAACAAGAAACCATAAGCTTCTGCAAAAACCCGTTTTCTTCCCAAACCAAAATTAGCCCAAACTACTAAGTGTCTTCTGTCGTCCAACCCCGATGACCCTATCGCCTTCGGGTTAACGACCTAACAGGGTCATTTGACCCTAAATTGGTTCACTCCGGAGGCTCTAGTCTC
>NC_134810.1:23837169-23847169 GCF_046742065.1 Oratosquilla oratoria | reverse complement strand
TAACATGCAGCCAATATCCTAGACGGGGTATATATATATATATACATACATATATATATATATATATATATATATATATATATATATATATATATACATATATATATATACATATATATATATATATATATATATATACATATATATATATATATATATATATATATATATATATATATATATACAGTACATGTATATACGCAATTTCCTTATACATATTCAGACATAGCGAATATAGAAGGAGCATAACTTTTTGAATGGATTGAGGGGAGAAAAGAGAAAAATGTAGAGAAGACCTACATAAATCTACATAAATTACCAAGCCTCATAGACCTTTCAGTCCAGTAAGAGAGATTAGATCTTAAGCCTAAATTAGAAATCTAGATATTAATCCTTTGTTACAGGTTTGTGTCTATGTGAAATCGTATCCTAGCGTGTAATAGGTGAAGATCGAATCAAATGATTTATATAGTCTTTATCATATGTTCTGAAACGCGATTTGTCTCCCTTATTGAATGGTAAGAGAAACCTTGTTCTGTCCAAGAGCTATTATCCATCTCCTCATTTCCGAGACACTCCAGTGCTCTGATGACGTTATCGCAAGCGTTTGGGTCTCGCAATGTCCTAGTCATGGGTTCGAATCCCAGCAGTGACAACCTGTTTCCTCTCCCTAACAACAGTCCCCAAAGCACATCATAGACCAAAAGTGACGGCTTCGGCCGCAGCTACACAGTGCCTCCTGGCGTAATCTTATCACCTTTTATGAGTGGATGGATCAGTAACTAATGTGAAAAGAATCCCAAGGACACATTTCTACTTTACTTTTGAAATTTCGCAACATTTCAAGTGAAAGAAGTCTTGGTCGTGGACTTCAAGGTGATGACTGATAGCGAGGGACTTCAAGAAGGAAAAAATACTGTAAGATGAAGAGCTATTATAGAATTAGGAAGATTTTTGCGATTTTGTCAAAAAGATGAGATTAGGTTCAGACATCCGTATATACATGTGTGTGTGTGTGTGTTTGTGTGTGTGTGTGTGTGTGTGTGTGTGTGTGTGTGTGTGTGTGTGTGTGTGTGTGTGTGTGTGTGTGTGTGTGTGTGTGTGTGTGTGTGTGTGTGTGTGTGTGTGTGTATGTGTGTGTGTGTGTGCGTGTGCGTTCACCTAATTGTAGATTTAAATTCACGTACTCTGTGAATATGTTTATATCTATATTTACAATACATAGTACAATCCAATTGCATTGTCCTGTGTGATGATAAGTACTTGGGATGATTCCATAGCAGATACATGGGTGATCCAGCTGCTTGTGGTAATAATGAAATGGAGACGATTAAGTAGGTCGACTTATACGACGAAGTCGACCTATACAACGATGGCTGAGCACGCACCCGGTCTTAATTAAGACCGTGAGACCCCTTGGATCGAAAACTCCTCGAGGGAGGAAGGGTCTGAGACTTCGGAAGGAGTAGGAAGAGGAAGAACCGCCTGCAGGCGAAGGGGGGAGCAGGGGGAGACGCAGAAGGTGATTATATCGAAGTTCTTCCAGATGTAAATTTGACTGTGGGCGACCGCCAGAACGATTTTTTTTCTTGGTTGGTGAGCTCTTTTAATGATGGTTCTTCAGTGGGTACCGGTTGTGGTGGTGGTAGAGGTGGTGGTGGTAACGGTTGTGGTGGTCGCCTTGGTCATGATGGCGGTGGTAGTAATTAAGGTTATAAATGGTAGTGGTGTCGGTGGCGGTGACAGTGGTAGTTGTGGTTGTAGTAGTGATAGTTGTGGTGGTAGTGGTGATGGTAGTGGTGCTGATTATGATGATAACAGTGAACGGATGCTGATAATGATAGTAACATTAATAGTGACATTATTATTGATGGTGATAGTGACCAATGCGGCGGTGGTGGCTGTGGTGGCTGCAGAAAAGAACGACTTTAGGCGAGCTGAAACTTCACTTAACCACTCCCCCTCCCCCCTTACCCCTCTCCCTTCCCCCTTCCCCTCTTCCCCCATCCTCCCCATCTTTCCCAGACACCCCCCCCCACCCTCTCCCGAAGACCGGAGACCCGCTTCTACGAAGTTTGACACATTCATGAGCCGAAGTGAATGAGCATAGCTTTCGTCTGGAGAAACGCGACCTTGGCCCCCCTCAGCAGGAGAAATAATCTTCGCTCGAACAGCCTCAATACATAGCCCAGTAGGCTCCAATAGCTCCTGTCTGCCTTCGAGCAGAAAGGAACGTGAATGTGCACATTCAGTCACCTTCAGTTCGAATCCACCAATGCATACAAAGACGGCAGGATTTAGGTAAATATAACACGGGGCCAGTTCTCGGTACCTCTGAGTACGACAGTGCCTGACGTCATCTAGTGATTTATAGGAGTGTGTGTGTGTGTGTGTGTGTGTGTGTGTGTGTGTGTGTGTGTGTGTGTGTGTGTGTGTGTGTGTGTGTGTGTGTGTGTGTGTGTGTGTGTGTGTGTGTGTGCGCGTATGTGTGTGTGCGTGTGCGTGTATGTGTGTGTGCGTGTGTGTGTGTGTGTGTGTGTGTGTGTGTGTGTGTGTGTGTGTGTGTGTGTGTGTGTGTGTGTGTGTGTGTGTGTGTGTGTGTGTGTGTGTGTGTGTGTGTGTGTGTGTGTGTGTGTGTGTGTGTGTGTGTGTGTGTGTGTGTGTGTGTGTGTGTGTGTGTGTGCGCGCGCTCGTATATGCGGGTGCGAGCGCCTACCGTTCTGTCCCCCATACTATATGTCAAATCCTTCATCAGTCTTGGTCATCGAGATCTCTTTCTCCTACTGTCCACACCGATAATTGAAAACCATAAAGGAATATAACTATATAGCGTTATATAGAACAAAGACAACACAGGAATCCATAGCTAACCACCACCACCTAGTCCTCCTTCTCCTCCTCTTCCTCTTTTGACCCTTCTCCTCCACTTTTGCCCTCTACCCCTCTCCTGTTTCCTCCTCTTTCTCCTCCTGTTCCTCCCAAACTTTCCCTCCTCCACACCTCTTCCACCAGCTTCCCATACTCTCATCGTCTTCATCAACTTCTTCACTTCATAAACCCTCTCTCCATCATTCCTCTCCCTCCCTCACTCCTCTCTCTCCTCTCCCTCACTCCTCTCCCTCCCTCACTCCTCTCTCTCCTCTCCCTCACTCCTCTCCCTAATCCATTTTTCTCCCCCTTTATTAGGAAACTAGGATGAATTAACTTATCATCATAAAAAAGGGTACCCTTCCCTACCCTAACCTCGCCATTCTTCCCCCTCCTCCCTCATCCTCCCCCTCCTCCCCCCTACCCCTCCCCTTTCTATACGATAAACTCCTTTAGCGTGTAACTTAATTACACAAACATTTAATCCCCCCAGGCAGAATAACCCCCCAGACCTCACCTGCTAAGAACCTCTCTTTCCCCCATACTCTCTATCTCCCCCCCCAACACACCACCTTCTCTCAACTCTCCTCTTCCCACTCCCCATCCTGTGACCTCTTCCTAGCCCTGTGACTTAAGCCATCTGACGCGCTAATCCCCCCTTTCCCCCTCAGGTAGAATAATCCCCCCCACACCCACCCACCCATCTCGCCGTTCAGCACCCTCTTCCTCCAGCCACGGGGCAAATTGAGGTGAACACGCGATAGTCCCTTTATTCTTGTCCATTTCTTTTAATCCCCCCTCCCCTCCACTTCCCCCTTCCTTTTCCCCCGTTCCCCCCTCCCTTCCCTCTCTCCTCTTCTTTTTTTTTCTTCTTCCTCCTTCCATCCCTCGACGCTCTCATTTCTCTCCAAACCCTTCCATGTTCCAATTCCACTTAGAGTCGTATTCTTAGTCCCCCCTTCCCCCCTCCCCCTCCCCTTACCAATCTTCTCCCTCTCCCTTTTCTCTCCCCTACCCCAGCTCCCCTCCCATTCCCTGTGCCTCTCCTTCCCTTCCCCCTCTCTCCCCTCCCACTCCCCCTTCCTCCCTCCTCCCTCTCTCCTCTCTCTCCTCTCTCTCCTCCCACTCCCCTTTCCTCCTTCTCTTTCCATCCCTCTATTCTCTTATTTAATATTCCCAATTCTTCTCAAACTCCCTCACGCCCCATTCCCATCTAAGGACGTATTCTTAATCCCCCGAAAATAACGAGATTGCTTTTCCCCTAATTCAGGGGCCTGCAATAGAATAATCGATGCTTAGAATGGGTGATTACTCTGCCTCGTATAGAAACTATCATAAAACTTCGGTCCTTTGTTAATTTATGAAGACATTTAAGTTTATATTCACAAAACTGACATCTTTATGTTTGCGAATTAAGGTTTGTAGCCTCTTGGAATATGTGACCAAATCTCATAATTATCATGACTGATTTTACGTGAAAACTCCAACAGACATCCAAAGGTTAACCCAATCTCAATTAACCCTTTAGCGCAGTGTGTGTGTGTGTGTGTGTGTGTGTGTGTGTGTGTGTGTGTGTGTGTGTGTGTGTGTGTGTGTGTGTGTGTGTGTGTGTGTGTGTGTGTGTGTGTGCGCGCGCGCGCTACCTGTAACCCCATAGGGTACGAAACCTTAATCCTGGGGGGTACGAGACATGATAGCCAGTGCGATGGTACTGTATATCTAACATGAAAAAGCATAATGTGCATTCATTGTATACTCCTAATTGACATTTCTAATTTGAAATAAAAAAGTACCTTTGTTCAGTGATTGAATATATCTAATAATTTCTCAGTAAGGTTTGTGCCACTAATCCTTTTCATATGTTTGCACTGTATATTGAATGGGGGTACGAGATTTATTTATCTATTTATTTATTTATTTATTTATTTATTTATAATCAAGGGGTACGGGCATTGATAAAGGTTAAGAACCTTTAACACGTTAATGTCTTCTAAAGATAAACGCAGGCCCCTGATTGGCTAAGAGAGTGGTGACGTCACGGAAACGGAGACGACTGATTGACCAAGAGTGGTGACGTTACGGCAACGGAGACGACTGATTGGTTGAGAGCAAGACGTCCGCAAACCCTCGGGAAAGCCTCTGGAAACACCCGGGAAACCCTTTGGGAGCCCTTGGATAGTCACTAGGGAACCTCTGAGAATCCCTGTGGGGATTTCCCGTGGAACCCTCTAGGAACTCCTGGGGAGCCCATTAAGAACCTCCTGGAACTTCAAGGGGAGCACTTGCGGAACCCCTTGGGTGGACTCTGGAAACTCCTGGTAGCTCCTGTGGAACACCTTGGAAGCCCTCAGGGGATCCCCTGGTACTAATAAAAGAATTCCTGTAATCGGACCGGAAACCAGAAATCCCTCAAGGGGACATGCCCCCTCCGGCCCGGTTGTGTGAATCGTCCCGGTGTGTCTTTGCAAGGTTGTCGAACACCATGGCCGGTACCACACAAGACAAACACAGGCAGCACCATTTTTGGAGTTGGATAACAAAGGGAAATATTTACTAAGTAATGTGAGGAAGAATAAGAGTTTAAAACAAGAGTTAGTTAACATTCACAAAAGTAAATTCCCTGAGAAGTACATGTCCTCTTTGTCTCCTTTTGGCAAGAAGAAAGCTAATGAGGCGTCAGAAATCAAGAAGAATATTTTTTTGTTCTTTAAAAAAACTTAAGAGCCTAGAGGAGGGGTTTAAGAATAATCTAGTCTTGAGGATTTTACAGTTTACGATGAAGATATAGACCCTGAAGAAAAGAAGTGATTTGTGCCTCCTTATTGGGCTGGATACAGATCGTTTTGTACCCAAAAGTGTTTTAGCGCTAACAAGGATTTCAGATCCTATTATTTCGACAGGAGATGCAAGCATCCCATAGGGTTTGGCACCGAAGGCGCCTGCGAGCGAAGCGAGCACGCCCGAAGGTCCAAGACTCCGCATAGTGGGATTGGGCGCAGACCGTTCCTCATATATATATATATATATATATATATATATATATATATATATATATATATATATATATAGATATATATATAGATACATATATATATATATTTACATATATATATATATTTACATATATATATATATTTTATATATATATATATAGATATATATATATATATATATATATATATATATATATATATTCGTAGATATCAGTCTCCATTCAGAAAAGAATGCTGCGCCACTCTGGTCCGTAGGGAATGAAGAAGAGAACTGAGGGCTGGACTCCGGAAAATTAGACTTCAGGTCAAGAATGCGCATTGATACATAATGTAATCCTTATCCCTGCCTCCGTTTAAATACAAAATAGATAAATAAGCTCATATACATAAATACACAAGGAAATAAGTAAATATGAAATAAATAAGGAAATTTAAAAAAAATGAATAAGTGCTTGAATAAATGTGTAAATGAGGACCTGAATATATATATGAACATGATCACAGAGAATAGAGAAATGAATGAATACATTTGAGAAAATAAATAAATAAAATTAAATCGAAAGAAATAAATAACTAAACACAGTAATAGCTAAAAAATATAAATAAATAAATAAATATATAAATAGATGAATAGAGACCAGCTATACATATGTACATGAATAAGTGTGTTGATGAATATGGTATATAAACAGATGAATAAAAAAAAAAACGGATAATGTGACATCAGAGTATCGTACCCAATGACAAAAACACCGTAAGCTCCCTAACTAAAGTTATTTCCCCCCTTTCCACCTTCCCCCCAACTACCTAAAGTCACCCAGGCCCTGTAGGAGAGTCCCCCACATCCCCCCTCTCCCCCAAATGATCACAAATGCGCACCCCCTCCCCAAATAGCGAATACAATAAAACAGCTCCATTTTTCAAATTCCTCAGCTTCATAAAACGAGGCGAGGTGACCTACTGCTCAGTATTCCCCCTCCCCCCCTAGCCTTCCCCCTCCCCCTAACAACCCCCTTCCCCTCACCTCCTCCTCCATCAAATCCTTCACCCCCATCCCCCTCCCCCTCGTCAAGCAGTATGTCGATCCACTGTTTCCTCTCTCCCTCTCTCTCTCTTCTCCCCTTTTCCTCTCCTCTCCTCCACTTCCAATATTCTCCTTACTTCACCTATTCCTCATCTCTCTCTCTTCTCTCTCCCCTATCTCTTCTCCCCCTTTTCCTGTCCTCTCTTCCATTCTCAATATTCTCTTTATTTCACCTATCTCTTCCCCTCTCTCTCCTCTCTCTTCTCCCCTAATCCTCTCTTTTCCCTCACTCTCAATAGTTTCCTTACTCCATATATTCTCTCTTCTCCTCTCTCCTACCCTCGTTTATCCTCTCCTCTCTTTTCTAAACGAGATCATCTCTTTTCTTTTCTCTCTCACTTCTGTCTCTCCGTTTCAGGCTAAACAAGTAATTTCCTTAATATCTCTCTATTACCTCTCCCTCCCTCTCACTCTCACTTTTTTATACTCAAACACCATATCAAGTAAAGAGAGAGAGAGAGAGAGAGAGAGAGAGAGAGAGAGAGAGAGAGAAGCATAAATATTGAAAAAAGGAGAAAGAGAACGAGAAAAGAAAGAAAGAACAGCCACCAGACCAACTGGACGGATCTTCTGAATTTCCCTCTCTCTCTCTCTCCCCTCTTCTCCCCTCACCTCCCCAATCCCTTACCCACTCCCCTCGCAGGGCCCAAGCAAGGCCAAGGAGAAGCTCGGGAAGGGAATTAATTTCACTTTGTTAAGCAGAGCCAATGATAAGCATAGGCGGCAAGAGAACGGGGTCACCTATGGGCCTGGGAGGAGGAGGAGGAGGACGAGGAGGGAAAGGAGGAGGAGGAGGAGGAGGAGGAGGAGGAGGGAAAGGAGGAGGAGGAGGAGGGAGAGGAGGAGGAGAAAGAGGAGGATAGGAGGGAAAGGAGGAGGATAGGAGGGAAAGGAGGAGGAGGAGGAGGACGAGGAGGGAAAGGAGGAGGAGGACGAAGAGGGAAAGGAAGAGGAGGAGGGAGAGGAGGAGGAGGGGGAAGACGAAGAGTGAAAAGAGAAGAAGGAGGAGGAGGAGGAAGAAGAATAGGAGGGGGAGGGGAGGGGAGGAAGAGGAGAAACAGAGGAAGGAACAGAGGAAAAGGAGAAGGAGGAGGAGGAGAAGGAGGGAGAGGAAGAAGAGGAAGGGTAGTGGGAGGAGAGGGGAAGGGAGAGGGAGAGGAGGAGAAAGAGGAGGAGAGGGAAAGAGCAAGAAAGGAAGGTTGACGGGGAGTGTCGGAAGGAAAGAGAGAGGTAGAAGAAGAGTGTTGGAACTGAATATAATACGAAAACGAGAGGAAAGAGAGGAAGAAAGAGAGAATGATGGGTAGGGGAAGGGGGAGGAAAGGGGATGTGTGGGGATAGGGGGAGATGGGATGTGTTCGCATCCCGGTATTCATCTCGTGACTGCATCTTTTTTCCTCTCAGTTACTTTTCCCAAGAATCTGTTACCTATGTCCTGTACCTCACCATTTCACTCCTCTCCTCTTCCTCTTCCTCTTCCTCCACTTCTTACTATGCTCATCTTTATTCAAATCCTAATCCTTACTGCCATTCTCATCCCCATCCTAATCCTTATCTTCCTCCTCCTCCTCCTCCTCCTCCTTCTCCTCCTCCTACTCCTCCTCCTCCTTCTCCTCCTCCTCCTGCCTCTCATTCTCGTCCTTTCTCGATCTCCTACTTCTCCTCTACCTCTTTCTCTCCCTTCTATTCCTTCTTCTCGTCCTTTTTTTCCCTCCTCCTCCTCCTCTTCTTCATGCTTCTCCTCCTCATCCTTTTCCTCCTACTCTTCCTCCTTCTTCCACACCCTTTCCTCCTTCTACTTCTTTTACTCCACCTCTCCTTCTCCTCACCCTTCTTGTATTTAACCTCTTTCCAATCCTCATCTTCACCCTCATCCTCAATTTTCCCCTCTTTCTCCTTTTTTCTTCTTATTCTTTTCTTTTTCCTTTCTCTTTCCCCTTGACATACTGGACAATCTTCCCTCTCGCCAGTGACCTCTCACCTCCCTTCCCATCCCTACCAAACTTTTCCTTTTTCATTTCCCTTTTTATTGACCAAATTTCCCTAATCTCACATACCTCGCCCTCAGTCCTAACCTCGACCCGGTTTTCTCACATTTCCTGACCATTTATCTTCTCTTTTATTTTTTTTTATTTATTTATTTTTTTTACTTTACCAGTTTTTATATACTTCTCTTTTTATCCCTCCTTGTCTTCCAAATTCTCTTGGTTCCCGTTTCTTCTTCTTTTTTTTCCTCTTTTTTTTTCTTTCTTTCTTCACTTTTCCCACCTTTCCTTATTGGCATCTTTCTCTACTACTTCAGTTTCTTGTCCTTTCTCTAATTACTTTTTCTGTCCTTTCATATTATCTCCTTCCTCCTCTTATTGCACCACCTCCTCTACCCTTCCTTTTCCTTCTTCACCTCTTCCACACTTCCTTTTCCTCTTCTTCCTGCTCATACCGTTCCCTATTGCTCCTCTCTGCTTCTTCCTATACCCCCTCCTCTTCATCTTCCTGCTCATCCTCCTCTTCTTTATCCTACTCTTCTTCTTACCACTACTATTTCCTGTTACTACTCTGCTTCTGCCTCTTCCTCCTCCTCATACTCCTCTTCATCTTCCTCCTCCTTATGCTCCTCTTCGTGTTCCTCCTTCTCTTCTTCCTGGTCTTAATATTTCCTGTTAATCCTCTCTGCTTCTGCCTCTTCTTCTTCTTCTTCCTCCTCCTCCTCCTCCTCCTCCTCTTACTACTACTACTACTTCTTTTCTTTCTCCTCCCCTTCCTCCTCCTCTTCTTCCTATTCCCCTTTTTCCTATTACAACCCATCTGATCCACTTGAGTGCCACTCCAAAAAATTATTCACAACTTCACTCTCCCTCTCCCTTCTTCCCTATCTATTTTACTCTCCCCTCCCTTTCCCTCTTCCTACCTACTCTCATTACTTCTATTTCATATCCTCTTTCCCCTCACTTTACCTCCTACCCTTCTCTTCTCCCCTCTTCCCCTCTTTCCTAATTTCCTTCTTTCTGCCCTTCTCTCTCTCTTGTCTCCTCCATCACTCTCTTTTTATTCTCTT
>NC_134810.1:23829669-23832169 GCF_046742065.1 Oratosquilla oratoria | reverse complement strand
CAAGATGTGTAACACCGTACCAACTGCTCTCGAATCATCGCTTCTGATCGCGTCTTATGGCGTACAAGTTGCTCGTAAGAGGACAAAAAGACATCAGCTCAAGAACAGAATTTATCCACCTGATCCAGATCTGAAGTGGCCGGAGTGTGGAAGGAAATGTGGGTCAAAAATTAAATTCCACATCCACCTCCTCTGGCATTTACGACAAAGACCTCACCATCACCACCCAACTTCACTCGTCTCATCTCACCTCACCGGATCACCGACGGACTGCCCTAATTAAGCAAGTATGTAAAAGCAACACAATCGAGACTTCTGCATGTCATACGGAAGGGTAGAAAGTATCTGAACATAATCCAAAGTAGTTATTTCAACCAAAAAGCACGTTTGTAAAAGATAACCCCTGAAAGTCCAGCAAAGATGAACACTAATTTATGAAAACCAAAGAATATAGACATTTTGCTAATGAGACCCTACAAAGAACCTTTGCGATGGATCCCCAACAAAGAAGTATTCAGACCCTTGAGGTCCCCGCAAAAGGAGAAACAGGCAAAGAAAATTACTTCTGGGATTTTGGCAAGTAATAACTAAAAGAATGGAGAAGAAGAAAGGACGGAAAGTAGGGAGGGAGGGAGGGAGGGGGAGAGGGAGGAAGGACGGGAGGGTGGGTGAGGGAAGGAGAGGAAACGGAACAAGGAAGGGAGGGGGAGAGGGAAGGAGAAAGAAAGGGGAGAGGGAAAGAGAGGATAGGGTAGTGAGGGATGGAGTGATAGAGAGAGGGATGGGGAGAGAAGGGGGAAGAGAAGGAGGAAGAGAGGGTAGGGCAGAGAAGGAATTGGAGGGAGAGAGTGAAGGAAGGAAGAAAGGGAGAAAAAGGAGAGAAGAATGAAAGAGAAAAGAAAGAAAGCAGGGGAGGAAGACACGAGAGGAAGACACGAAAGGAAGGAAAGAAGAAAGAATAAAGGAGGGAAAGGCTAAAAGAGAAATATTAAGAAAAGAAAGAAGGAAATATTGAAGGAAGAAATATCAAGGAAAGAGGGAAGGGAGGAAGAAAAGAATGAATTAAGGAAAGAGAAGAGGAAGGAATGGAGGAAGGAAGATGGGGAGGAATAAAGATAATCAGCAAAAGAAAAAACTAAAGACAAAGAATAAAAGAAAGAATAAACAAACCACATAACAAGGAAACAAACGGACAAAAAAAAAAAAAAGCAAAGAAGATGAAAGCAAAAATATAAAATGAAAGTAAAAAAAACAAAAAACAAAAAAAAAAACGAAATGATGACAGAAAAGAAGTGAAGCAGGAAGGAAGAAGAAGCAGAAGGCGAAGAACCAACCTGTCATTAAGTTGGGGAGGGGAGAGGGAGGGGGTAGTGAGTTAGTGAGGCGATGGGGGAAGTGGTGAGGAGAGAGGTGTGGAGGGGGGAGAAGGTGGGGTGGAGTGAGGTGATCAAAAGACAATAATGAGTGGTAATCAGGCGATTTCCATGCCGAGCTCGCAAGGTCTTACCTGCAGCAGAAGACGACGAAGACGAAAAAGCGAAAGAGTTTCAATCTTAAAACCCCAAAGGTTTTGCCTGAGACTTGTAACCATTTTCTCTGTTGTTGTTGTTGTTTTTTTATCTATATATTCATTCACCTCCTCTCTTAAAAGGTGGAAGAGACCTTTTGGTACACAGATATTATTTAGTCATTTATCCATTTATTTTACTTATTTATCCATATATATCTATTAATTTGTTTATTTACATCTCCCATTAAGGGATAATAAGCCTTTTGATATATAAACATAATTGATTCAATTATTTATTCACTTATTCCTTTTTCTATTTATTCATCTATTTGCATTTTTATTTGTTTTTACCAGCTTTCTTATGGACAGAAAGGTCTCTCGCTAGTTTTTTTTTTTTTTTCTTTTTTTTTTTTAATAAGCCAAGCGAAGGAGGATACGTTCGAGTAATTAATTCTTCGAGTCTTCTCCGCTCAGGGATATGATTAAGGGATATTCTTGTGACCAACGCCATAATTTGCATTCTGTTCACAGGCAATGGAGTCACGCACCGAGAGAATAAGGTTTATTTTTACAATCTAGTGAAGAAGGACAAGCGGGAGCTAACGAGGCATAAAGGACGGATATGACAAAAACGAGTGAAAGGAAACAGTGGACTTTGAAAATGTCTTTATTGGAATTGTAATGTTCGTTGCACACGTATCGACTTTTCGCCGCGCGCCGTCCACGACACGACGTCGTACTCTCAAATAACCAAAGGTGTTTATGGACAGTTTCACATGTGGTCAATTTCGTGACGTGTGAAAGTGTCCACAGAGAACTATGTTTATTTGAGAGTACGACGTCATATCGTGGACGGCGGACGGCGGACGGCGAAAAGTCGATACGTGTGGGACGAACCATACTTGTTTATACAAATTCTAAATAAAAAATAGAGTATGATGGAGGCGGGAGTTAGAAACTAATGAGAGTAGCCGATGAAAGAAAAAATGA
>NC_134810.1:23822169-23827169 GCF_046742065.1 Oratosquilla oratoria | reverse complement strand
AGGGTTCGAGTCCCAGAAATAGAACTTGCTAATATATATATATATATATATATATATATATATATATATATATATAAAATATAAATATATATATATATATATGTGTGTGTGTGTATTCTCACTTGGTATGTGTGTGTGTGTGTGTGTGTGTGTGTGTGTGTGTGTGTGTGTGTGTGTGTGTGTGTGTGTGTGTGTGTGTGTGTGTGTGTGTGTGTGTATTATATATATGCGGTATTCAACTCTTCTGGAGGTCATGATTTTATGAACATTTTATAGTTAAACGAGCAAAATATTTATAAAAGGAATGTTTTATATGACCTACTTTGGTAACTTAGATTTCTTGAAACTTTTCATTTTGATATTTTGCACCACTTCGGCACGTGCCGAGTTTCAAGTTTCATGAGCCAACTTTTAGAAGCGTTAAAAAAAAAAAAAAAAAAAAGGGGGGGGGACCAAATAAGCCCCTGTGATGGGGGATGGATGGAAAAAAATATATAAAGTGTATCTCCTCCTAAACGAACTCCTTTCCCAGCATTTTGGTCTACAGAAGACCCTCCCCCGCCATTTTTTTTAGTAAAACGTGAATTAAATCAGGATTCTACCCACGTTTTCCGGATTTGCCATCACGTGATGGATTACGAGGAGAGTTTGGTCAATATACATATTTTACAGAATAATGATACATGACGGGGTATTTGTCAGGCTTAGGATATTAATTACAGACACCTTTGTCCGTGTCTCTGACTAAATGCTGGCCTGAATTCTTATACAGCTGATGATTTGGAGATTTGCAAATTGACATACATTTCTCATGGTGACTTGGTCCCTTTCAATTTGGTGATTGAGAGTTTGGGGACATTTCTTATGATGTGATGTGATGAGTGTGAATTTGTATATACTTCTTATGGTGATTTTGTGACTTGCGAGTTTTTGTATACGTCTTATGGTGATTTTGTGAATTGTCAATTTATGCATAATTCTTATGGTGACGTGGAGAACGAATGACGTAATTTTTATGGGGATTTGATGATTATGAATGTGTGAACAATCTTTATGATGATTTCAGAATTGTGAATTTATGCAGTCCTTAAGAATTATGAACTACACATTTCCCATTCTTATTGTAGTCCATGATTGTGAATTGTAGATTTATGTATAATTCTTATAATACATGACAATAGATGATACTTTGTTCTCACTTTGAACGAGCAAAAATGGGTGTAATAAATACAAATTACGAATATATAACAAACATCTAGAACAACAAACATAACCGCACGAGTAGACATTTGTATGCTGAAGCAATATGAATTACAAATATATCATAGACAACATAAATAATAAGATATAAGGACACGAACAAAAGTGAACTGAAGCAAGATAATTCACAAATATATAATAATGTACAAGAATAACAGAACATAAATCTATGGATATACTAATATCAGACCATAAATGACACGTGTTACCAAGTAATCCCTACCCACAAAGATTATGAAAAGCAAATGAACGACTTTGTATCACGCATGTAATAAGTTTAGCCTAATCCCGATACGACCTCGTATGACCTGAGTTAACCTCACACGACCTCGCTTAACCTCGCTTATGTCAAATCTGATATCAATCTTTACATAATTTCTTCTGGGAGACACGATTCCAATAAACGTAATCATAATATCAAAAGTATTCATTATCTTAGATATTGGTTGTAAAGAGCCTACACCAGGAGACACTGAGTACCTGCGGCCGAAGCCGTCACCTTAGCCCTATCATACGCTTTAGGGACTGCCTGGGCAGGTAACCAATAGTCACTGCTAGGAATGGGAGAAAAGTGCGAGATTCGAACCAAACTCTAAAAATTAATTCGAGACCAGCACCCTTGCGATTACGCCACTGGAGCACTATTCATACCTTAAACATATGATGAATAAGACAGTAACCATAGAAGAAGAATTTCGTGAGAAAATGTAAATTTAGTGAGAAAATGTAAATGTCTTTTGAAGCAAACAAACGAGCGTTTGACCTCACATCGACGGGCGGCTGTTCATTGGTGCACATCATCACGCACGCAGTGATATGATAAATTACATCTTTTCACCCTCCTCGGGACGTGAGGTCATGACGATATACCTGTATATATATACGAATAAGAGTAAAAAAAATTATCCACATTTTCGCCATATCATGCTTTTGTCAATATCACACTGCGTTTTACGTATGTATGCTTATAATTGGTACTGCTGTGGTCACGTGATCGTATATTATATATATATATATATATATATATATATATACATATATATATGCTAATAAGAACACGGGTACGTGTGTTCACTTATGCAAAGTAGACCACTTGGAAAAGGAAACTAACGAAGCAGAGCGCTTACGTATATTACATCTTCAGTGCAAAAAGTACATAGTAATAGAAATGCATAGATTATATATACATGGAAAAAGGAACAAGGACAGTTTGAATAAGGGTAGTGGACAATTACCCCCTGGAAGGCGGAAGGTCAATGTCAATACACTAATGATGGTGGGGCGTTGCGTTATTGTCCCCGAGGCTAGAAGCGCCGGTAATCGCCCTTCTCCTCTTTGTCCTCGTCCTCCTACTCCTCTTCCTCTTTTTTCGTTCCTGTTCCTCGTCCTCGTCCTCCTACTCTTCTTCCTCTTTTTTCGTTCCTGTTCCTCGTCCTCGTCCTCCTACTCTTCTTCCTCTTTTTTCGTTCCTGTTCCTCGTCCTCGTCTTTCTATGCCCCTTTTTCTTCATCATCATAATCATTTTCCTCTTCCGCTTCCTCGTCCTCTTTTTTCCTTGTCCTCATCCTCATCTTTCTACGTCCCTTTTTCTTCATCATGATAATTTTCTTCTTCCACTTCCTCGTCATCTTCCTCATCCTCTTCCTCTTCGTCTTCATCCTCATCTTTCTCTTCCTCTTCCTCCTCCTCCTCCTCTTCCTCCACCTTGTCTTCTTTTCCTCAACCTCATATTCGTTCTCTTCCTCCAACCTCCTACACATCTTATCTTTGTCTTCCTCTCCCTCCTCCTCATCCACGACTTCCTCATCTTCTCTTCCTCTTCCTCCTCCTTTACTTCAACCTGTCATTCTCCTCATACCCCCATATATTCTCTCACCTTGTCTTTATCTATTTTCCCTCTTTTCCACTTACGTTTTTTTTTTCTTTTTAGCTTCTTTCTTTTTTTCTCTCCTCCTCCTCCTCCTCCTCCTATTCCTCCTCCTTCTCTTCCTCCTCCTCCTCCTCCTCCTCCTACATCCCTTCATCCTCTGCAGGGGCTCCTTTCAAAACAAGAAACTCTCCTCCTCCACGTCGAAACGGTCATTGAAGTTCTTAAGTGCTAATCCTCTGAGGAGAAGAGTGGGGAGAAGGGGAAGAGTGGGGAGAGAGTGAAAAAGGGGAAGAAAGAAAAGAGGGGGAAGAGGGTGAAAAGGGGGAAGAGGGTGAAAAGAAGGAGGAGAGGGAGAGGTGGAGAAAAGGGAAGACCTGGAAGAGGGGGACAGGGGGGAAGAGGGGGGAGAGAGGGAGGGAGAAGAGGGAGAAGAGGGGGAGAGGGAAAAACGGGGATAAAAGAGGAAGAGTGAAAGAGGAGGAAGATTGGGAAGAAAGGGGAAGCGGAGGTAGAGGGGGAAGACACATGGAAGGAATAGAAGAGGGAGATAAGGAAGGGTTGAGAAATGGAATATAACAAAGTGGAAAGTGGAGTGGAAAGGGGGAAGGAAAAGAATAACGGTGAAGGGTAATGAAATGGGAAGGAGGAAGAACAAAAGTGAGAGGGGAAGGGAAAGGAAAAGAGAAAGGGAAATGGAAAAGAAAAGGAGGAAAATACAATAAAGGAAGTAGAAAGGAGAAAAGGAAAAATTGGGGAAAGAACACCGAAACCGAAAGGGAGAACTGAAATGAAAGGGACAGGGAATAGGTATAAGGAAGAGAAAAAGAAAAGGGAAGAGATGAGTAAAAGAGAAAGGAATAGAATAAGAAAAGTGATGACGATAAAGAAAGAAAAAAAAACAAGAATTGGGAGAGCAAAGGAGAAGGTAACCTTTACTGACTGGACTCCTCGAGGTGGGAATCGTGCAAAAGTGAGACCAGAGAATAAGTGGAGAGATGAGATAGAGAAGTTCGCAGGAGTGACGTGGCAGAGGTTGACGCAGTCGTTCGATTCATGGAATGGTATGAGAGAGGCTTTTGTTCAGCAGTGGACTGAGAATGGTTGATTAATTGAAAGGAGAGGGATGAAAGAGAAGGTGAAGGAGAGGACGTATGGGAAGATGGGGGCTAGTGGAAATGGAAATGGAAGGAGATGAGTTGGGTGGAAAGTTGTTAGTGGAGAAATATGTGGGAGGGGGAGGGAGAAAAGGGAGAAGGAGGAGGGGGAGGGGGAGGGGGAAATAGAGAAGGAAAAGTAAATGAAAAAGGGAAAAGGAGGAACATGTACTTACTTCCACTGGAGGAACGATTAGAGGTGAGAGGAAGGTGTTAGAGGAGAAACGAGGGGGGAGCGGGGGGAGGAGAGGGTATAGAGGGGGAGGAGAGAGGAGAGGGGGGGAGGAGAGGGGGAGGAGAGGAGAGAATGGGGATGATCCCTTCATCCTCAACTCACATTCAGTCCGCAACTCATCCTCCCGGTTATCAGGACCTGAAGGAGGTCGAGAACCAACGTTTCCGGCTCTTCCGTCGTCACCGAAGTCAAAGGTTCCTCTCTCGATCTCGAGGCTCCTCGTCTCAAAACTCCCACGCATGGAAACTTTACTGACCCCCTACGGACCAGCCTCACGCGTCGCTATTATTATCATTTTTTTAAGACTAAATTCTAAAATCTACTCAATGAAGAATACTCGATGACAAGATTTCAAGTCTTAAAATTCATCCGTAAAGGGACTCTGATGATACCCATCCGGACCACCATCACGCATAATTGATAGTCGACGACACTCTACATAAAGAAGAATACTGATAATTTCTTAGCTTCTACTATGCCT
>NC_134810.1:23807169-23812169 GCF_046742065.1 Oratosquilla oratoria | reverse complement strand
TCTTCGTCTTCCTCCTTAAAATTTTATAAGCCCTCTCTCTCTTCCTATCCATTTTCCGCCTACTCCTTCATTTGTTATTTTCTCGTTCCTCCTCAAAGATTTCTCCTATTCGTCTTCCTCCCATTACTTCTACATGTCGTCTTTCCTTGCCCCTTCTTCTTCTTCCTTTTTTCTTCCTCCTCCTTCTCCACTTCCCTAGCCTCAACTTTGTCCTAATTCTTGTCCTTTAATCCCTCTTACTCCTCCATTTCTTCATTCTTTTCCTCTCCCCATCCTCGTCCTCTTCTTTCTACCTCCTCCTCTTCTTCTTATCCCTCCTCCGTCTCCTCCTCCTCTCCTTCTTCTTCCTCCTCCTCCTTTTCATCTTCCATCTCCTACCCCTCTTCTTTCTCCTTCCCTTCCTCTCCTCCTCCTCCTCCTCCTCTTCCTACGGTTCTTCTTTGTCCTTCTCTTCCTCCTCCACCTCATCCTTGCTCTCGTCCTTGTTCTCGTCCTCCTCCCCTTCTCTTCCTCCTCCACTTTCCCTTCCCACTTAAAGGTGCCTTTTCCTCATTCTCCCCCTCTTCCTCTTCTTCCCACTCCCTTTGTCCATCTCTCCCTCGTACTCCTCTCCCTCCTCCACCTCCTCCTCCTCCTCTTCTTCCTATTCTTCTTTCTCCTTCTCTCCTTCCTCGTCCTCATCCTTGTCCTCACCCTATTCCTCTTCTTCCTCCTTCTCTCCCTGCTCCTCTTCTTCCTCCCTTCGTCCACTTTCCACTTCCTTCCCTCCCCTGCAGTCAGGTTTTAACCTGGGGCCCGCAGCGCTGGCCTTGCTTGCGTACCTTATGGCACACTTGGCAACATTCTCTGCTCAACTGAACTCGTTTGGGGGGGGGAGGGTTTAGGGGGAGAAGTTAACTGAGATAATAAAGTGAGTTAAATGCCGGAGTAATGGTATTTATGGAGTACAACCATTTACCCACTCAGAGGATGAGGTTCATTACTGTTAAGTTTAAGGATTTTATTCTGATTAATGACAGATATTTCTTTTATCTTATTTTACCTTTTTTTTTCAAGGCAACTTGTGTTCTGCGTTAGTTCATTTATTATCTTGAGTCCTTTCTAGAATTATCTATTTATTTATTCAATCGTTTATTTAGTTTTATTTTCCATAACATTAATTTATTCATTCATCTATCTATTTACTTATCTAGTTTTGTTTTTTATTTTACATATTTATCTACCTACTTATTCATCTATCAATTTATTCATTTTCTGTAGTAAACTGCATATATATATCAAGCTAAAATGAAAATTTATTCAGACTTACGGAGCGTAACGGTTTTTAACGATTTTTAACGACTTCTAACGGTTTATAATTATTATCGTTACCTGCTAGAGACAAAAACTGTCACTCTAATGAGCCATGGGTTCTTGGAGTGTTGTTCTTTAAGCAGCAAAACTTAATCCAGCCCGTTGTCACGTTTAAACTAGTTAACTTATCTAACGCCAAATCTTAATCAAGTAAAGGGCTGACCCTGGACCCAAGATTGATTATACGTTCAGTCCCCCTCCACCCATAGTCCACATCTCCCCTAGACTCTCCTTCTGAATAACTCCCTACCACCTCCACCATATTCCACCCTCAATTCATTCTCCCCACCCCTTTTGGGGCTAGTATAGGATATTGAGTGTTTGTTCTATGCAGTCAATATTCTAAGAATTTTGGTGTTACCCCTATGGGCCAGAGTCACCCAGAATTCTTCTCATGATTGGAAGCTAGTCCTCACTCAGAGAAGAGTGATGATCACATTTCCAGTCTCCCTTTATTTTGCTTCCTATATTTAAAGACTTTCCTCTACAAATCTATTCTTTGATGGTACATGGTCCCCAAGGATAAAAACGCTGGGCTTTTCCTAAAAATAACTAAATGCTCTATTCTTACCTCAACCCTAAATGATCTACAGAATACACCACAAGAGAGTCATCAATTCCATACTACTGCCGTCTACCCTTAGGCTGATGTCACACGGGCGGTCTACCCGCCTGACCGCGGCGGGTGAGACGCATTTCCCCACTTGAAACCGCCGCGGCCAGCCCGCCTGGCTATGTCAGACGAGAGGTTTACCAGTGTTTTACATAGGAATCAATATAAAGCGGTTCCGCGGCGGCCAACCCGCTCGTCTGAACACTGCCTTATGCTATGGACTATGATAACCAGCGCTTCTATCCTTGTGGACACTCCCACCTCCTCTTACCGTCTACCCCAGCTGCTTCTTCTTCTTCCAAACCTCTCCCAACCCTTCCCCCATTTCCCCCTCCCTCCTCCCATCAACCTATCCACCTCTTCCCCTCATCCACGTCTACCTCTTTTCCTTCGTCATTTTCACTGCCTTCCTCCCACATCTCTCCCGACCCATTCCTCCACTCCCTCCCATCCTCCCCGTCTACCTCTATTCCCTCATTACCACTGACTCTCCTCCCACAAACCAACCTCTTTCAATCCCTCTCCCCCTTCCCCCACTTTCCCCTTCTCCCAACCTGCTAACCCTTCCCACTTCCCCCTACTCCCGTCTACCTCTATTCCCTCTCCATTCCCATTACCTCTCATCCTAAACCCTCCCAACCACTCCCAACCCCTCTCCCTCCCACCAACCCCTCCCCACTTCCCGCAACCTCTTCCCACTTTCCCCCATATCCCCACCCCCCACGGTGTCCGACGCAAGGTGATCCGCCACGAATGCAATATCGACCGCACTGCCCACCACCCCCACTCGCCGAAGCGAAGCCACCACAGTCGTAAATACAGCCGCCGCCACCACCGCCGCCGCCACCACCGCCGCCGCCACCACCGCCGCCGCCGCATCTCCCTCACCACGGACCCCTCAGGTCAGTCCAGACACAGGAGCCTCCACAAATTAAAGCCACCACATCCGCTGACCTCTGCCCTGTAGGAGTACGTCGGATTTTATATATATATATATATATATATATATATATATATATATATATATAATATATATACATACATATATATATATATATATATATATATATATGTGTGTGTGTGTGTGTGTGTGTGTGTGTGTGTGTGTGCGTGTGTGTGTGTGTGTGTGTGTGTGTGTGTGTGTGTGTGTGTGTGTGTGTGTGTGTGTGTGTGTGTGTGTGTGTGTGTGTGTGTGTGTGTGTGTGTGTGTGTGTGTGTGTGTGTGTGTGTGTGTGTGTGTGTGTGTGTGTGTGTGTGTGTGTGTGTGTGTGTGTGTGTGTGTGTGTTGGTCCACATTATTATCAGCTATGTCTCGACAATGGTGAGCATCATTTTGAAATTTTGCGAACACTCAAAGGGGGACTAGACTCATCTAGAGGAAAAATACATTTTTTTTTTTCAAATTCAAACTGATGGCTACAATTTCCCAGATAAATCTGATAACAACGTTAACTAACGTATTTGACAACGTTAAAAAAAGTTTCAATGAGTGAGCGCGTTTTTTTGACAAGCTCACACAGCGTCACAAAACAAAAAAATGAAAGAAAAAGATATGAATGTCACACTAAGTGACACTGGTTAGGCTGTGATATAACATGGTGCAACTTGAAACGTGTTGCATTACTTGTTGTGCTGATTGTACTCAACAGTGATGACATCCGGTTCGAGATTTTAAAATTCATTTGGATAAACACGTTAGCCAGATGAATGTCAATAGGCTGCTCTGTTGTTGTTTGTTTTACTTGGTCCTTTGGCCGTTTTCTTTTTTCTCCATTTCTGTTTTATTTCTATTTTTTCCATTTCTTTATTCTATTCATTCATTCATTTTATTTATGTACTTTGATTTATTGACTAATTATTTTATCTTATTTTTTTAGTTACTTATTCATTTATTTCCTTATTTATCTAATTTATCTATTTGTTTTTATTTTTGCTTTTATTTTATCTTTATATTATTCTTAGTTTATTCATTTATTCATTTGCATCCGAAATTGTTATGGCATTCTTTGTCATTGTTAATTATTACAAACAATATCGCTTCGGGACTTCAATGTTCCAGGGGAGGGGGGAGGGGGGAGGGGGGAGGGGGAAGGGTTGAGGACGGAGGGGGGAGGGCGGAGGGGGAGGAGGGCGTGGGGGAACGAAGGGGGAGGGGGGCCAGTTCCCGAAACCATGGGTTGACAGGACTGAAAATATTTTATCAATATATATTCCATTCCCCTCACCGATGCGTTAAATACATTTTTAGTGGCTGAAAACACTTGAATTCCTTCTGCTGAAATGTGGACTAAGAATGAAGATTTTTGAAAAGTATACGACTGAACTTGAAGCGGTAACATTAGATCATTTGTTAATTCATCAATTTATCTATTTATTGATTTATCTTTATTGCAAACCAAAACGAAGCAAAGATCATTCAAATAAACAGAAATGACTTGCATTCTCCAACAATTTTATTTATAGATTTATTTATAATTTATTAATTTAAATTCTATTTTAGTCCATTTTATTTACTTATCTTTTTACGTGGTTATTCTGTATATTTGTAGTGCGTTATACCTACCTCCCACAGTTACCTTATTCTACCTACGATCTAATATCACGTGACCAATCATTATAACCCCCTTTCCTCCCTCCCCCCTCCCCTCTGTCACCAAAGAATCACATTATTATCATATTCATGGGGTTCCTCAGATCAAAGATGATGTCGAAACAATCTCTACGAGTTCAAAGATTGTTGTCTACGGAGACGACCATCATTATCATCTCAGTGTAATTCAATGTTTACATATTGCTGAGTGTGTGAGAGCGCTGTCATCTGCAAGCGAGACGGAAGGTTCGAATCCCACCCTAGAGTCAAGGTGTGACGTCAGTAGGGGAATAGGAAGACCTTGAATCCTCCAGTTCTTTTATAAGCATCAATGTATAGCTACATCGAAAGGTAAAATAGATAAATAGATGACTAGATAAATAGACAAACATATAAACAAATAAATAGATGAAGTAAAATAAAGGTCTATGAAATTGATTAATT
>NC_134810.1:23789669-23797169 GCF_046742065.1 Oratosquilla oratoria | reverse complement strand
TAAATTCTACGGTCACTCCTCTGCTAAACACAAATACACACACATGAAATTATACATATACATATATATATATATATATATATATATATATATATATATATATATATACATCCTTATGTACGTACACACATATACACACAAAGTGCCAAATAACAAGTACGTCTACATGTAATCAAATCAGATTACATCTGAACCAAAGACAAAACTGGTTGTATCCAAAGTTTGCGGCGCTAGTTCCGAGCGCCTTCCTGTCCATCCCAACGGACAGGTAACTGGCAGTTACGGGCGGCCACAGAAACATCAATATGTCAGAATGCGTCAGAATGAGGCAGAAGGAGGTTCCGACTCAGTCCGGTGCCGGGGGAAGGGTGTATTGTCTGGAAAATTTTCGCAGAAATTGATATTTGTATCAATACACATCCGCCCGAAGGTGATTTATAACTCTCTCTCTCTCTCTCTCTCTCTCTCTCTCTCTCTCTCTCTCTCTCTCTCTCTCTCTCTCTCTATCTCTCCCTCTTTTGCTGTCTTTCATTCGCTCCATTTATCTCTTTTTCGCCGTGTGTGTGTGTGTGTGTGTGTGTGTGTGTGTGTGTGTGTGTGTGTGTGTGTGTGTGTGTGTGTGTGTGTGTGTGTGTGTGTGTGTGTGTGTGTGTGTGTGTGCGTGTGTGTGTATACGAGTATATACACGTGTGGACTCAGAGAGAGAGAGAGAGAGAGAGAGAGAGAGAGAGAGAGAGAGAGAGAGAGAGAGAGAGAGAGAGAGAGAGAGAGAGAGAGAGAGAGAGAGAGAGAGTGACGGAGCGAGCTATTTTGTCAGTAATGACCAGCGCTTATATCATTAGGGACAATATTGCACTAAAGAGATGGAGTCATTGAGTCGTTAGAAACAAAGAGAGAGATAAAGCGAGGAGGAAAGTTAAAGAGAAAGAAAAGCACAAAGAGAATGAAAATGGAAGAGACAAATGGAGAAAGAGAATGAGAAAAATAAAAAAGAAAGAAAAAGAAAAATAGAAAGAAGAATAGGAAGAGAAAGAAGAAAAACCCAGAAAGATCAGAGCAGAAAAAAGAAAAACAGAAAAAGATAAAGAGAGAATATACAAGAGAGAAAAAGAGGAAGAAAGAGAGAACTATCCTGACCACTATAGCTTATATGCAAGGCGCTCCACCGGACACAAATACTACAACAACGACCAGGGCTCCGCGCAGACAACGGGACATAAACCGGGGGACGGTCGTAGCCTCGTACAAGTAGATATTGACTCCATACCAAGGGAAGTAACTATGTGAGCAGAAGGCGAAGGGACAAGAGGAAGGGGAAAGGGGAAAGGGAAGAGGGGAGAGGGAAGGGGAAGGGGAAGGTGGAGGGGGAAGGAAAATGGGGAAGGGACAAGAGGAAGGTGGAAGAGGAGGGGAAAGGGGAAAAGTAGTAGGAAGGTAGAGTGACAAGGAAAGGAGGAGGGAGGGGGACAAGGGAAGGGAGAGGTGGAGGGGAAATGGGAGGTGGAGGGGAGATGGGGAAAGTGGAGGGGGAGAAGGGAAAGGTGGAGGGGAGATGAGAAGGGTGGAGGAAGGATGGGGAAGGCGAAAGGAAAGGAGAAGAGGTAAAGGGAATGATAAAGGGAGGAGGAAGGAGGAAAGGGAAAAATTGAAGGAGGGGGAAGGAGGAAGGGAAAAGGGGAAGTAGGAAGATGGAGGTACGGGGAAAGATGGAAAGAGACGGAAAAGGGAAGGAGGTAGGAGGAAGATGGATGGGAAGGGGGGAAGGCGGAGGGAAAGGGGAAGATGCAAGGTGAGGAGGGAATGGGGAAGATGGAGAACGAAGGGGAAAAGTAGAGGGGGAAGGGGAAGATGAAGGGGAAAAGTAGAGGGGGAAGGGGAAGATGAAAGGGAAAGGAGGAAGATGGAGGGGAGGGGGGGAAGTGGAGGGACGGGGAAAAAGGGAAAGGAAAATGGAGTGGATGGAAGTGGGAAGGAGGAAGAGGGAAGATGGAAGGGGGAAGGGGGTATAGATAATTTTAACGGGAAAGGAATACATAAGTAAATAAATACAAATATATACATATACATAGATACATACACACACACACACACACACATATATATATGTATATATATATGTATATATATATATATATATATATATATTATATATATATACATATATATATATATATATATATATATATATATATACGCGTGTGTGTGTGTGTGTGTGTGTGTGTGTGTGTGTGTGTGTGTGTGTGTGTGTGTGTGTGTGTGTGTGTGTGTGTGTGTGTGTGTGTGTGTGTGTGTGTGTGTGTGTGTGTGTGTGTGTGTGTGTGTGTGTGTGTTTCTTTTTCGTGAGAAACACCCGCACACACACATACATACACAAATGCACACGAGCGTTGAATCTTTCCTGCATACTACAATTAGGTAAATACGCACAAACAAATCGCACATACATACACACAATCATACACACACACACACACACACACACACACACACACACACACACACACACACACACACATAGAAAAAGAGAGAGAGAGAGAGAGAGAGAAAGGAAGAGAGATAGAGGAATAATGTTGCAAAGTTGCAAATTCCCTCGAATGCTCACCACTCGAGTCTACTCTGACTCATCGGTTATCGGGTTTGCTAACGTTATGTATGGGGAAGGAAGAGGAATGGCGGGTAGCGGGGAGAAAGGGAAGTGGGGGGAAGGGGGAGGAGAGGACTCGGGGGGAATGTAGAGGAGAGAAATGGAGGGGAAGGGGGGGTAAAAGAGGAATGAGGGGAATGGGGGAGGAGAGGAATGGGAGGGAATGAGAAGGAAGAGGAATTGGGTAGAATAGGGAGAGAGGAATGGGAATTATTAGGAAGGAAAAGTATAGGGAATGGGGAGGAAAGAGAGTGGCTATGCTTCAAAATGAAGAGAAAAAAGAGAAGAACTAGGAAAGAAAGGGGAAAAAGAGTGAAGAAAAGATATAGGTCAATGGGGGAATGGAGAAGAAAAGTAGAGGAAATAGGGAGGAAGGAAGAGGATAACAATTAAAAAAAAAAGAGAGAGAGAAAAATGAGAACATGAACTAGAAGAAAGAGGGGGGAAATTGAATAAAAGCAATGTGAATGTTACGTATGGGCGAAGAATGGGAAAAATGGGGAGGAAAGGACACAAGATGGGGAGAAAATAGAAAGACCATAGTGCGAATGAAAAAAAGAGACAAAAAGAAAATAAAAGAGAAGAACAACTAGAAGAGAGAAAAGGTGAAATTGAAGAAAACAAGAAAAAGGCTAAAGATAAAACAAAGAAACCTCAACTCTCGGGCCATATTTCATAGTGATCGTTCTTGCATGCTGTGGTCTCCTGTGGTCAAATGTGTCTTGCATACAGTGGAGTATAAACATTGGGTATTAAATGTAATTTGTTCAGTGTTTATAAAATTACTTCTGTGTATATTCAGAACGAATGGTGACGCAGGAAAATGAAAGCGGAAATTTCTTGACCTGTATACAAATACGTGTGTGTGTGTGTGTGTGTGTGTGTGTGTGTGTGTGTGTGTGTGTGTGTGTGTGTGTGTGTGTGTGTGTGTGTGTGTGTGTGTGTGTGTGTGTGTGTGTGTGTGTGTGTGTGTGTGTGTGTGTGTGTGTGTGTGTGTGTGTGTGTGTGTGTGTGTGTGTGTGTGTGTGTGTGTGTGTGTGCGTGTGTGAGGCAGACCATTCCATATATTAATAACGTGATTGAAGAAAGAGTATTTCGCCACTTCTGTTTGAAATAATTTTCCTACAATCATGCATCCATTATTCCTAGTTGCGTTGAAGGTGTCAGTTTTGATATATATTTTCCACATCCATGTTTTCAATTCCTTTGACAATTTTGAAGAGAGGCTAAACAAATTCAGTTCTCTTAAGCTCTTTTTATACGGCTTGTTCTTTCTAAATTCTGCATATCCTTCTTGTAATATGGAGACTAGCACTGCACACTATATTCTAGGTTAGGCCTGACTAGGGCATTGTAAAGATTAAGAATAACTTTTTCAGTTCTAAACTCAAAAGATCTACCTAGAAGTCTAATTAATCTATTTGCCTTTTTAATAACCTCCGATCACTGTTTGATTAGTTTAAGATAATTTGAGCTAACAACACTAAAGTCTTGTAGTTGGCCTAGAAATTGCTATTACCAATATGAAGTATTTCATATTTAACTATATTGAAAAACATCTGGGAATTTTCGGCCCGTTCACATAAAGTGTTAAAAAAAAATTGTAACACTTGTTGTGTTATGGATATCATCTTATTTGCAATTTTGGTATTATTAGCAAATTTTAATAATTTATAATTTATATTTTCACCCAAGTGATTAATGTATGTCAGAAAAGTACAGGATCTAGCACAGAGCCTGAGGCACTCCACTTGATACGCAATGCCATCCTGAGTATTTTCCATTCAGAACACGTCGCTTACGACCAGACAGCCATTCAGAAATTTATTGGTGAATATAACCTACTATACCATGGGATTCTAGTTTACTTAGTAACCTCCTATGGGGGACTTTATCTAAAGCTTTTTGGAAGTCGAGATATACTGTATAACGTCAACTAATCTCCCTTCTTCGTACATTATGTAAATATCATGCAAGAAGTCGAAAATATTTTTCAAACACAAACATTTATTACCCAAACCATGTTGTGAATCTTTAATTATATTGTTTTTCTCCAAGAATTTCACAATTTTATATCTCAGGATAGACTCCATTAGTTTACAAACAACTGGTGTAAGGCTAATATGCCGATAGTTACCAAGATTGGATGTCACCTTTTTTGAACAAGGGCACAACATTTGCTAGCTTCCACTCCTGTATAACTCTTCCAAATTCCAAAGATAAGTTGAAAATTGCACTGAGGGGCTTCCAGATTGCTTTCTTAACTTCCTTGAGAATTCTTGGGTAAATTTTGTCCGGTCCAGGCGATTTGCATGCTTTTAGTTTATCTATAACGCGCATCACGACATGTTCTGCAATATCCATGCGAAATAGGCGTGTGGATATTAGAGCGAGGGGGGGAGAAAGAGAGAAGGAGAAAGACAGCCAGACAGAGAGAGAGAGAGAGAGAGAGAGAGAGAGAGAGAGAGAGAGAGAGAGAGAGAGAGAGAGAGAGAGAGAGAGAGGGAGAGGGAGAGGGGGGGGAGGGTGAAGGGGAGAAGGAGATGGAGATGGAGAGGGAGATGGACAGGGAGAGGAAGAGGGAGAGGGAGAGCGAGTGGGAGAGGGAGTGGGAGAGGGAGTGGGAGAGGGAGTGAGAGGATACAGAGAGAGAGAGAGCGTGAGCGGACACGTAGAGAGAGACAGAGAGAGAGAGAGAGAGAGAGAGAGAGAGAGAGAGAGAGAGAGAGAGAGAGAGAGAGAGAGAGAGAGAGAGAGAGAGAGAGAGAGAGAGAGAGAGAGAGAGAGAGAGAGAGAGAGAGAGAGAGAGAGAGAGAGAGAGAGAGAGAGAGAGAGAGAGAGAGAGAGAGAGAGAGTCTTCGTGCTGGAGGTGTTTCCTAAGCGTTCGCCCGGTCGTGCGTGCGCACGCGCGTGCCTCCCATATTGGATACAGCAGAGAGCTTAATTACACTGCGTTTATGCAAAGTACAGCGAGTTTAACACTCACCCCCTTCTCTCTCTCTCTCTCTCTCTCTCTCTCTCTCTCTCTCTCTCTCTCTCTCTCTCTCTCTCTCTCTCTCTCTCTCTCTCTCTCTCTTCCTCTTCCTCCTTTTCTTATCCTACTTACTTATTTTTCTTCTTCCTTTCTCTCTGTCCGCCCTTCCTGTTTCTCTTTTTACTCTCCATAATCACTTCCCAACGTTCATCCCTTATATAAATCCTCCTTTTTTCCTTTCTCCCTCGTTCTCTTTGTCCTCTCTTCTCATGTTCCTTCTTTCTCTTTTTTCCTTCCCTACTTCCCTCTTTTATTCGAATCTCCCTCTTTTCCTTTATCATCCCCCCCCTCCCCTCCTTTCACATTTAGGTCCAACATTCCCAAACCCTCCCTCACCTTCATTTTCCTATCCCTACCCCCTTTTCCCACTCCTTTTCCACCTTACCTTCCCCCCTCCCCTTCCCAACCTCCCTCCACCTCCCCTTCCTCATTCCCAATACCCCTCCCCCTTTCCCATTCCCATTCCCTTTCCCCTTTTTCTTCCCAATCTCCCTCTCCCCTCCCTATTCCCCTCTCCCTTCCCCCTTGTTCTTAGAACCCTTAAACCTATCTAACCTCCCTCCTCCTCCACCTCGCCCTCCTCCTTCCTCAGCCTTGTCACCTTTTCCCATCCCCATTCCTCTCCCCCTTCTCCTTCCCAATTTTCTTCTCCCTTCCCTATTCCCCTCTCCCTTCCCCTTTCTTCTTCTCAGAACCCCTTAAACCTATCTAATTTCCCTCCCTCTCCCCCTTCCACACACCCCTCTCCCTCCTCCTCCCCCTTCCCCACCCTCGTCACCTTCCCCCGTTTCGGGATATCTATCAGTGTAGAACGAAAAAATAGTCTAGCTTTTACGCCAACGCTTTAAATTGTTTTGATTTTATCATGAAATAATTCAGGATCTGAAATCCTGTACACTTTTGAATACATGAACATAAACACAAATCTTTTAACTTTCACATGATTAGAATAATAATGAATTTAGACAATATATTAGTTGATTTTATATAAACTTTTTCTTTGTAAAAATTTATTCCATTTCCATTTTTTCATCTCCCTTCTGACTTATCATCATCATCATCATCATCATTATTATTATTACTAATATTATTATTATCATTATACAAACAGAAAAGAGTACTTTAAATTTCTACCTCATGGACTAATTTTATGGTACGATCTTCTTAATTTAACTTAACTAGATATTCATCAAAACAATGAACATCTAGTTAAGAAGCTTGACTTCCTTTACGTTGACTACCTTTATAAACTAGTTTCATTTTATAGGTCTCTTTTCAACTTTCCTAGTTTAAGAGTAACTAGAAGATTGTTAGTAGAAAAGCTATATCAGACTAGAAACACAAAACAATGTCTACATATCGGCACTAGAAAATGCGAGTCTCATTTACATAATGCAGAAAAATATTCTACAAAATATTCCATGTAAACATTTGCCAGCACAGTAGAGGGATAGGGGAGATAGATTTATCTTCAAATATAAAAGATTAATCATTTACTCACAGACTTATTAATTTTTTTTTTATGGGGTACTATTAATAAAATGAGGAACCTACGCCAGGAGGCGCTAATTAGCTGCAACAGACCTCATCACCTTTGCCCTGATTTATTATCCGCTTTGTGGGACTGTCGGAAATCGGGGAGAAGTGAGTGCGGGACTCGAACCCGCGACAAGGAGGAAGCAGCGAGAGCCGCACGCCTCCGAAGTTGCCACCAACGCATCTGCACCAACATTTGCAAATACGAGGCTAACTGCTGACACGAATAATTTTTAAAAATATGATAGTGATGATGATGATAATGATGATGATGATGATGATATTT
>NC_134810.1:23764669-23782169 GCF_046742065.1 Oratosquilla oratoria | reverse complement strand
GGGACTGTTGGGCGGCAGTAACAGTCACACACATAAACACGTGCACACACACAAGTATACACACACACACACACACACACACACACACACACACACACACACACACACACATACACACACACACACACACGTACACACACACAAACATATACATACACACACATACACATACACAAACACATACGCAAACGCATACAAACACCTACGAGTACGCACACACACACACACTCAAATACGTACATAGAGGTACACATAACTTATATCTGTACATGCGCACCCCCCCCACACACACATACACACACACTCAAAACTATAATACTTTAAATCAGCATTTCTCTTAAACGAAGCCACTTTTCCGCCAAAATCTCAAACCGTTTCGTTCCCGTTGGAGAAATAATTTTCTTTTTTTTCTTTCCTTTTTTTTTTTCTTTTTTTTCTGGATTTCAGCTTCAAAGCAAAAGTGTATCCACTTGTGCATCAGCCTGGTCTCCAGAATGCTCACAATATCGTCTCTGACTTCAGTAAATAAAGTAGGCGAGGTACGAGTTTGGTGAACAGGCAAAGGAAAGGGAATGGAAAAGGGAAGAGAAAGGGAAGGGGACAAGATAGAGGAAGAGAAGATGGGAAAGGGAAGTGGAGAGGATAGCGAGAGAAAAGGAAAGGAAGGAGAAAAGGAAGAGAGAGGAATGTAAAGGGAAGTGGAGAGGTTAGTGAGAGGAAAGGCAAGGGAAGGGAAGGTGAGAGAAAGGGAAAGGGAAGTGGAGAGGAAAGAGAGAGAAGAGGAAAGGGAAGCCAGAGAAAGGGAAAAGGAAGTGGATAGGATAGTGAGAGGAAGGGATAGGGAAGAGGAAGGGAAGTGAGAGGAAGGAATAGGGAAGTGGAGAGGATAGGGAGAGGAAGGGAAAAGGAAGGAAAATGAGAGGAAGGAAAAAGTAATTGAAAAGGATAGTGAGAGGAAGGGAAAGGGAAGGGGATAGGACAGAGAAATGAATGAAAAGGAAAAGATTAAGGGTAGTGAGAAGAAGGCAAAGGGAAAGGAAAGTGAAAGGAACAGAAAGGGAAGGGGAAAGGAAAGTGAGAGGAAGGAAAAGGGAAGTGAATAATACAGTGAGAAAAAAAAGGAAAGGAAAGGGAATAGGAAAGTAAGAAGAAGGATAGGAGAGGGAGGAAGGGAACTGAAGGAGGAGGAATAGTGGGATGAGAGGAAAAGGGAGGAAGAGGGAGGATGAAGAAGGGCGAGTGTGGAGGTAGAAGAGGTGAGTATGGAGGAGGGAAGAGGTGAAGGGGGGAAAGTGAAAGTGAAAGGAGGGAAAGGATGATTGAAGGCGAGATGGAGAAGGAGAATTAAAGGAGGAAGGAAAAAAACAAACAAAATTAAAATGAGGGAAGGGAAGGAAAGGGGAATAAAAGGGAAACGGGGAAGAGGAATGGACAGGAATAGGAGGAATGGTCAGGGTGAGTGGAGGAGGGAGGAGGGAGGAGGGATGTGGGAGAGGAGGGAGGGAGTGGCTTTCAGAGTGAAGGGATTATAAGAAATCCCCTCTGTACAAATGTATTGATCTTTTATTTCAACTGATACAGAGGGGGGGTGGGGGTTGAAAGGACGAAGAGAGAGGAGAATACAGGGGGGAGTAGAGGGATGAGGGGGGATAAGCGATACAGGGGAGGGGAGGAAGGAGGGAGAGTGGGAGGTGGGGAGAGTGGGAGGTGGGGAGAGTGGGATAAAAGGCAAGAAAATGGGAGGAAGAAGACTTTATCCTCCAACATCACATGCTCTATAGACACTGTGGTAAAAAGGTCTGAAATGTGGAACAGTAAAAAGGCTACATTGTACATATTTCCTAATGGGAGTGGGGTGGGGTTGTTCTAAATATCATTCCTTTCATTCACCCCCACCAACACCATTTGAAAACGTAAGCACAAGAGCGGTTGGTGTTGGTGGTAGTAATAGTAGTAGTAGATTTGGTGGTTGTGAAGGTGGTTGTGGTAGTTGTAAAGGTGATGGGGTTGTGAAGGTGTTGGTGGTAGTTGTAAAGGTCGGGAGGTTGTGAAAGTGGTGGTAGTTGTGAAGGTGGTGGGGTTGCGAAGGAGGTGGTGGTGGTTGTAAAAGTGGTGGGGTTGTAAAGATCGTGGCGGTAATTACAAAATTGAGGAAGAGAAAGAAGTATAAAAAAGGAGAAGTAGGACGAGGAAGAAGAGGAGGAGGAAGAGGGATGACGATGATCATGATGATGACGATAAGTAGCAGGAAAAAGAGGAGGAGGAAAATGAGAAGGACGAGGAGCGAAGAAGGATGAGGAGAAGGAGCAGGAGGAAGACGACGACGACGACAACGATGATGATGATGATGATGATGATGATGATGATGATGATGATGATGATGATGATGATGATGATGATGATGATGATGATGATGATGATGATGATGATGATGATGATGATGATGATGGTAAGACTGAAAATGATGAAAATAACAATGATGATGACGATGATAATGAGGAGGGAGAGGAGGATGACCAAGAAGAAGAGGAGGTAGGTGAGGAAGATGATGATATGGTTTAACGTCACAAACTCCCCCCTATCGGAAGGCTAGGACGGTGCCCCTCACAGAGGACTTTGTAGCGTGGAATTTGATGAACCATGCACTTGGTCCAACTTCGCCGGTGGTAGGGTTCGAGCCGCCATCCCCTCGACCTACGCCGCAAGTAACGTCGCACTAACCCGCTCATCCAGCGAGCTTCCTCACCCAGCGAGGAGGAAGATGACGATGGTAATTTAATAGCAAATGATTACGACAATGAGAATGAGAAGGATGGGGATGGCGATGACGATGACGATGAGGATGACGATGGTGGTGGTGGTGGTGGTGGTGGTGGTGGTGGTGGTGGTGGTGGTGGTGGTGGTGGTGGTGGTGGTGATGATGACGATGATGATGATGATGATGATGATGATGATGATGATGATGATGATGATGATGATGATGATGATGATGATGATGATGATGATGATGATGGTGACGACGACGACGACGATGATGATGATGATGATGATGATGATGATGATGATGATGATGATGATGATGATGATGATGATGATGATGATGATGATGATGATGATGATGATGATGATTGAGGTGGTAATGGTGGTGATGATGACAATGATGAAGATATGAAGAAATGAAAATATAATGATGAGGAGGAGGAGGAGCAGGAGGAGAAAGAAGTTGAGGAGGAGAAAGATGAAGAGGAAGAGGAGGAGGAGGAGGAGGAAGAGGAGAAGGAGAAAGACGAGGAGCAGGAGGAGGAGAAAAATGAGGAGAAGGAGGAGGAGAAGGAGCTGGAGGAGAAAGAAGAAGTTGAAGAGGAGGAGGAGGAGGAAGAGGAGGAGAAGGAAAGGCCTATTGTCGCCACTAGTGACTTCATGGGTCCTTTGTCGATCTCGTCGACTTCGATAGTCGATGAAGGAAGAAGACTCGCCTCAGAAGCGTCGGCAACCTGGCTCACTCACCGCTCCTCCCCTTGACGGTACGATGACGTTGTACCGTGTACTCATTGTACCATCGTCCTGAGGTACAGAGACCTCACTGTCTCTTGCTTCGGACCCTCAAGGTTCAACGCTTTCCCATTTTTACGCTCTACCTGTTTCCCCCACAGGGAGTGGGAACGGGGTAAGGGAGAGGGAAGGGAGGGATAGGCCCACAGGGAGTGGGGATGGGACAAGGGGAAAGGAAGGGAAGGGTTGGACCACAGGGAGTGGGAATAGGGTAAGGGGAAAGGAAGGGAAGTTTAGATCCACAGGGAGTGGGGGAAGGGATAAGAAAGGAGAAGGAAAAGAAAGGGAGAGAGAGAGGGAAGAAAGAAGAAAGAAGAAAGGCGAAGAGGCTGAAAGGAAGGATAAGGGAGGAAAATGGAAGGGGGAAGGGAGGAGGAGGGGAGGGAGGGAAGGAAGAAGAAAGGAGAGGAGGCTGAAATGATGAATAAAGGAGGGAATGATGGGAGGGAATGGGAGGTGGGAGGACGACATGGAGGAAGTATGGGAGGAACGGGAGGAGTTTGATAAAGTGGGAAAGTCAGGGAATGTTTGGGAGAAGAGAGGGACTCGAAGAGATCGCCGAAGGAATAGCATGAGGAGGAGTATGAGGAGGAGTATGAGGAGGAGCATGAGGAGGAGCATGAGGAGGAGCATGAGGAGGAGCATGAGGAGGAGCATGAGGATGAGAGCAAGGAGACTGATGTAAAGGGAAAGGGCACAGAAATATGAGCATAATGGTAAGAGACCTCAAGAGAACGAGAGCATGGAGGAAGGGGATTATGACAAAGAATAAATATAAATAAATAAATAGAGAGAGGAAGAGAGAGAGAGAGAGAGAGAGAGAGAGAGAGAGAGAGAGAGAGAGAGAGAGAGAGAGAGAGAGAGAGAGAGAGAGAGAGAGAGAGAGAGAGAGAGAGAGAGACCATCTTCACGCGAAGACCGACATTAAATTAAGTGAAAAGAGAGAGAAAATTTTCATAAGAAACTCAACAATGCGGAAAGAGCAATCTCCTTTAACCTCGTCTGACTACAAAGAACATATGCTCGTACATCTATATGTATAAGGGAAAGGGTGGTGAGGTAAATACAGGTGACACAGTTGGTGTTTTTATTCCCTTTTGTTTCAAAATGAAGCGGCTGGGTCCGCAGTGGAAGTGCTGTGCCTTACTGCATTGCTACTGACCCGGACAGTGGGCGGGAGTCAGGGATGGCCCTTCATCCACATGGAGCCAAGTTACAAAGGGTGGGTGCGTGTGGAATAGATAGAGGTGGATTCCATGCTTTGGTTGGCTACCTCTCTTATAAGGGGGAAGAAGCCTTTTGGTAAATACATACATACATAAATACATACATACACACATGCATACATACATACATACATACATACATACATACATACATACATACATACACAGGCGTTTCGAAATAAAATGTAAGAGAACAGAAACTACACCTGTTCTCTGTGTTTACATGACCGTCTGCCACTCACCTGTTTTCCATACTGGCACTGACGACTTCTCTTAAGAAGAGCGAATGACATGCACATACACTCCTTCGCCCACGTGACACTTAATGAACACGTGATTCGTGATGACAATGCTGAACACGTGAGACGACCACTCCAAACAGTGGACCATGACATCAACCCCCACCGTCACTCCCCAGGCACCACACCGAGTGCCGAGAAGTGGAGGAGGAGGTGGAAGAGGGGGACGAGGAGAAGTAGGAGAGGAGGAGGAAGAGGAGGAGGAGAAGGACGAGTAGAAGTAGGAGGAGGAGGAGGAGCAGGAGGAGGAGGAGGAGGAGGAGGAGGAAGAGGACGAGGCGGAGGAGGAGTAGAAGTAGTGGTGGGAGGAGGAGGAGGAAGAAAAGGAAGAGGGGGAAGAGGAGGAATAGTAGAAAGAAGAGGAGTAGGAAGAGAGGGAGGAAGAAGAGGAGAAGTAAAAGGAGGAGGAGGAGGAGGAGGAGGAGGAGAGGAGGAAGAAGAGAGGGAGCGGTAGGAGAAGGAAGAGGACGAGGAGTAGCAGGAGGAGGAGGAGGAAGAGAGGGAGGAGGAGGAGGAGGAATAGGAGGAGGAGGAGGAAGAGAGGGAGAAATAGGAAGAGGAAAAGAGGGAGAAGGAGGAAGAGGAGGTGGAGGAGGAGGAGGAAGAGGTGGAGGAACGAGTGAAAATTTGATGGGTGTTGATGGTGGCAACCACATAGAGTGGGATGGTGATTGATGGTGACAAGATGATGAGCGAAAATGGTGACACTGATGAGTCACCAGAAAGCGATGATGATGATGATGATGATGATGATGATGATGATGATGATGATGATGATGATGATGATGATGATGATGATGATGATGATGATGATGATGATGATGATAATGATGATGATGATGATCATCATCATAGTGATGTAGATGGAGGGACAATGATGAAGATAATGAATAACTACAATTATTACTGGATGCAAATATGTATATTGATTTTCCTTTATATGTAACTTTCAGTGATCAGTATTTTTTCGACCTATATTACTGTGTCTTCCTACATTGGCTCTAATAAAACTTGATATTGGATGACAAATTTGTTCATTTGACCAAATATTGAAAGACAGAACGAATGTCATCGACACTTACCATCACCTCGTGACATTTGATATCCACACACTAAACAAAGGACAATTGTTTCTAACCTGCACTACAGCGAAGCCTATGTCACACAATTCTAAGCCCAACCCTGGTGTTACTAGCCCCTTTGGTGGAATGAGAGGGCTTCTTTTAAGGTCTATAATAAAGGTGATGAAGGCAAGGTCATCATATCAAGACACCAGGCAGAACTCGTAGTAATGGTTTTGAATTGGACGAATTTAGGTTTAAGAAGGAAATAGGCAGGAGCTGGTTTACCAACACAGTGGTCAATGAATGGGATAGACTTAGTGGCCTTATAGTGAGCTCTGAATCAATTGGTTGTTTCAAGAGAACTTTATGGATGGTGATGATACGTAGTAATGGACATGGAACTTCCTAGTATAAGCCTTATGGTCTCTTGTAGTCTCCTTCACTATTATGTTCTTATAAAATCGGCTGTAGACAGCCAGAATAGATAAGGATAAGATGACTGTATGCACTCTGTACAAATTAAACCCCTCAGCCCAACACTACTTGCGGCCACGTGATTGGTTGACGAAAGAAGGACAGCTTCTGATTGGCTGGCAGGTGATTGGCTCCCTCCACCCTCTATCAATGTTATGCTCCCTTTCATCAACCCATCAATGAGGTGATTCAGACCATCAGGTGATTTGAAGACTGTCTAGTGGATGACTGTTACCTCCTAGTGGTAACTTAGTCTAAGTTATCACAAACACCGATAAGGATAGTGGACTATTTCTATGTTTTAGTCTAGTTACTAATTTGATAAAGATAGTCTAATTTCTCTTAGTGATTCTACATCTGGGTCAATTTATTACCAATAGTAATAAGGATAGTGATACTACTCAAATCATTAATTCTACGTCACAATCCGGAAGCCTTTCAACTATAAGAAATCGGCAGGCGACAGCAGAGAAAGTCATGTAAATTAAGTTACCAGGATGAATGAATGAATGATTGGATTCAGATCCCGACTCTGTTTAGTCTTACTGCCGCCAGGTAATTTTATTCACCCAAGGTACACTCCTGTGGAATTGAAAGCATTTGAGAATGCAGCTAGTTTTTTTTATGTTTATTTTTTAAATTGAATAATTATGTTAGGTTAGGTTAAAGTTAGGGTTAGGTTCACTGTAGCTTAGCTTAAAGCAGATTAGGTTAGATTAGGTTAATTTAGGTTAGGTTCTGGTTTAATTAAGGTTAGGTTAGGGTCAGGTTAGGCTTACGTTAGGTTAGGCTAGGAGCTATTGAACAACGGAAGTCTCATGTTAAATATCCGTGCTTGCGTGTTTCTGGAATTTTACCCACAGTTAACTCTTTGGCTCCTTTATTACGTTTATTCTGTCTGGAAGCTCGCTGGCTGAGCGGGTTAGGGCGTCGTTACATACGGCGAAGGTCGAGGGGATGGCGGTTCGAATCCTGCCTCCGGCAAAGTTGAACCAACGGCATGGTTCATTAAATTCCACGCTACAAAGTCCTCTGTGAGGGGCACCGTCCTAGCCTTCCGATAGGAGGGAATTTGTGACGTTAAACCATATCATTCTGTCTGCCGCCAGGCAATTTCATCCAGTTGAGGGAAGCTCCTGTATAAAACAAAAGGTTGAGTTCTCCTTTACAGTGGCGCATTGTCTAACTTGTCCGAAAGCCAACGCTCCAGGAGGCTTTACCTGGTGGCTGGGCTCCAGCCGCCATGTGGGCTTTAGATCGATTGCGAAATGACCGCCAATGAGAGAGGTACTTTTAGAATCTATCGTCAGACCTGGCGGAAGGTTTCTGCCATTGGGAACTAGAATGTTTGACGGTTTTCTAAGTTGTTTATCTGGCATCTGAAGTAGGTATTGACGACAAAGAAATATCATGAAGATTAATTAATTCGTTTATATACTTATTCATAAATTTTCATCTCTTACTTATCTATTCACTAATGTATTTGACCAGTTTATATAAAGGGGAAAGGGCCTTTTGGTATATGTATAGAATTATTGATTAATCTATATATAGATATTTATTTATTCATCTATATTTATCTGACCTACTTATGGAGCAAACGGTCTTCTGACGGTATTCCATATCATTATCATTATCTCTATTATCTCCTTTGGTATGTGAATATATATTAGTGATTTGATTCTGCTTCGGGTCAGAGCTGAGGATCGCACCTGAAGTCGTGACCCGAACAAAGGACTTTTTGTTATTCTGTTTTACAAAAGACATTTCTATTCGACATTAACTATATTATTAGTTTTACTTAGTTATTATTAGTTTTTAGTTATCATTTCGATTTTTTTACTGTTTTCTTATTATTCATAATTTTATTTCAGCCAACTTGACTAAAAAAAAATGGGGGAAATAAAAATCAATAGCACAAAAAAAAAAACGTGGCTCTCAACTTCGTAATAATGTAATGAATACATTAATCAGCCGAAGATCAAAACCAGGAGATTTTGTTCAGCTTGGGATCCAACATAGTCTCGAGAGGACCCTGGCGTGATACAGACTCATTACTCCCTCCCCCCTTCCCCCATAAACGTCCTAAGAAGGGGGGGAAGGGTTGGCCCCCTAACCCCCCTCCCCCCCTTCCCCGAGCCTCAAGAGAGGTCCGACTGACGCGGCAGCAATTTCCGTGACGTCACAGCAACCCCTCTGACGTCACGGCCCGGTCGAGGCGGGCACGCCAAGGCTCGGGCGGGCCAGGAGGATATATACACACAGGTCCACTTGTACGAGAGAGGGGAGATGGGAGAGGGGAGGAAGAGGGAAAGGAAAGGGAGAGAGGAGGAAGAGGAAAAGGAGAGAGAGAGAGAGGAGGGAGAGGGGAGGGAGAAGGGAAGAAAAAGGGAGGGAGAAGGGAGGGAAAGGGAAGGAAGAAGGGAGGGAGAGAGGAGGGAGATGGGAGGGAGAGGGAAGAGAGAGGGAAAGGAAATGGAAGGGAGAGGAAAGAGAAGAGAGAATGAAGGAGAGGGGATAAACAGGTGAGGGAGAGGGCAGGGATAGGGGAAGGGAGGGACGACGTTGTTTAAAGTGAAACGAAGAGGATAGACAGAAATTAGAGAGGAGACAGAAGAGGGGAGACAAGAGAGAAGAAAGGGGGGAGGAGCAAAGAGCGAAGACAAGAGAGGAGAGGAAGGCGGATGATGATGAAAGGCAGAGAGTAAGGGAAAGGAGAGGCGAATGGAGGGAGAAATAACGGTGGAGGTTGAAGGAGGATTGATATGGAAGGAGAACCAGGAAGGAGGAGGGAGAGGGAGAGAAAGAGGAGGGAGAGGAGGAGGAAGAGGAGGGAGAGGAGGAGGAAGAGAAGGGGAAAGGAAGGCGAGGAGGAGGAAGAGGAGGAGGGAGATGAGGAGGAAAAAGGGGAAGAGGAGGAGGGAGAGGAGGAGGAAGAGGAGGAGGAAAAGGAGGAGCACGGAGAGGATGAGGAAGAGGAGTAGGGAGAGGAGGAGAAGAAAGAGGAAGAGGAGTAGGGAGAGGAGGAGGAGAAAGAGGAAGAAGAGAGAGGGAGGGGAGGAGGAGGGGAGGAGGAGAAGGAGGGGAGGAGAAGGAGAAGGGGGAGGAGGAGGAGAGGAGGAGAAGGAGGGGAGGACTGGAGGAGGAGGAGGGGAGGAGGAGGAAGAAAGGAGAGCGAGGGGAGGAGAAGAGGAGGGAATGAGATGGAGGGAGAGAGAGGGGAAGGGAGTAAGAGGGGAGGAGAAAGAGGCGATGGGAGGAGAAGATAAGTAGAGGAGGGAAGGAGGAAGAGGGAAGAGGAGGGGGAGGGGAGTGGAGGAGGAGGGAAGGAGGGGAGTAGGAGGGGAAGGGAGGAGGTAAGGAGGAGGAGGAGGGGAGGAGAAAGAGGGGAAGAGGAGGAGTGGAGGAGGAGGAGGTAAGGAGGAGGGGAAGAGGGTGAGGCGAGGGGGAGAAGGGGGAGGAGAGGAGGAGATGAGGAGAGGGTGGGGAGGAGGGGAGGAGGGGAGGGGAGAGGAGGAGGAGGGGAGAGGAGGAGGAAGAGAGGAAGAGGAGGTGGAGGAGGTGTAGGGGAGTAGGAGGAGGGGAGGAGGAGGTTAAGTGATGGAGGAGGAATAGAAGGAGAAAGGAGGGAGGAAGAGGAGGGCAGAAGAAAAACGAAGAGACAGAAAGAGGAGAAGGGAAAGGATGAGGAGGAAGCGGAGAAGGAAGGAAGGAGGAAGGATTGAAAAAGAAAGAGACAGAGAAAGAGAAGGAGGTGAAGAAGTAAAAGCAGGAGGAGGAGGAGGAGGAGGAGGAGGAGGAGGAGGAAAAGGAGGAGGAGGAGGAGGAGGAAAAGGAGGAGGAGGAGGAGGAGGAGGAGGAGGAGGAGGAGAAGGAGGAGGAGGAGGAAAAGGAAGAGTAGGAGGAGGAGTAGGAGGAGGAGGAGGAGGAGGAGGAAGAGGAAGAGTCGGAGGGGAAGCAGGTGAAGAGCGCGGCTTTATACGAGGTACGAGTAAGAGGGAGGAAAAACATGTTTTTGTAATGGAACACGGTGGAAAGAAGAAGACAAGGGTACCGGAGTTCAGACAAGAAAATAAACAAAGATATGTTAGAAACGAAAAGGCTGGAGGTAGTAGAGAGGCTAAGAGAGGAACGTATGAAGAGAAAAAATAATGAGGAGAGTAGGGAAAAAAGAGAAAAAGAGAAAAAGAGAAGAGAGAGGGGTGAGAGGGTGGGGAGGCCGAAGCCATCACCTTTGCCATAGTACAGTGATACAACATGAGAATATATATATGGAGAGGACTGCAAGAGACCATAAGGCTTATACTAGACACTTCCCTTTCTTTACCACCTGTCATTCCTATCCATAAAGTTATCTAATATCCTCAAAAAACAACCTATTGTTTCAGTGCTGACTACATGGCTATAAAGTCTATTACATTCGTTAACCACTTTGTTGGTAAACCAGATCTTCCCTATTTCCTTCTTAAACCTAAACATGTTCAATTTAAGTCGATCACTTCGAGTCCTTCCCTGCTGTCTTAATATGATGACCTTGTCTGCGTCACCCTTGTGGTTAGCTGGGACAAGTGACAGCCACCAGGGTCTCCTTAGGAATCGATCCGGTGAATTTATGCTCACGGAGTGGCAAATAATTTGGATGTCCTGATGCCACATCTTTTGCGTTCCCAAAAGAGGGATACTGCAGTAATGTGAGGTTAATATTTCTTGTACGCTGGTGGTGTCATCTAAAGCCTGCCGGTCTCGTATTCGCTTAGTTGTGGGTTCGAATCCCGCACTCCTTTCCGATTCCCATCAGCGACTGTTCGTTGCCTGTCCTGACAGTGCATAAAGCGAATCACAGAGCAAAGGTGACGGCTTCGGCCGCAGCTACAGTATTTAGCGCCTTCTGGCGTAGGCTTTTCACTTTCTGAAGTTAATGTTTAAAAACAATGAAGAGGGACTACAGCCTTGGGTTGGGTACTTACCTCCTGGTGTCCACATTTGACTCTTATATTTAGTCTGGTTGCCGCCAGGCGATAATATTCAGCTGAGAATTCTAAAACGTATCTACAGAATATATTTTTCATTGCACCCCTTTCGCTATAAGTGTTTTGTTCCCTATAAACAAGAAAATATGAACTACAACTACGTGTCAAGTTACTGGGTATTTTTTTTTTTTTATCTACAGTGGTAAAGAAAACATTGCTTAACGGGAATCATTAGGCTAAGTAAAAGAAAAAAAATAATTATATTAGATACGTCGATTGTTTACGAAAGAATAGGTGATGGCGCCCGTACCACTTTGAAAGTCGGGCAAGGATTCCCTTAGGGTGAGGTAGAGGTTGGGAGAAGGTGGGTTGGGGGTTGGGGGTTGGGGGTTGGAGGTTACACACGTACAACAGTTTGAGATCCTCTATTAGAAAAAAAATCCACCTCCTTGAGGAGGAGGAGGAGGAAAAGGAGGAGGAGGAATGAGAGAAGTGCAGGAGAAGGAGAAGGAGGAGGAGGTGAGGAGGAGGAGAACAAGGAAGAGAGAAAGAGGCGTACAATATCTATTAAACTAAAGCATTTCAATAGTCACTTTATACTTCGAATATCCAAAATAGGATCAAGATCCTTTTGCGAAACACGAATGTTTCAAGGTGTACGTCCAGTTAAGACTACTCAGTTCTTCGTCAGCAATGTCCGAGGTTTGGAATGATCTCGAACCTACAATAAACCATTACGACCACTCTCAGCTCTCGTGAGGTTCTGAGAGGTAGAAGGCGGCCCGAAGACGATTAGGTGTGTCTTTCAATGGGAAGAAAGCTTCCAGAGTTGCAAAAGATGTTTGAAGATTGTTTAAAAAAAAATCTGCTATGAGAAGCCAAAGTAGGTTCCACGAGGGAGTTGGGGGGCTGGAAGTGGCTGTAGAAGACTGAAAAAGGGAAAAGAGTATCTCTGGACGCCCATCGTGTGCGACGCTGTGCTGCAGTTCTTAGGACAATGCTCCAGGAACTGACGTAGCGACTTTATATACAATAGATATGGCAGAAGAGTGAATGGGTATCTCAGGGTGAGGGGGAGGAATGAGGGGGGGCAGGGAGAGGGATGAAAGGGAGGAGAGGAGGATAAAGGAGAGGTGGAGGTAGAGAGGTGATGTGGTTAGTTACCACACCATGGTCCGGGGTCGCCAATTAATGTGATTAGTTACTACATAATGGTAACTGAGTACCGTCCTAAGAGAAGTAAGAATTAAATTAAACTTTACATCTCTGTAGGGAATACCGATTTCCCGTCCGCCATGACATAAATAATACACGATGAATACATTAATGCTCTGTACAGAGTATGCAAATAAGGTTATATATAAATACATTCTACAATACAATGGCCATCCTTGAATGTGATACAATATTTACAATATACAGTATTGATTATAATTGACATATAACAATGATTTTACCAAGATTACAAATTTTATTTACAATAAAGCTATACGCATTAAGGGGACACTGCAGTATTGGCGTGTTGCCACAAAGGAAACGAGGAAGAGGAGTGGACCCGAGAACTGGAAGGGAGGAAATGGGATAGGAGGAATAAGAGGAAGAGGGGAAGAAAATAAGAAAAGGAAGAGGATGGATGTGGAAATAAGAGTTAGGGTGTAGGTATGGGTGAGGGTAATGGTGTGGATGAGGATAAGTGTGGAGATGAAGGTGACAGTGAGAGTGAGGATTATAATAAGGATGAGGACAAAGGCGAAAATGAGACCGAGGGTGTTAGGGTGATGGTTTAGAGTGATGACGCTAGTGTGAAGGTAAGCCTCCAGTGTAATCTCCACCAACAGTTTCAACTTCAAACAATTTCAACCTCACCCACAATTTCATATCCAACCTCAGTTTCACCTTTATGCTCAGTTTTAACTTCACCTATAGTGTCATCTCCACCCACAGTTTCAATCTCACCCACAATTTCAACCTCACCCACATTTTCAATCTCATCCACAATTTCATCTCCATATTCAGTTTCATCTTCAAACACAGTTTCTTCTCTATATTCAGTTTCATATCCAACCTCAGTTTCATGGTCACCCATATCTCATCTCCAATCTCAGTTTCATCTTCACCCATAGTTTCATCTTCATCCACAGAAACTCCTCCACTTCATTTTTCCGCAGAAGCTTCCCGGTCCATGGCTCTCTTCTTCTTTGACCCAAATTTTCGTCTCTGACTAAGGATTCATCGTCCTCCATAGACTCCACAGACTTCTCCTTCTTCTCATCTTCCTCTTATGCCTTCTCTTCATGCTCCTTCTGCTGCTGCTCCTCCTCCTCCTCCTTCTCTTTCTCGTCTTCTTTCTCCTCCACCTAAACCTCCTCTTCCTCCTCCTCCACCACTTCTTTTTTTCTCCTGCTACACCACCTTCTCCTCCTTCTCCTCCTCCTCCTCCTCCTCCTACACCTCCTCTTCTTCCTCCTTGTGTTCCTCCTCCTTCTATTCCTCCACCTTCTTCTGTTCCTGTTCCTCCTTCCATTCTTCCTGCTTCTCCTTCTTCTTCTCTCCCTCCTCCTCCTCCTTCCGTTCCTTCTACTCTTCCACCTCCTCCTTTTCTTCTTCCTCCATCTCCTCCTCCTTCCCTTCGCCCGCCACCATCCCAGCCCACTCCACCGGCAGTGGCAATCGGAAAAGACTCCTGTTTTTCCGAATGCGCATCGAAATGTAGGTGAGAAAAATTATACATGCGTGTGAAAGAATGGGCTCATGTGTGTGTACGTGTGTGTGTGTGTGTGTGTGTGTGTGTGTGTGTGTGTGTGTGTGTGTGTGTGTGTGTGTGTGTGTGTGTGTGTGTGTGTGCGCACGCGTACGTACTTGCGTGCGTGCGTGTGTGTGTGCACGTGTATGTGCACACGTGCGTGCGTACGTGTGCGTGTGAGTGCGTGCGTGCGTGCGTGCGTGCGTGTGTGTATGTGTGTGTGTGTGTGTGTGTGTGTGTGTGTGTGTGTGTGTGTGTGTGTGTGTGTGTGTGTGTGTGTGTGTGTGTGTGTGTGTGTGTGTGTGTGTGTGTGTGCGTGCGTGCGTGCGTGCGTGTATTAGACCTGAGGCTGATCGAAAGTTCTCGACGCGTTTCTCGCACCACCATAGTCGTAACCTTTCGGTCAGCTTCATATTATTTCGGACACCTCTCCCGTCATTTCTTAGTATTTCGTCAGCTGAACGATATAATCACCCGTCAGTATTCATCAATGCAACTATGATATTCATTATTCTTATAGTGGTAGCATTTCACCAATAAAATATAAAGGAAATGAAACAAGGTAAAATAAATAAGTAAATACATTCTAAATAAATTAAACAAAATAAAAGCATACTACAAAATAACTACTGTAGGGCTAAAAAATAATATAATAAATCATGTACATTATACATATGCCTTATAACTCTAAGCTTAGAAGAATAAAAAATATACAAGCCATGATTGTATATAAATTGTTGAATGTGCATCATATAATATAATAAATCATGTACATTATTCTTGTAACTTATAATCCCAAGCTTAGAAGAGTAAAAAGAAATATGCAATCTATGACTGTATATGGATCGTTGAATGTGTACCTTATTAAAAAAATTATATAACAAATTCCAGAAACAGTCTCAACAAATCCTTTCTACCACATTTCATAGATTTTATATATTGTTTATTTTATCTTATTTGACTTTATCTCTTATTCTAAAGTTAATTTTATTTTGTTTTATTCTATATTGTTCTATTTTCTATCTTATTTCATTCGATTCTATCTTATTTCTTATCTGTTTTGTTTATTTACCCATTCATTATTTTACTTTATTTTATTTTATTTTATTTTATATTATTCTTTTATTTATTTATTTATTTGTTTAATTATTGTCTACATTAAACGATTTTATGGACTTGGAAAAGCCCTTCGATACAGTGATCGACACTTTTGCTCCATCAGGGGTCCCTGAGGGACTCCGTCACTACTCTTCCTCCTCCTCCTTCCCCTCGAACACAAAGGCGCCTCGTGACTTCCCCTTCGGAGGACACAAAGGAGGCCCTCCCTGCGTCAGCCTCGACTGAACTAAGTACTGAATCGGCAACATCGAGCGGGAGAACTATTTGGGCTTAGAGGAGGGAGGAGGAGGAGGAAGGAGGAGGAGGAAGGAGGAGGAGGAGGAGGAGGGAGGAAGAGGAGGGCAAGGAGAAGGAGAAGGAGAAGGAGGAGGAGGAGAAGTAGGACGAGAAGAAGAAAGAGGATGAGGATGAGGAGGAGAATAGGAGGAAAATAAGGAGGAGGGAGGAAAGGGAGGAGTAAGAGTTGGAGGAGGAATGGAGAAAGAGGAAGAGGATGGTGGTGGTGATGATAATAATGATGATGGTAATGAGAAGAGGAGGAGTAGGAGGAGGAGGAGGAGGAGGAGGAGGAGGAGGAGGAGGAGGAGGAGGAGGAGGAGGAGGAGGAGGAGGAGGGAGAAGGATGAATATGAGAATGAAGAAGATGAGGATGCATCTGTTAATGATAATGAGGAGAGGGGAGGAGGTAGGCAGAGAAAAAAGAGGATGAGGATGATGATATTGATGTGGAAAAGGAGAATTGAGGAGGGAGGTAGAGGGAAAAAAAAGAAAAGGATGAGGACTGTAATAATAATGAGAAGAAGGAGGAGGAGGAAGAGGAGGAAGGAGGAGTGAGGAGGAAGGGTAGGAGGAAGGGAGGAAGAGGAGGAAGGAAGAGTGAGGAGGAGGGGTAGGAGGAAGGGAGGAAGAGTAGGAAGGACGAGTGAGGAGGAGGGGTAGGAGGAAGGGAGGAAGAAGAATGGAGGATAGGAGGAGGAAACCAGAGGAGATGGATGAGAAGGGCGAGGAGAAGGGAAGAGGGAATGATGGCAAGGCAGAGAAGAAAGGAGGAATGAGAGAATTAGAAAAGTAGAAAGAAATTGATGGAGGTAAGACATGTGAGGGTTGAAGACAGGAGATGGAAGATGAAGAGAATGGGAAGAGGAAAACAGGAAAAAAGAGAGTAAGGGATAAAGTAAGAGAGCATAAGAGAGAGAGAAAGAGGAGAAAAGGGGGGAAGAGAGGAGGGGAAGGTAGAAGGATGAAAAGAAGAGAAGTATAGAGGAAGTAATGAGAGAAAGGGAAGGTAGAAGATGAAAAGGGAATGGGAAGAGAGAGGAGGGGGAGAAAGAGGGGGGGAGGGAAGGGAAGAAATGAAGGAAGAAGGGAAGAAGTTAGACGAAGCAGTACAAGAGGGCAGGGGAGGAGAATAGAGAGGAGTTGAAAAGAGGAGGTAGTGGGACAAAATCAAAGAGAAGAGAGAAAAAAGAGGAGGGAAAGGGAAGAGAAGAGGTGTGAGAGGAGGACGTGAGGAGGAAAAGGAGAGAGAGGAACGGGAGAGGAATGAGCGGAAGAGTGAATAGGGAAAGAGAGGAAGGGAATGGAGAGGGGAGGGCGAGAGGAAGGTAGAAGTGAAGGGAGAGGGGATGATAAGAGGAGGAAAGTGGAGCAAAAGAAGAGGAGAGAAAATCAACCAAGACAAGAAAATATCGGAAAGGAGGAAGAGAGAGGAGATGAGGTGAAAAAAGAAGAGAGAGGGAGGAGGAAAAGGGAGGAAAGGAGTGTGAAGAGAAGGCGGCGAGGGAAGAGAGAAAGGGAGGAGAAAGAAGGAATGAGTGTTGAGGAGGAGAAGAGAGAGCGAAGAGGGAGAAGTGGAAGGAGGAGACAGAGAGGGAGGAGGGAGAGAGAGGAGGATAAATGAAGAAAACAATGTGAAACAGGTGAAAGGAAAATGAAGAGGAAAAAGAGAGGAAAGGCAGGAGAGAGAGAAAGAGAGATAGAAAACAAAAAATACGAGATAAAGTGAAGAAGAAGCAGGAGAAAGAGGAAAGAGAGGAAGGAAGGAGAGAGGGGA
>NC_134810.1:23754669-23757169 GCF_046742065.1 Oratosquilla oratoria | reverse complement strand
CTTTGAGGCCCCGAAGTAGGCAAAGATTTTTCTAAAAATTGAGGACTTGATGTCCAGTCTATACAACTAGGCCTACGATGATTAATAAGATTTTAATGAAAAGAAGTACGTGTAGTGTGACAAGTATAATTTGTGTATGTGAATGCAGGTGTATGTCGGGCTGGGGATAGTAGGAAATACTTGCTCTCGGGACCAGGGACAAAGGATCGGCTGGACCACGTTTCATAGATTCTTGTCAATTTCCTTCGTCCTTTAGACCGTCGTTCTGTTTACTGTACCTGCCACGAGATACCTCATCGAGAACACCACGGAATAGATCAAAGCGGCAAAGGGGAACAAGATATCCCATTTTATCTTTCCAGAAACAGGGAGGAGATTAAGAAGGCATTGGTAGCCATGCAAGACACTCCTGAGCATAAAGGACATCACTAACGCTTAAAAAAAACAAAAAAAAAAAAAAAAAAAAAAAAAAAAAAAAAAAAAAAAAAACTCAGTCAGGCAAATCAGAGACTGGAAAAAAGTATGACACAACACGAAGGACACAACAAAGACAAGGCACAGTAAAGCTCGGGAAGGCACAAGTCACAAGATACAAGAAAGAAGACACAAGAAATATCAAGAAGACCTTGGAAAAGCAAATCAAGACCAGATAATGTACAGAACCTAAGAAGACCTGAAATAAGACCCGACAAGACGTAACAAAAGCGTAGCAAGGTTCAACAAAGATTAAGCATACACAAAAGAGCTTATACTAAAGTTAGAAACTACTGGTGTAGTAGTTAGAGTTCATTTCTATTTGGGTCAAAGAAACCTCAAGCAATTAAAGTGTTATATTAAGCAAGAGGAAGTAAACCATTTTCATGTGTGGAGAAAAAAAGAATAGATAAATAGGGGAACGAGTCAAGAAAGAAAGAGGGGAGGAAGGTGCAAGGGAAGGAGGGAGGGAAGATGGAGGGGAATGGAGAGAAAGATGGAAGAAAGGGATTAGGTAAAGAGGAGAAACAAACAAATATGATAATTATAGTGACGTGATGAAGGGGTGAGGAAGAGACGAGGAAGAAGAAGAAAAAGAGGGGGAGGAGAAGAAGATAGAAGAGAAAGAGGAAGCGTGAGGAAGAAGAGAGAAAACTAAAACAGAAACATTATGGAGGAGGGTGAAGGAGAATGAATGAAGAGAGAGAGAGACAGAGATAGATAGATTGATAGAAAGAGAGAGATAGAGAAAGAGAGATAGAAAGATATATATAGATAGATAGATCTATAGATAGATCGATAGAGAGAGAGAGAGAGAGAGAGAGAGATAGATAGATAGATAGAGAGAGAGAGAGAGATAGATAGATAGAGAGAGAGAGAGAGAGAGAGAGAGAGAGAGAGAGAGAGAGAGAGAGAGAGAGAGAGAGAGAGCGAGAGAGAGAGAAGGGGGAGTTAGCGAATCGCGGGGAAAGGGGATGATAGGCAGGAAGAGTTGGAATACTATAGAAATATACAAAATAAAAGAAAGTAGAATAAAATGAAACAAAAAGAAACAATAAGTTAGTGAGAAAAGGAGGTGATAAGTGAATTTGGGAGAGGGTGAGGGAGTCGGATGAAAAAATACACAAAAATTGGGGACGAGGAAGAAGGAAAAATGTGAAACATAAGAGAAAGGAAAAGGGGGAAGCAAGGCCACCACCATCAATAGGAAATGGTGATGACAATGAAAGAAAATCATAGAAAAAGGTGGTGAAATGGTGGTGGTGGTGGTGGTTGTGATGATGATGATGATGATGATGATGATGATGATGATGATGATGATGATGATGATGATGATGATGATGATGATGATGATGATGATGATGATGATGAAGATGATGATGATGATGAAGATGATGATGATGATGATGAAGATGATGATGATGATGATGATGATGATGATGATGATGATGATGATGATGATGATGATGATGATGATGATGATGATGATGATGATGATGATGATGATGATGATGACGACGACGACGACGACGAACACGATGACGACGACGATGATGGTATGATGACGATGATAAAGATGATAAAGATGATGATGATAGTGAGGAGGAGGAGGAGGAAGAGAAAGAAGGGGGAGGAGGAGGAAGAGAAAGAAGGGGGAGGAGGAGGAAGAGAAAGAAGGGGGAGGAGGAGGAGGAGGAGGAGGAGGAGGAGGAAGAAGAGGAGTAGCAGCAGCAAGACGACAACGACAGCAACAACACATTGATGATCTAATTACAAAAAAAAAAATAAATAAATAAATAAAAGCAAATAAATAAAATATATAATAAAAACACTGACGCCATCAAAGGGAAGAAGACGAAAAGGAAATTCGGAAGCGAAAGGGGACCAAAGAATAAAAGAATAAACAAACAAAAAAATGAAAGAAGAGGGAAGGGTAAGGCAGAAGAAGGACAAGAATAAAGGAAGGGGGGAAACCACAACACAGAAAAGGCGTACATAGAGAAGCGAGGGGAGAGGGGAAAGAAGA
>NC_134810.1:23742169-23749669 GCF_046742065.1 Oratosquilla oratoria | reverse complement strand
ACACACACACAAACACACACACAAAGAAAGAGAGGAAAGAGAGAGAAAGAGAGGGAAAGAAAGCGAGCTAAAGGAAGAGTACACGCAGACATAAAAAAAATGAGAACTGGAGAAAGAGAAACCTAGAGAAAGATAAAGGACGAGAGAAAGAGAGAGGGAGAAGGAGAGCTACAGAGACATAGAGAGAGAGGACTAGAGAGACCTGGAAGGAGAGCTAGAGATAACCACAGAGTGACAGCTAGAGAGAAAGAAAGAGGGAATAGAAGAAAATCAGAAAAGTAGAAACGGAAGTAGACTGAAAGGAAAGGAAAACAGAATCATGAGAGAGAGAGAGAGAGAGAGAGAGAGAGAGAGAGAGAGAGAGAGAGAGAGAGAGAGAGAAAGAGAGATAGAGAGAGAATCAGAAACGATTACTGGGTATAAGGACAGCAGGAGAATGAAGACAGGGAATGAGAACGAATGGAAGTAATAAACAGGAATTGAAAAGGAACAAGAAAGAGAGAAAAGTAGAACAAGGAAAAGAGGGAAGAAGAAAGAGGAGAGAAAAGGAAAAGAGACGAAGAAAGAAAAGGGAAAAGGAGGGAAGAGGAGGGAAGAAGAGGGAAGAGAAGGTCACAGGAGGAAAGAGGAAGGAATAGGAGGGAAGAGAGGGGATAAGGAGGGAAGAGGAGGAAAGAAGGGGAAAGAGGAGAGAAGAGGAGGGAGGAAGAAGATATAGTGAGAATGGTGAGGATGACTTAAAGGGATCAAGAGTAATTGTCTTAACTTCGTTTCAGTGAGTCTGAGAAAACTTAGACTCGCTTTGTGGTAGCAACCCCATCCATTCTCTCTCTCTCTCTCTCTCTCTCTCTCTCTCTCTATATATATATATATATATATATATATATATATATATATATATAAAACTCTCTCTCTCTCTCTCTCTCTCTCTTTCACTCTTCCCCCTCTCTCTCCTTCTTTCTCTCTCTCTCTCTCTCTCTCTCTCTCTATATATATATATATATATATATATATATATATATATATCTTTGTGTGTGTGTGTGTGTGTGTGTGTGTGTGTGTGTGTGTGTGTGTGTGTGTGTGTGTGTGTGTGTGTGTGTGTGTGCGTGTGTGTGTGTGTGTGTGTGTGTGTGCGTGTGTGTGTGTGTGTGTGAGTGTGTGTGTGTGTGTACGTGTTTTTGTATGTATTTCTGTATCTCTGCCTCTCTCTCTCTCTCTCTCTCTCTCTCTCTCTCTCTCTCTCTCTCTCTCTCTCTCTCTCTCTGTGTGTGTGTGTGTGTGTGTGTGTGTGTGTGTGTGTGTGTGTGTGTGTGTGTGTGTGTGTGTGTGTGTGTGTGTGTGTGTGTGTGTGTGCGTGTGTGTGCGCGTGTGTGTGTGTGTGTGTGTGTGTGTGTGTGTGTGTGTGTGTGTGTGTGTGTGCGTGTGTGTGTGTATGTATGTGTGTGTCTGTGTGTGTGTGTGTCTGTGTGTGTGTGTGTGTGTGTGTGTGTGTGTGTGTGTGTGTGTGTGTGTGTGTGTGTGTGTGTGTGTGTGTGTGTGTGTGTGTGTGTGTGTGTGTGTGTGTGTGTGTGTGTGTGTGTGCGCGTAATTTTGTATGTACTTCTGTATCTCTGTCTGCCTCTCTCTCTCTCTCTCTCTCTCTCTCACACACACACACACACACACACACACACACACACACACACACACACACACACACACACACACACACACACACACACACACACACACACACACACAATCACATGCTCCTCCCATGTATCCGTCAATCAGCTGACACAAGTTATCAATGCAGCTGTCAACCCGCATCGCTTCAGAGGCCGACTTCGGGAGAAGATGAGAAGCTTCTGTGGGAAAAGAAAAAAAAAAGGAAAAGAATAGTAAGAGACGACGGGAAACGAACAGGGAGAAGGAAAGGAACGACAGAGATGAGAAAAGAGGATATGACGACGAGGAGAAAGAAAGAGGGTTTTTGAAGAGAAGGGGAGAGGGAAGGAGAGAGGAAGGGATGGAAGGAGGAAGTGAAGGAGGAAGGTAAGGAGGTGGGGAGGGAGGGGAGGAGGGAGGTAAGGAGGGAGGGAGGGAGGTAAGTAAGGAGGGAGAAGGAAGGATACAAGGTGTCGAAAGCAGCGATAGACCTAAGAGTGTATGAGCGAATGTGGCATAATTATGAGACGGCGTGCAGCTGTGCTGGACTAAGGAAGGGGTGGAGAGGAAAAATACTAAAGTTTAAGAAAGTCTGAAAGAGAAAGAGAGGGAGAGAGACAGAGAGAGAGAGAGAGAGAGAGAGAGAGAGAGAGAGAGAGAGAGAGAGAGAGAGAGAGAGAGAGAGAGAGAGAGAGAGAGAGAGAGAGAGAGAGAGAGAGAGAGAGAGAGAGAGAGAGAGAGAGAGAGAGAGACAGACAGACAGACAGAGAGACACAGACAGAGAGAGAGAGAGAGAGAGAGAGAGAGAGAGAGAGAGAGAGAGAGAGAGAGAGAGTGCAAGAGCAAGAGAGAGAGAGAGAGAGAATGAGAGAGAGAAAGATAGACATACATACAGACAAAGAGAGAGAAAGAGAAAACGACTTAAGGAGGTGATAAAGTAATTCCATTAAGGAAGTTTGTTCTTGAAGGAAATGTGTCAAAGTGCGTTGGAGGGAACGCGCTGATTGGGTTATTAGGCCAAAGCCGTTAACCAATCAGGAGTAGGGAATGAAACTGTTCTCTGGGTGAAATGGGGGTGGGGGAACATTATTTGGGGTAACTGATAAGGGTGGATAGGGGGAGAAATAGCAGGATTAAGGTAAGGAGGTATTGTGGGGAGGGAATAGTGGAAGGAGGTGGTGTAGGTGGAAGAGGCGGTGTAGTGGAAGGGGAAGTATAGGAAAGGGAAGGTGTAGGGGAAGAGGAAACGAATGGGGGAAGGGAAAGGGGAAGGTATAGGTGAGACCCTGTATCCGAGGGGAGGGAGGAATAAGCAAGAAGGAGGAGGAGGAGGAGGAGGAGAAGGAGGGAAGAGGCAAAAAGGAGAAAGAGTGAGAGAGAGAGAGAAAGAAAGAGTGAGAGAGAGAGAGAGAGAGAGAGAGAGAGAGAGAGAGAGAGAGAGAGAGAGAGAGAGAGAGAGAGAGAGAGAGAGAGAGAGAGATAGAGAGAGAGAAAGAGGGAAAGAGAAGGGTGGAGTATTAATAGGAGGAATTTTAACTCCTTAAATCCTGAGGCCATCGTTCTGCTGAATAAAATCATCTGGCGCTATGATAACAAAAAAAAAAAAGAACTTGAGAGCCACTGGCTGAGGAAACAAAAATGCATCGAACAGGGAGTTTTGTTTCTAAAAAAAAAAAAAAAAATTGGAGAGAAGATTTTCTTTTAGAAAAAAAGAGTGAAAATACTAAAATATATATTGGAGTAAAGAAGTGAGTGTAAGTTTTGAAAAAAAAGAGAGAAGGGACGAAGGGTAAGAAAAAGGTTAGAGAGGGAAAAAGATCAAATATGGAGGAATGGAGAAAGAAAAGGGAAAAGAGAAACTCCAAAATTAGAGGCATAGGAACAGAAAGAAAGAGAGGAAGAGAGAGACGAGAGAATGCAAAAGAGAGAAAGAAATAAAAGAATGAAATGATAGAGAGACCGAGGAGAATGGGAGAAGAGGGGAGAAAACGGGAAGAGGGTAAGACAGAGAGAAAGAAAAGAAGAGAAAAAGAAAGGGGAGGAGGAGGAGGAGGAGAAGAATAGAGGAGCAGAAGAGAAAAGAGGAAGAGTGGGAAGGGGAATAAAAGGAGAAGAATGGAGAATGGGAAAAAAGGGAATGGTGAAGGGAAGGGAAGGAAAAGGGGAAGAAGAAAAGAGGCGAAAAGAGGAGAGGAAAGGTGTGTAAAGGGGGTGAAGAAGAAGAGAAAGGGGAAAGTCAAAGAGAGGGAGAGGGAACGAGAGAAGACAATAGAAATAAACGAATAAGACATAAAATGAAAAAAAAAATAGAGAGGAGGAGGACGAGGAGGAAAGAGAGAGAGGGAAAGAAAGAGAGAGAGACAGGTAGACGTGTATAAACATGTAGACAGGCAGAAATATATACTCGCATATATAGATAGAAAGAAAGATAGAGATAGAGATAGAGAGATTGACGACCAGGGCACGTGATGGGCCATTTACTACCGGGGGGCGGACACTTTAGGACCCCTGAGGTGGGTAATTGTCCCCCTAAGGTTTGGGATCCGCTTCCCCTCTGGGACCAAAATTGAACCAAACCATCCAACAAAGGGCCCAGAAGGACGGAGAAGGGGCCAATGACCCCATCAGCCCTGGGGACGTGATTCGCCTGATTTTTTTTTTTTTTTTTTTTTTTTTTTTGCCCCGAAGGAAATTAACACAAAGTATACCTACATACCTCAACCCTTCCGTACCGGGTGGCACTGTTCCCTGCCGCCAGGCGATTTTACTGACCTCCATGATAACATGGACGCAATAAGAAGGTTAAGGAAGACGGGTTATGGGGCCTCAATACGGGGTTTAATCCAGCGTTAACTAAAGCAAGTCATTTGATTTAGGAAAGACGGGTTATGCAATCTCAATTCGGGGTTTAATCCTGCGTTAACTAAACTAATTCGTTTGGCCTTAATTAATTAATTAATTAAGGGAGAAAAAGTTTAGCCTCCCGCCACACCAGAGTTTAGAGACACTCGGTCGAATGAATAAAATCACCTGACGACAGCTGGGTCAAGATTGAAGGAGGAGGAGGAGGAAGAGGAAGAGCAGTAGGAGGAGCAGTACGAGGAGGAGGAGGAAGAAGAGGCAAATGAGGAGCAGAAGAAGCAAGAGGAGGAAGAGGAGGAGGAGGAGTAGGAGTAAGAAGAGGGAGACTAGTAGGAGGAGCAGTATGAGGAAGAGGAAGAGGAAGAGGCAAAGGAGGAGCAGGAGAAGCAGGAAGAGGAAGAGGAAGAGGAGGAGGAGGAGTAGGAGGAAGAGGAGGAGGAGGAGGAGGAGGACGAGGAGGAGGAGGAGGAGGAGGAGGAGGAGGAGGAGGAGGAGGAGGAGGAGGAGGAGGAGGAGGAGGAGAAAGACGTGGAAGGGAAGGTACAAGGAGAAGGCCGGAGGGGAGAGGTGATAATGGGAGAGAAGGAGAGAGAACAAGAGGAAAGAGAGAGCAAGAGGAAAAGAGAGAAAATGGCAAGAAAGGAAAGAGAGTAGGAGAGAGTAGAAAGAAAAAATTGGAGGATGGAAGAAAGAGAAGAAGATAAAAGTAAAACTTTAGAGAGAGAGAGAGAGAGAGAGAGAATGGCAATGGAGGATTCAGCTGAGAGAGAGAGAGAGAGTGAGGGAGAGGGAGGGTGCAGAGAGGTGGCAGGAAACGGGGAGATGAGGGGAGGGGAGGGGAAGGGAAGAGAGGAGAAGAGAGGGGAGAACAGGAGAGGGGAGGGGAAGATCACCGTTAAGTGAATGAGAGGTGGCATCAAATTCGGTCGGTTTGATCAACTGGGCTGCATTCAGGAGGCGGAGGAGAAGATGGAGGAGGAGGAGGAGGAGGAAGAAGATTAAGGAGAAAGAGATGAAATAGGGAAGAAGAGGAGGTGGTAAGAGAAAGAGGGGCAAGAGTAGAAGCAGGAAGTGAGGAGGAAGAGGAGGAGGAAGTAGAAGAAGGGGTAATGAGAAGGAGGGGTAGGAAGACGAACATGAAAAAGATAAGGATGAGAAGGAGAAGGAGCAACAGGACCAAAGGTAGTAGTAGTAGTAGTAGAAGCAGTAGTAGTAGTAGTAGTAGTAGTAGTAGTAGTAGTAGTAGTAGTAGTAGTGGTAGTAGTAGTAGTAGTAGTAGTAGTAGAAGTAGTAGCAGCAGCAGCAGTAGTAGCAGCTGTAGTGGCAGTAGTAGTAGTAGTAGTAGTAGTAGTAGTAGTAGTAGTAGTAGTAGTAGTAGTAGTAGTAGTAGTAGTAGTAGTAGTAGTAGTAGTAGTAGTAGTAGTAGAGGAGGAGGAGGAGGAGGAGGAGGAGGAGGAGTAGACGGAGGAGGAGGAGGAGGAGGAGGAGGAGGAGGAGGAGGAGGAGGAGCCAGAGGAGTAGGAGGCGAAGGAGAAGGAAAGGAGGAGGAGAAGGAGGAGGAGGAGGAGGAGGAGACGGAGGAGGAGGAAGAGATGAAAGAGGAGGAGAGGAGGAGGAGGAGAAAGAGGAAGAGGAAGAGGAGGGGAGTAGGAGGATAAGTTACTTTTGCTTAATTGAATGACTTTCCCTGGCCTCGTTTATAAGAGAGCCAGGCATGGCGCTCCTTTTTTTTCATCAAGAAATTTACGAAGTATGTGATTTTGAGAAAATGACCAACTTCTTCGGAAGTGTTGATGGAGTCTGCTTCCGAAGTCTGAAAGATTTGAGAACCCGCATGGACTTCGAGGTCAGCAAGAACGTTCTCTTCTGCCTTCTTTAAGAAATTTCGAAAAGGGGAGGAGTCGCTTCGAGGTGGTGAGTAAGAAACTGGAAGATACTCTGACGCTTGAGGAGGTGGGGGAGCTTTTGAAGGTGAAGGTGAAGGTGAGGTTGGAGGTGGAGGTGGAGGTGAAGGTGGAAGTGAGGAAGACTCCGCAGTGGAGGTGGGGTTGGAGTTGAAGGTGGAGGAGAGTCTGTGGTGGAGGAGGAGGTTGAAGTGGGGGAGAGTTTGCAGTGAGGACATGGTGGAAGACAGTCTGGAAGGAATGGAGGAAAGCGATTTGGAGCAGAATGATTGGACGAAAGCAGAGAGAAGATTACAAAGGATTACAAAGGCGGAGCATGCCGACAGGAGACCTTTTGGTCCATATCTAGGTCGAATGTGAAAAAAAAATTATAAATGAATAAATGAAAACTATAATAATGTAAATAACAAATAAAATACATAAATGCATAGGTATAGTTAAATAATAAACAAACAGGTAAATAGCAAATAATAATAAATTGACATTTAACTAATAATAAATTAGAATCAAACAGACAAATGATAACAAAAAACAAACAAACAAATAATATAAAATAACTGAGGAAGAAGAGGAGGAGTTACATGGGTAAATGAACAGCAACAGACCTATTGGTCCTTACACGGCTGTTTAGGTACCTAACCTGTCATTAATATTCAGGAGGAGGAGAAGGAAGAGGAGGAGGAGGAGGAGAAGGAAGAGTAGGAAGAGGAAGAGTAAGAGGAGGAAGAGGTGGAGGAAGAGGAGGAGGAGGAGGCGGAGGAGGAGGAGGAGGAAGAGGAGGAGGAGGAGGAGGAGGAGGAGGAGGAGGAGGAGGAGGAGGAGGAGGAGGAGGAGGAGGAAGGAGAGCGATTCGGAGCAGAAAGGTTGGAGGAGAACAAAGAGAAGATAACTTCGGAGGAAGGTGAGAAAGAGGAGGAAGAGAAGAAGGAGGAAGAGGAGGAGGGAGAGGTAGAGGAAGAGGAGATACTCGTCTCAGAGAAAGATAACGCTGATTGGTGGCCCGACTTGGTCCACGGAAGAGATAACGAAGCGCAGGTGATGATAAGACGGGCCGTGGAGGAGGCAGGTGAGGGTGAGAGGTGGGGGA
>NC_134810.1:23732169-23734669 GCF_046742065.1 Oratosquilla oratoria | reverse complement strand
CCCTCCACCCCCGTGAGGTCGACATCGAAGGCCCAGGTAGCTACCTCAAGGACCAGCCACGTCTTCCGAGGTCCACTTCAACCTTAAGGTCCAAATATTTCAGAGACAGTTGTTCTTATCCCCCACGCCCCAAGGCCCAGATGGCTACCTCGAGGACCAGACATCTTCCAAGGACGACATCCTTCAAGGATTAGTAACCTATGTGCCACAGTATCATTCACGGTTGAATTAACTTTAATTATGTGGATTATCTGTAGTGCCTTAACTCTGTAATCCATTGAGGCATTTTATATATTTGTTACAAATACCCTCAGACAATAACAGACACTTGGCCTATGGACATCATGTTGGCTGAATAAAACTATTTTGTTTAATTCCTTCTTACATTTTTCTCAGGAACCTGTATCAGAACTACCTGTAGAGATCTTTATTGTACTCGCAACGGGATTCCTCTTTTCATTTGAAAGGCAATACATATTAAAAGTGGTCATTGATTAATGGCATATTCAAGCTACATACCAAACTTTGTAGTATGTAGCACCTTATGTAACTTTAATTAGATTTTTTATATTTTCATTTATTTAATCTTATATCATTTGTTATAGTTATAATGATAATAATAACTGCTATCATCATCATCATCATCATCATCATCATCATCATCATCATCATCATCATCATCATCATCATCATCATCATCATCATCATCATCATCATCATTATTATTATTATTGTTATAATTATTATTATTATTATTATTATTATTATTATTATTATTATTGTTATCATTATTATTATTTTAATTATCATCATTATTATTATTCTAACTATTATCATTATCATTATTGCTATTATTATTATTATCATTATTTATTTATTTATTATTATTTTTTTTTTTTCTTACGCTTCTGTAGGGGCTCAAGTGATCTCTCTTCCTCGCAGGTCCCCTCAGGCGGGATCCGAAGAGGAGAACCTTTCGGGTCGCTTTCGGCTCCCCCGGCCCGGAAACACGATGAGAAGCCGTCAGGGTGTGAGTCAAGGACTCTCCCCACGTGACCAAAACTCCCCGGAGGTGCCCTACTTCGTACAGCCCAACTCACCCTTCTCTTTGAAACCTCGATCTCGACTTCAGAGGGACACATTTTGAATATTTCGTTCTGGATAACATAGAACAGTTTAGAGGAACCTTTGAAACGAAAGCCTTTTTTTAATCTACACCCATTTTTAAACCTGCATGCACAGACGAACGCACACACACACACACACACGAGCGCGCGCACGCACACACACACACACACACACAGTAAGTACTAGCCAAATACATATTACCATTTTATGAAGTAAGAGACTTATTCGCGTCGTAAGTTTACGATCTCCGAAGGTTTTCACTGGAAGACGTGATCCAATCTCGTATCTCGACCTGAAGATGGTTGAGTGTTTATTCAACGTTGATTTTTTCTATTTTCCTTTCATTTATTCATTTATTCATTTGTTTATTCATCCACTTGTTCGTTTACTTCTTTATATTTATATATTTACTCTAGTTATATATTTATCTATCAATCTATTATCTATTTACTTATCTATTCATCATTTTACCTCTCTATTTACTTATTTTTGTGTTGTTGCTGTCCGCGTTTCAAAACCTCTTGAGACGTACCATTATTTTTTTCTTTTTGCTGTCGCGTCTACGTGTCTAATAAACTTCCGGCTTTGTGACTAGCACAGGTCTTCTGGTCTTTAGGTCCTCAGGTCACGTGGTCTCCTCCGGGGCCTTCCGGGGCCCTTAGCCGGATGTTCTCCCTTTGATCCTTTTTTTTTTTTTTTTTTTTTTTTTTTTTTGTCCAAACATTTCACCCTACACCCTCAATAAACCCTCCGCCACCACTGACATTACCTCCCACTCCTCCTATTCCTCTTCCTTCTCCTCCTCTTCTTCCTTCTGCTCTTCCTCCTCCTGCTCCTCTCCTCTATTACCTAGACCACCATCGTAGCCATTAACTCCTCCCTTTCTTCTTCTTCTTCTTCTTCTTTTTCTTCTTCTTCTTCTTTTTCTTCTTCTTCTTTTTCTTCTTCTTCTTCTTTTTCTTCTTCTTCTCCTCTATTCATTTCTTCTTCTCTTCCTTTTCTATTTTCGACCTGCATCGTTCAATGGTAAAAAATTACAAAAATATTTCCAAAACATCTTAAAACATCTGCAGGATTCAGAAAGTAAATGTTGGTCAAAAAATAATGGATGACATTGTTATTTATATTCTGTATTGTTGTTAGCAAATATCAATTAACACATCCAGTGAATGTTGCAGTGCAAAAAAAAAATCTAATTGTTGGTATTGTTATCTATTTTATGTATTATGGTTATCAAATGCTGCATTGGTGAAAAAAATTGCTCTTATTGTTACTTAGAAAAGATATAGTTGACCCAGGGCAGTGGACAAGACGTAGGAATGACCCGTCATCCAGGAGGTGCCAAGATAAGAGGAAGGGAAAAGAGTAGAGG
>NC_134810.1:23717169-23722169 GCF_046742065.1 Oratosquilla oratoria | reverse complement strand
GTACTTTTTCTCAGCACACTAACCTAATTATCTCCCTTTATTCTCTCTCTCTCTCTCTCTCTCTCTCTCTCTCTCTCTTTCTCTCTCTCTCTCTTTCTATAGCTCCACAGACCACTTACGCAACCAATCCACCCCTCCCACCCCTCGTCACCCTCCATGGACAAGGGTGGCCGGAACACGCCGATGGAACACCGCGGGGGTCGGGCCGAGTACGGAACAAAGACCAGGAACAAGCCATGGAAGCACACCGGAACACAAAGCAAGACAACAATTAAACAGAATTTCGATCACCTCCTTTCTCCTCCTCCTCCTCCTCCACCTCTCCCTCCTCTTCCTACTCGCACTCGTCCTCGTCTTCCTCCTCTCCTACTTCCAACTACATTTCTCTCTCCTTCAACCACTCCTTCTTCTCTTCCTTCTTCCTCCATTTCCAGCTCCTTCTCCTCCTCCTTTCTCCTCCTCCTCCTCCTCCTCTCCATATCTCACATCCACTCCTCGTCCTATTCACTCTCCTCCTCATCCTGATCACCCTCTTGTGCCACCTACTACTCTTCTCCCTCCTTTAACATCTTCTTCTCCTCCTTCTCTTCCTCCTCCTCCTCTCCTACATCCTATTCCTCCACCTTCTCCTCCTCCAAACTTCCCACTACTCCTTCTCCTCCTCCTCCTCCCATTCTTATTCCTCCTTCTTCTCTTCCTCCTTCCTCTCTTCTATATCCTATTCCTCCACTTTCTCCACCTTCAAACTTCCCACTACTCCACTCCTCCTCCTCCTCCTACTCCTCCTCCTATTCCTTCTTCTTCTTTTCCTCCTATTCCTCCTACTTTTCCTCCCCTTCCTGCTCCTGCCCCAACTCCTACTATTCCTTTTCTTCCTGTGCCTCCTTCATTTCCCCCCCTTCTAAGGCCCCCATCACCTCCTACTACCTGTTTTCCTCCCCCTCCTCCTCCTCCTCCTTTTTCTTTTCCTCTACCTCTTCCTCCTCTCTCGACAACCTTAATCCACCCTTTTCTCGTTTTTCGTTCGTGTTATTCCGCTGTGCTCCTCAACTATGTATAAACGTACATATACACATTCATATGCTTACATTTAATATTGATACGATTTTATTTATCTATTAATTAATTAACTTGCTTGTTTGTTCGTTTGTTTGTTTGTTTGTTTGTTTAGCTTACATGGCAGCACCCAATTCTCTGCATCAGTGGTTCTCAAAACTTTTCAAGCAGGACACTCCGGCCACACATACGATAAAGTCCACAAAACCTTTCCACAAAGTGTGTGTGTGTGTATGTGTGTGTGTGTGTGTGTGTGTGTGTGTGTGTGTGTGTGTGTGTGTGTGTGTGTGTGTGTGTGTGTGTGTGTGTGTGTGTGTGTGTGTGTGTTTGTGTGTGTGAATATTTATGTATATATGTATAATTATGTATACATATACATACGCACACACATATGTACATAATATATATACATATACATATACATACATATATATATATACAAATACATATACATATATATGTATATGCATATGTATATGTATATGTATATGTATATGTATATTTATATGTATATGTACACGTACACATTCACTATGTAATAGCCAGTAATTTACAGACAATAGAATATCAAAATAATGTTCAAATAGCATACTTCAACATTTGACTATTTATAGAGGTATACATGAAGAAAAATATCAAAGCATTGAACATCACGCATGACAAGGGATGCCCGCCTTTCTTCGAGTCCTTTCATCTTCTTCCAGGAAATCAAATAGTGTACTGGCAATCAGCGTGAAATGATATTGCATATTGTGCAAGAAGTCTCAATTAATTTCGTTGCTTTGGTGATCAAAGAACGCGTTTAAAGATATATATAGAAAGAGAAGACAGAAGCAGGTTGGTGGTTTCGTTGTCCAAGACTTGACTCGTCGACTGTTTTTTTTTGTTTTCGTTTTTGTTAATATTTTCTTCATATGTATGTAAATCACGAGAGACATATACTCCAAGACGTGGATGAAAGTACACTTTCAAAGCTTATATCATTCCTATGTAAGGCCAGTTTATTACCATATAAAACCCACCATTGCTGGTTTTCCCCGTTGTACCCCGTAACATGATTTGGCAAATTTCCAAAACCATTCTCATGTCATTCCCGCACCATTGTCAAGTGCCTCATCCATTTGGCACCCTCCTCAGTGTCCTCCCCCCTCCCCCCAGCTTCCAGTTTCCTTGACGCAACCTCCCGATAATGAACCAGCTGACAGACCCTCCTCCCCCCACCAGCTGGCGTGTACCGGTAGCTCCCCACCTCCTCTACACCACCTGGCAGTTCTCCTCCCGTGTTTGTCTGTCAATTTTTGCCAAATCGCTCATGGACCTCATTGATTTCCCATAAGCCGACGTAACGCAACAAACAGACATTAATTGCGAGGAGAGACGGGTTGGTGGAGTCTACTGGAGTCGAGGTTCCGAAGGCCAACCAAAGGAAAATAGGCATTAAGATTCCGTAGATTTACTTAAAGGCCATCCAGATTCCAAAACACTATCTACCCCTTCAATTTGGTGACGCATTTTTATGGATTTTTTTTTTTTTTTCTAAGAACAGATAATTTTACGAAGCTCAGGTTTGAAAGAGGTCTTAATCAATCGAAACCCCATTTTCGTATGTTCATAAACTCTCACACCTGCACAAAATCGCTCGTTTTAACCAAAATAAAACCAATAATATGCGTATAATCGTGTTCAACGGGTTAAGCTGCTGAGACATTAGTCAATTTTTTGGAGTAATTCTTGTGCCTGATGAAAGACGAAAATAATAACAATGAAATTAATAAGAGAAAATTAATAAACAAAATAGAATAAAATAGAATAGAATAGATAAGCAAATATATATATAAAGAAATAAATTAGATATTTTGAATTAACAGATAAACTTTTGAAATCGTATTCATGTTTAATGTAAAAAAAGAAAAAATACTAGTTAAAACAATTAGATAAGATACAATAGAATTAAGTAAAATAGATAAATGATAGATAAATGAATAAATAAATAGCAATAATGAAGTAAGTTAGAATAACATAAAAATACAGAGAAAGAGAGTATATGTGTATGTGTATACACACACACACACACACACACACACACACACATATATATATATATATATATATATATATATATATATACATACGTACACATATATATATAAATATATATATATATATACACACATATATATATATATATATATATATATATATACAGATATATACATATGTGTGTGTGTGTGTGTGTGTGTGTGTGTGTGTGTGTGTGTGTGTGTGTGTGTGTGTGTGTGTGTGTGTGTGTGTCTGTGTGTGTGAAAGAGAGAGAGTGTATGTGTGATTGTATGTGAACGCGCGCATGTGTATGTACGTGTGCTTGTGTGTTTGTGTGATTGTATGTGAATGCGCGTGTGTGCGTGTGTGCATGTGTGTGTGTGTGTGTGTGTGTGTCTGTGTGTGTGTGTGTGTGTGTGTGTGTGTGTGTGTGTGTGTGTGTGTGTGTGTGTGTGTGTGTGTGTGTGTGTGTGTGTGTGTGTGTGTGTGTGTGTGTGTGTGTGTGTGTGTTAAAATTATCCACAACGGCAGTGCAACCAAAGTCTTAGTTACCGTGTGTTCAGCTTTAACACAATATCTTTAAAACCTTACTATCTTCATTCTGTGAGTCACACAATAAAACCTAGTGGTTCTAGACACTTTATTATCTAGTTGCTCACACTTTGTGGTCTACTTATCCCTAGTGGACCACAGAATTTCCTAACTGAGACCCCAGATCAAAATCCAGAACGAGTTAGTGAGTGTTTAGTGATTTTACAAAGGATTACAAAGGCGGAGCATGCCGACAGGAGACCTTTTGATCCATATCTAGGTCGGATGCGAAAAAAAAAAATCATATTAATAATAAAATAATAAATAAAAACTATGATAATGTAAATAACAAATAAAATACATAAATAAATGCATAGGTATAGTTAAATAATAATCAACGGTGAAATCATCTTTGAGATAATAATGAACAGAAGTTCATAAGTATAGTATACACAAGAAGATAGGTCGAGGTCCCCTTCAAGTTAGTGTAATGCTATACACCTTTAATGGTGTGCCTATCGTATTCCTGTACTGAGTGGTGTATAGACACCTTATTAACTGGGTCATATACACCCTTCGAAGGATAATTTCCGTCTTTTACTGGCGTTATTTCGCTGCAATTTGGCGTGATTTTAGTGGCGGTTTTCGCCCCACTTTGGTGTGATTTTAGTATCGGATTTCGCCGCATCTTGGCGTGAATTTTTCTTCCTGTCACTTTTTATTCTTTGATGTGTCTAATGTGAACTCCTAGACTTCCTTTGTACCCCCTCTTCACTCCTTCTTACTCTCCACAACTCCCTTTGCTTGTTACATTCTTCTTGATAATGTTCAAAGACAATGGAGACATTTACCTTCTTCCTTGTTCTCTCTTAAAGTCCTCTTTTATCTTCCAGCTTCAAATTCTTCTTCCTCCTCCTCCTCCTCCTCCTCCTCCATTTTCTACCTCCTTCATATCCTTCTACCTTTCACTTCTCTTGTCTTTCCTCTTCCTTCTCCTTCTACCCTCCTCTCCTATTCTTACTCTCTCCTCCCTCCTCCTCCTCCCTCCTCTTACTATCCCTTTTGCTCCCCTCAATTTATTTACTCCTATTTCTTCCACATTCTTCTAAACTTCCTCTTCCTTCCACATTCTCCTTTTTCCATTTCTTTCTTTTTTCTATTGCCTCCTCTTTCCTCCACCACCTCCTTATCGTCTTTCTTTTTTCCTCCCTTTATCTTTTCTTCTTCTTCTTCCTCCTTCTTCCACTTCCTACTCCTTCTCCTTTCATCAAACCTCATTTTCCTTCCCCTCTTTCTTCCCTTCTTACCACCTTCTCCTCTCCCTCCCTTCTTCTCCCCCATCATTATCTAATTTTCTCTTCTAATTCTATTTC
>NC_134810.1:23704669-23707169 GCF_046742065.1 Oratosquilla oratoria | reverse complement strand
TGCTATCTCTCTCTCACAATCTCTCTCTCACTCTCTTTCTTCCTCTCTCTCTGTTTCTTTCTCTCTCTCCTTGTCTCTTGTTCTGTTTGAGAAACTAAATTGCTTAACAATTTTCCGCCTTTTCTTTCAAAGATTCCTCCATCTTGTTTTCTCCCCAGATGCCTTCACAGTCTTATATGACGACACTGTATTGTTTTCTCTCAACGCGTTCGTTCAGGCTGTTACTATCTCCCTTGTCTCTTCTCCCTCGTTATCTCTTGTTTCTCCAATATTCTCTTCTTGCATGTCAGTCTTGCTGCCTTGGCGTCCCTCTTTTGGGATGTCAGGCTGGACATTTTACAATTTGCCTAAAGGGGAGAGAGGGCATAGGGGAGGAGGAAAGGGGGAGAGGGGAAACGGGAGAGGGTAAAGTGACGAGAAAAAGAGAAGGAAGTAAAGTTTGAAAAGAGAAGAAAATAATCAAAGGAACAAAGGGAGAGGATCAGAAGAGGAAAAGGAGAAAGAGAAAGGGAAGTGAAGGAGGTAGAGAGAATGTAGAGAGGGGAAAAATTAGTTGGAGAAAAGAGGGGAAAGGGACGAAGGGAGAAGAGATAAGAGAGGGAAAGGAAAGTGAAAGAAAAGAGAGGTAGAAAGGGGAAGGAAATTAATAAAGGAAGAGGGGAAAGAGGATAGGCAAGGGATGGATAAGGACGAGTGGGTGATAGGGAAAAAGGAAGAAGAAACAGAATAGAAAAGATAAGAGAGTAAAGGATAGGAAGGCCAACAGAGAAGCAGAAAATGGGAGATAAGGATATAAGAAATATAAAGAAAACGGAGAGAGGGTGGTGAGAGATGGAGGGAAACAGAAGGTAAATGGAAAGGGGAAAGAGGGAAGGAAGGAGGACAAAATGTCAGGAATGGAATAAGGAGAGGGGAAATTGCATGATCGAGACGTTGACCTAAGACGGAACGATAATGAAATGATAAAAATTTAAAGAAAACTGGCTAAGGTTGTGATTTAACACGGTCTTGGATCACGTGTTGGATCTGCTACATTCCCGGATGAGAGCTGAGAACTCGTATTAGGGCCAATCTATGGGCAATGCTGTGCTCTTACATACAAACACACACACACACGTACACACACACACACACATGCACACACACACACACACACACACACACACACACATGTACACACACACACACACACACACACACACACACACACACACACACACACACACACACACACACACACACACACACACACACACACACACACACACACACACACACACACACACACACACACACACACACACACACAACACACACAAACACAACACACACAAGCTCCTTATCCACTAAAGCTGAGTTCACAGTAGAGCGCGGTACCACTACACCAGATAGGAAAGAAGGGAGAGAATAAATTTCAGAAAGAAAAAAAAACAAGAAAAGAAGAAAGACAGCTGGTAGATAAGAAAAGATACAGTCTGAAAGTGTGAGACTACAGAAGACAAAAGAGAGGCCAGATATGAACGACATAAGAGGCACTGGAGGGAGGAGGAGAGGTAATGTTAACACGAGGTTGAGAGGCAGTTGTGGACCAGGATGAGGAGCTTGAGGCCTGGACGAGGCCTGGAGGCTTGGATGATATACGAGTATACATACACGCTGGATGAAACGAGTGAGTGAAGAGCAGATACAAAGACTGTATTACTGGATGATATGTTGCCGGAGGTCTATACGTCACATAGCCGCTCCCAATCTTCGCCATCCGGTCTCTTTGAAGATTTTATTCTGGCTAATACAAAACGATTTTATTCAGCTGAAGGACAGGTTCCGGGACTGAAGAGGGATTTAAAGGACCGGGACCCCACTTTTGTTACACATCAGCTGAATAAAATTGTTTACCATTAGCCAGAGTATGTTAAAGGTGTTAATGCACTGAGAGGGATCTAAGCAGTAGAAGAAGGTGAGGGGCATACGGCAGGAGGCGCTGAGTAGCTGTGTCTAAAGCAGTCTCCTTTACCCTATGCGTTTTGAGGACTGTTGGGGCAGGTAGGAATCACTGCTGGGAACTGGGAAGGGGTGCGGGATTCGAACCTAAGTGAATGAGACCAGCACGATTCCGATAATGCCACCAACGTAACTCTATTATTTCTATATCCACAGATGACTGCCACCAGACGATTTTATTCAGCTGAAAGTAAGGATAATTAAGTTTAAAAAAATCACTAGAGAACAGCGCCAAGGGAGAAGGGAGAGAGATAGGGCGTGAAAAGAGAATGGGAGGATGGGAAGAAGGGAGAGAAGAAAGGAAAGGGAGAACATAGAAGGACAACGGGAGAAATGAAAGGAAGAAGAATGGGAAGAAGTGAAGAAGGGAGGGAAGGGGGAAGGTAAGAACCAAAGCGGACGACCGAAGTGAAGCTCAGGGCAGAAGTTCGGAGAAGTGGATGGAGGGAAGGGAAGGTGGGAGGGAAGGAGGGAGGGAGAGAGACGTCCAGGACAAACA
>NC_134810.1:23672169-23694669 GCF_046742065.1 Oratosquilla oratoria | reverse complement strand
AAACTTCATATATTTTTTCAGGTTGACGCTAAGTAATTTTATTATACTTTTTTCTTCTTGTATTGTGATGTGTAATGTGATCTTCCTTCGATTTTGTTCTTTTAATTGTTATCTACCTATTCAGTGATTGGTTTTATTTGTTTGCTCTGTTCTTTATATATTTACTTATTCATTTATTTATTGGTTTATTAATGTTATTTATCTATTTATTTATCAATCTATTATCTATTTATCCACCTATTTATTAATCGATTTATTAATTCATTTATTCATTTATCTATTCATATATTCATCTATTTGCTTTCAAGCAGTACCATATCATGAGCGAGTTTGCTTTGATTGGCCCTCCGTGTGATGCTCGGATGACCTGCCACGGCACCTACCGACTCCAGAGAAGGATCTGTATCCACACACAAGTGGACCAATGTTTTGATTCTTGTCGCCCACTACTGTGAAGTGAACCACGGGTGGATGTGGGTGTGGGTGGGTGTGGGTGGGTGTGGGGGGGGTCTTGGTTTCCCCCTGTGGGTCGGTGGAAGTCCTGTAGAGGAGGGTTAACGTGTTACAAATGAGGACAAAGGGGGCTCCCCCGACTGAGGGAGGATGCGCCTCAGGGGATGCACAAGAGGAAGAAAGGACACTTGAAAGGAGTGGAGCACTGAATAGCAGGATGTATGCTGACATGTGGAGGAGATGGAGGAGGAAGAGGAGATGGGGAAGAGGGTGAGACAATGGAGTAGAAAGAGGAGGAATAGGAAGAAAAAAAGGAGAGAGGAACAGGGGAAGCACGAGGAGGTGGAGGAAGAGTAGAGGAGGAGAGGGAAGAGGATGGTGAGGAGGAGAAAGTGAAAAACAGCTGGAGAAGGGGATGAGTAGGAAGGTGAGGAAAAGGAAGAGAAAGTACAGGAGGGAGAGGAGGAAGAGAAGAAGTAGGAGTAAAAGGAAAAAGAGGAAGAAGAGAAGGACAAGGAGGAGGAGGAGGAAGAGAGAAGGAGGAGCAGAAGGAGGAAGAAGAGAAAGAGGAGGAATAACAGGAAGTAGAGGAAGAGGAGGAGGAGGAAGAAGAAGAGGGGAGGAGAGTGAAGGGAAGTGGATGAAGAAGGAGGAGGAGGAGAGAAAAGGGAGGGAGTGAAGACGAAAAGAGGGAAAGAAAGTTAAAGGGAGGACGTGAAGGAAAAGAGAAACAATAAGAAAACGAGCAAGAAGGAGATAAGAGGAGGGGATTGGGAAAAAGGAAGAGGAGAGAGGGGCGAGACGGGGGAGGGGAACTACCGCGCCCGCATGGAGAGGAGGAGGAAGAGGAGAAGGAGGAGGAAGAGGAATGGGGTAGGGGATAGCGAGGGAAAGGGAGAGAAGAAAGCAGAGCGAGGAGACGGCAATATTTCTTCTTCTTCTTCAAGAGGACACTTTCCCATCCACTTGGAAAGGAGGAGGAGGAGGAAGAGGAAGAGGGGGTGGGAGGGCAGGAGGAGGTGGGGGAGGGGCAAGTGATTGAAGAAGGGGGCAGGGGGAAAGGAGGGAAGGAGGAGAAGCATGAGTGAAGAAGGCAATACTTCTTCTTCAGAGGGACATTTTCCCACCCACATGGAGAGGAGGAGGAGAGGGAGGGAGGAGAGAAGGAGGAGGTTGAAGGAGGGGGGCGTAGGGAGAAGGGAGTGAAAGAAGAGGAGCGCGGGAAGTGACGGTAATATTTCTTCTTCTTCAGTGGGACGGACATTTTCCCACCCACGTAGACCTATGTCTGGCAGTGACAAGTCGTGATCACTTTTGTACGACTTCTCCCGAAGTATTCACACCTCCGGAACAATCTGTTTTCTGGGTGATTTCGGGATGGAACATCTGGGATGTTATCTGTGAGTGTAGGGAGCAACGGGGATAAGAGGGAAGGGGAGGAAGGGAAGGAAAGAGTGGGGAAGTGTCATTGACACACGTCAAGCGAATAATGATTTGAAAATATGACTTATAAATAGAATAAACAATTTCATGTGTTTCTTTTTTTGTTGTGAGAATAGAAAATATATATATTTTTCCTTTCTTTCATGTTGTCAGATAATCATTTTGGCGGGGATGGTGGAGTATGTTTCCTCAAATTTGAAGAAGTTTGAGCTAGTAATATAACAAGCTTAAATTTTACAGTATGGAAAACATTTTGACTGAAGTATAAAACTTTCTCCTCTTCCTCTTCCTTTTCTTCCTCGGAGGACTATTGGATTTCACAGCAAGCCTAACACCCACTCCACACTGGCCAAATCTCGTCAACTGTTGTGAGTCTGAATACCTAGAAAAAGACTTTATTTACAGTATTCTAAACTTTCCTAAAAACACTTAATCAATGTGTCTGACATTCGTATATTTCTAACTTCTCTTAGTTCGTATTTTAGTTTCTCAGACGGTGACGCAAAAGTAATTGGAGATTCGAAAAACGAAAGATGGAAATCGAAGTCGATTCCACTCGAACGAACGCACAACAGTCGACGACAATCGGCCCAGTGTGAAGCGGCCTTAAGTACTTCGATTCTGAAGACAGCAAAAGTACAGCGTGTCAATATGGGAGTAAGGGTAGGAGGAGGAAGTCAAATGGAGTTGGAGTGGGAGTGGAAGTGGGAGTGGGAGTGGGAGTGGGAGGTGGAGTGAATATTAGGGACATGAAAGTGAGCTGAAATAGGGGTGGAGGTGGGAGTAAGAGTGGGAGTAGGAATGGATGAGGAGATTGTAGGAGTAAGAGTGAGAATAGGAGTTAGGGTGGAGTGGGAGTGAAAGGGGGAGTATGAGTGGGAAATGGTGTGGATGTGAAGTTTGTGGGAGCGAAAGATGGAATGGGAGTGAGGATGGTAGTGGAGTGGGAGTGAAAGTGGAAGTGGAGTGAGGGTGAGAGTGAGAATGGAAGTGTAGTGGAAAGAGGAGGATGAGGAGAAGAGCAAGGAGGGGTGTGGAGGCGCGAGAGCATGAAGGCGTAAAGAGACAAAAAAGAATTAGAAAAGAGAGGGGGAAGGGGAGGGGGAAGGAGAGGGGAAAGGGGAGGGAGAAGGGAAGGAGATTTGGAAGGTAGTAAAGGGTAAATGGAAGGGTATATAGGGGACGGGAGTCGAAAAAGAGGGGAAAGGAGGAAGGTGAGGGGAAAAGAGTGAGGGGGAGGGGGAAAGGGAAGGGGGACGTGGGTGGGGGAAGACAGGAGAGGTGGGAAGGAGGAAGAGGGGGTGAGAGGAAAAGAGTGTCAAAAGGTACAGGTAAAGAGAGGGATGTAAAGGGGGGGGTAAGGTATGATGGGAGTAGAAGAGGGAGGGGGAGGGGGAGGAAGAGGTGGGAGGAGGAGAGGAGAGGGGTTCGAACAGCGCCCCAAGAGGGCAAGGGGGCCCTCCAGAGCACAGAGGTCCCATTCCGTGCCATACTACAACAAAGGAGGACCCACGAAAAAAAGGGGGGGTGGGAACAAAAAAAGGACCTGGGTCCCCCACAATAAAGGCGGCACGTTCTTTATCATTGTGTAAACAGAAATTTTGTGCTTCGTCCTGCTAACGCAATGACAGAGAGAAGAAAACAAGGTGAACCTATACAGGAGGAGTTTATGTAATTGCGCGCGCGCGCGTGTGTGTGTGTGTGTGTGTGCGTGTGTTTACCTTGTTGTCTCATTGAGCTTTTGAGGAAGAGTTTTATGTATTGTACTCAGTCTTTCATATCTTAAAGCTCTGTAGCTGTTCAAATGTTGCTGCATCTTCTCTGTGACCTTGGATATTATTCGCTGATAGTCCATTATCTAGTCATTTTTGTGTTGTTTCATATGTACATTATTTTTTTTATGAGGGGGGAGTTTCTCCCTCTTTTCACTATCTATATTAGATCTATTCACGTACGTCTTTGTTCATTTATCTATCAATTTCCCTCTTCATTTCTTTTTGCTTTTCAGTACTCATCATGTTTTCTTCTGTGGTTTGATGGCAATATACTTCAGCTTTCATTTTACTTAATAAACTGCACTAGTTTTTCTAGGACTGTGTATAATATGCCCTCTTTTTCTCCTTCCTTATATAAGAACTTTATCACTTTACATTTGATACTTATATTCCTTTATTTTTGTTCTTTATATATAATTCTTTTGTTTTTCTTCTTATTCCTCTGCGCATTCCTCCAGCAATTTAGTAAAATCCCAATGTTTTCCTATTATTCATTTCTATTTTTTATTCATTTATCAAAACCTTAGCTCTGGATACTCTCTTTTTCTCTTTCTCTCTCCCTCTCCACCTCTTTCTCTCTCTCTCTCTCTCTCTCTCTCTCTCTCTCTCTCTCTCTCTCTCTCTCTCTCTCTCTCTCTCTCTCTCTCTTTAGCCCTCATGCTATATTCTCTCTTCTGTGTCTCGTCATGATTGAATAATAAGTGAATTTTAATATTCAAGTGTAGACTTTTGTCTGTCTCGTGAATTTTCTATCACTGAGAATAAGATAGACTGCACCTCTCTGTACTATATGCATCGTCCTTTTGTTGAGCGGAATATATTACTTAGTGTCTCGTGTATTTTTTCCATTACCGACAATATTACAGATTGCACCATTGTGCGACATATGCATTTTCCTTTCGTCTAACACCAGCTACTAATAGTAACATTCGAGTTTTTTTACGTTACTTACATATACCAAATCCTTTCGTTCAAGACCAACCACTGATAATGACGTTAATGTTTTTTTTTTCCTTTGGTCTACGTTCCTATTTTCCTTTTCTTATGAAGCGTGTTCCCAGACACAATATTCTCCCGGATATTTCTTCATTAGATAAAACAAATTTCTGTTCCATTTCAGACCCTTATCTCCAGTTTAGTAATCACACCGCACCTCCTCATAGTTGAAGTCTCCAAGAATTTCCAGTATTGTATTTTTTTTTTCATTATATTGTTTGTGGTTTTTAGTGTATCCTTCTGTTTACTTCCATGTTTATGTTTCTTTATGCTTTCTCAATTACGGAATGTATATTTTGCTTGTTGATATATCTCCCTTGCTCTGTGTATGTATGTATGTGTGTGTGTGTGTGTGTGTGTGTGTGTGTGTGTGTGTGTGTGTGTGTGTGTGTGTGTGTGTGTGTGTGTGTGTGTGTGTGTGTGTGTGTGTGTGTGTGTGTGTGTATGTCTGTCTGTGTGTGTGTCTGTGTGTATTTACCTGGTTGTATTTACCTAGTTGTATTTTGCGGGAAGGGAAGCTATGCTCGTGGTGTCCCGCCTTTGTGTGTGTGTGTGTGTGTGTGTGTGTGTGTGTGTGTGTGTGTGTGTGTGTGTGTGTGTGTGTGTGTGTGTGTGTGTGTGTGTGTGTGTGTGTGTGTGTGTGTGTGTGTGTGTGTTTGTGCGCGCGCGCGCGCGCGCGTGTGTGTGTGTGTGTGTGTGTGTGTGTGTGTGTGTGTGTGTGTGTGTGTGTGTGTGTGTGTGTGTGTGTGTGTGTGTGTGTGTGTGTGTGTGTGTGTGTGTGCGCGCGTGCATATGTCTGATTACGCCACTAAAAGTAGAACCGGTAAATAATGGTGGAGGACTATCTCCAACACTCCCCCACCACCGTCACTGCCCACCCTGACCTTCTGTCCTGGCTCACTCAGCCACAAACATGGAGACAAACGCCATACCATAAAACCTCATTATACCCATAACTGCCCCCATTAGACCAGGAGATACTGACGTAACCTAACTCCCATCTCCATCCCTATCCTATTACATCTCCATAACGACCAATTTCGTTCTCTAACCACAAACAGTAGTTAACCGCAGCAAGTACATTCAGTCAAGAAGGATAATCGTGTACCTCCAATTGCTCCCTACCCAACAACCACAACATTTCCACAACCATGACAAATGGTTAATCAAAAGCACACCACGACTAGAAACACAACTACGGTTATGATATATAACTACCAACGGTAGTACAACTTTCTTTGCTTCCATCAATAACAACATAACAACCATATTGCTTTCATCAATAACAACATAACAACCAAAACTACAATATTACAGTACCAACCCATCAAATCTACAACATTTAGCAGCACGACCAAGGTTGTCAGATAACAACTAAATATTGCGTTGTAATCAGCGATATTATAACCCTTTTTTTGTTCCTATCACAACCCAATAACAACCACAATTGTGACCCACGGTTAGCCAACACAACCGCACCTGTGCCTCAAAGAATGGTTATGTGTTCCCTTCTGCTCTACCACAACCACAATCACAACCACAACCACCACATTAAATCCTTCGCCTAAAATAGCGGAGGCAAGACCATTGCTTGGATGACGCCATAGCAAGTAGCTCCTCCCCCTCCCCTTCCCCTCCCCTCCCCCTCTCATCCCCCTCCCCCTCTGCTCCCCTCCCCCTCTGCTCCCCTCCCCCTCCCTCTCTCCATTCCCTAAAGCGAAATCATTCCCACCCTCTGTCCCCTTCCCCTTCCGTTCTCGCCCCCTGATTCCTTTTCCGTCCCAGTTTCTCCTACAATTTTATTTATTTTTTCTCTCATTTTGCCATCTACCCTTCCTCCCCTCCTCCTCTTTACCCTACTAACCTACTTCCTCTTCCCCCTCCTCTCCTCCACCGCTTCCTTCCTTCTTCCCCAACACCCAATGGTCCATCACGCTTGACCCTTTTTCCTCATGTTTCTATTTTTCGTCTTTTAGTCCCCCCTCCCACACTCCCTTCCCCTCCGTCTCCTCCTACTCTCCTCCCACACTCCCTAACTTTACTCTTTCATCTTCTCTTTTCACTTTTTTTTTTTTTTTTTTTTTTTTTTTTGCTTTCTCCTAACTTCCTTCTTCTCGCTTTCCTCCCCTCATCACTCATTCAATTCCTTTTGCTGTTCTTCATATTTCCTTCCTCGTTCTTTCCCCTTTCCCTCTTTTTCCTATTTTCTTCATTCTTTCATTTTCAGCAGTCCTCCTTTTCCTATCTTCTCCTTCTCCTCATCCCCTTTACTCTTTTCCTCTTTATTTCCTTCACCTCCTCTCTCGTTTTGTCCCTTTTGCCTCCCTCCCACTTTCCCCTCACTCCACCCTTCACCCTTTCTCCTTGGCTCCACCCTTCACCCTTTCCCTTTGGCTCCACCCGTCACCCTTTCCCCTCACCCCACCCTTCACCCTTTCCCCTCATCCCACCCTTCACCCTTTCCCCTCACCCACCCTTCATCTTTTTCCCTCGTCCCATTCGACACCCTTCTCCCTTGACCTAACCATCACCCTTTACCCTCACCCCCTCATTCACCAATTCCTCGCACCCCATCCCTCACCCTTTCCCCGCACCCCATCCCTCACCCTTTCCTCTCACCTCATTCTTCACCCATCACCCTTTCCCCTCACCCTTTCCTTTCACCTCACTCTTCACCCATCACCCTTTCCCCTCACCCGACACTCATCTTTTTGTCCTCTCTCCCCCTCATTCTTTCCCCTCACTCCCACCCTCAACCCTTGTCCCTGACCTGCATCCCTTCCAACATATCCTTTAAAAATTATTTTAAGCGACACAATGGCAACACATGCCACCTCCCTCTCCCCTTCCACCTCCTCCACACAACACCATCCACCATCTGTTATTATAGTTAGACCTTTACCCTCCCCTCTCCCCCCCCCCAAACTGGAACCACATCTCCCTCTTCCCCCCAGGACGATACTTCCCCATATTCTACCATTCCTCCCCTCATGCACATTATCACATTCCCCCATACTAACACCCCCTTTGTCACCTATCATATTCCCCCATATAAACTCCCCCACTATCACCTACCACATTCCCTCATACAAAATCCCCAAATATCACCTATCCCATTCCCCCATACAAACGTCCCTAAATGTCACCTATCACATTCCCCAATACAAAATCCCCCACTATCACCAATCACATTCTCCTATACATACTCCCCCACTGTCATCTATCACATTCCCCCATACAAAATCCCCCACTATCATCTATCACATTCCCCCATACAAACTTCCCCACTACCTCCTATCACATTCCCCAATACAAAATCCCCAACTATCATCTAAAACATTCCCCCATACAAATGCCCCCAACTATCATCTATCACATTCCCCATACAAACGCCTCCACTATCACCTATCACATTCCCCAATATGAACTCCCCTACTATCATCTATGACATTCTACCATACAAAAGCATCCCTCCCTATACTATTTCCCCCTGATCCCCCTCCACGTGTACATCCTTCTCCCATAACACGACTTTATATTCACTTGTCCCCACCCTTTCTCCACAAACCCATCCAATTCTTTTTCACGTCCATTAAGCTTCACTCTCCCCCCTATCCCCCCTCTCCGTCCCTTGCCCTCATTAAGAGAGCTATTTCTGGTGTCACTTAACCCCCCCATCAGCCCCCTCCCCCAAGCCCACCTTTGCGTGAAAGAGGCCCTGTCAATGCCCCTCGGGGGACAAAACCCCACGTAGCACCAGTTTGAGAGCACCCCACGAAGCTCCACTACATTACCGCCCCACGAAACAGGACCAAAGCCCGTACGGTCCTCTGAGACTACACGGGCTTGTACGACCAAGGGTCCTGGAAATCTAGAGCCTCCAAGCCCTCTGTCCTCACCCTTTACCTTCCGTCGCCCTTCCATATTCTTTTAGTCGTTCTAGATTCACCCAATCCGCCATTTATGCTCTGTTAATCACATCTTCACGCTTTCCGTGTAGCAAAGGAAGTCACTGGAAGTGACTGTTTTCTTTTTCACAAGGTGGTATAGTTTTAAATTTCTTTGATATAATTTCTATATTTTTTAAGAATTCATATATGCATGTCTGTTAGATTAGCAAATACTATTACATGATTTACATACACAAAATAAAATTAACAAGTTAAATCTTGGTAAATAAATGGATATCTGAAGCATGAAATTCCATCACTAACATTATCGAAAACAGCACCCAATACTGTCTGGCCTTTCTTTCGATTTGTGATTCCCCCCTTCAACTTGTAACTCAACTCTGGCCCGCTAAACCAGTGATTTAGTGGGTTGATGGACCCTTAGTGGTCCATGGAATCTCACAAGAGGAACCAGAAACCAAAAATTAGTGGCAATTAGTGGCTGCAAGACAATTAAATTCAGTGTTACAATGGCCACCGGGAGACTGAGGAACAGCAGTTCATAAATATGACATACGTGACAAAAGACAGGTTGAAGGTGAAGAAGGAAAGTAGAGAACCTAATCCAGAAGGCGCTGAAGAGCTGCGGCCGAAGCTGTCATCTTGGGCATATATATGCGCTTGGACTGTTGGGGCAAGTAACATTCACTGCTGGAAATCGTAGAGGAATGCGGGATTCAAACACAGAACCGAGCAAATGCGAGACCATCATGCTTCCTATTACATCACCAGAATGAGAACCTCACCTGCCTTAGAGGTCTAGATCTAGGCTCTTCCTCGTCGACTATCTCATGGTACCTGCAACCAGGCTGAACAAGTTTCAACTTTACCATGATATTTCCCCAATTATTTTTCCTGTCCCCCTCCTTCACTTCCTCCTCCTCTTCCTCCTCCTCCTCCTCTTCTTTATCCGTCTTTTCTTATGTCCGCCTGCAACTCCATAACTTTCTTTTCCTCCTTTACATCCTTTTTTTTTCCTCTACCACTCCAAAAATTAATTTTCTACCTTATCCTCGTCCGTATTTTTCCTGTCATCTCTTCACCCCCTCTACCATTCCTAAACTTCCTCCTCCTAATCTTCCCATTCCCACACCTTCTTCTCCTCCTCCTCCTCCTCCTCCTCCTCCTCTTCTTCTTCCTCCTCCTCCCCTTCTGCTGCGTCACCTTCCCATTCTCTTCCGTTTCTCATCACTGGTCAGCTTCATGGATTGTTGGCCTCCTTCCTCTCCCTTCCCTTACCCTCAGCTTTCCCCATTTATAGGTGATTCGTTTTAACGTCGCGAACTCCCCCTTTCATGGGTGGCAGGGACGGCGTCCTTTTACGGAGGACTTTTTTGAAAAAGGGAATTTAACGTAGCAGGATGTCCTTGTGTATAATTGGCAGAACCCGACAAGTCCATCATAAGGAATTCTAACAAGCGAAACGTCACACTAATACATGCTCCGCCCTCACACTATGTTTCTTTTGGTAGGATCCTCTCACTACGAACTCGCTCGGAACTGGGTAGGACTCGAACATCCACTCCAAGTGGCGACGTTCCCTATACACCTTCTCCCCATTATCCATAGTGAACAGCTTTTGCAAGATTATAACTATAATATTTTTCCCTTGAAGAGTTCTCCCGAAGAATCAACGTCCCAGACGCTCCGGAAGAGTCCGGAACCGTATCCAATGTGATGGTCCTTCTTTTCTAAAGACAGACATAAGGTAGACCACGAGATGCCAGGAAGGGAGGGAGGGAGGGAGGGAGAGAGGGAGAGGAGAGAGAGAGGGGAAAGAGAGAGAGAGAGAGAGAGAGAGAGAGAGAGAGAGAGAGAGAGAGAGAGAGAGAGAGAGAGAGAGAGAGAGAGAGAGAGAGAGAGAGAGAGAGAGAGAGAGAGAGAGAGAGAGAGAGAGAGAGAGAGAGAGAGAGAGAGAGAGAGAGAGAGAGAAAAGTGAATCAAACTACCGCAAAGCTGTTCCTGCTAAGAGTTCCGACCCTCTATTGGTAAGACCCTTTAGAAATATATTGGTGTGTTTACATTCAGTTCGTTATTCTTCTTGCCGGGATGTTAATAGTTTCTGGAAACGGAAGACGCTAAGCAAAGTAAATACAAAGCGAAATAATCTAGAAGAAACAATAAGGAAAGTATCGAAAGAAGAGATTGACTACATACGTAGACAAATAAGAAATCCTTGGTTTGATCATGAACGCCAAAAAGTATTCGAACATGAGATATTGACTGCAGTCAATATTCTACGGACTTTATCAACACCCCCACGGACCAGAGTCATGCAGTATTTTCTGACTGAAGGCTGTAAGAACATATGAACATAAGAATTAAAGAGACAGCAAGAGACCAGACCACCTACACTGGGTAATTCCATGTATATTACCACCTGACATCCTAATCCCTAAAATCATTTAGTCTCCTTTGAAAACAACCAATTACTTCAGCATTCACTACATGGTTACTAAGTTTATTCCATACGTTAACCACTCTATTGGTAAACCAGTTCTTGCCTATTTCTTTCTTAATCCTAAATATGTCCAACTGAACTTCATTATTACGAATCCTACCTTGTTGTCTTAATATGCTGACCTTGCCTACATCTATTAGATCACCCTGCACTCTCCGTCTTTTCAGAGAGTGCAAGATAAGATGCCTAAGCCGGTCTTTGAATAGAAATTTCTAAGTCTTTAATTTTGGTCATTCTCCTCTGTACTAATTCAAGTGTATTGATATCCAGTCTATAGGACGGGCACCAAAACAGTACCGCATAGTCAAAGATGGGTCTAACTATCTACTATTCCTTCGTTCTGTTGCCCTCTATAGATCTAACTTATACCACTTCTATGACCTTAATTCTTCAATGGTATATTGTCCCCATGGATAGAAACGCTGGTTATTAACAAAAAAAAAAGACTTAATTCTATCAGTGACCATGGTGTTGTCAACCAATTCTTGTCCTACAAGATGAAAATCATATAGAATGATGTATTTGTTTTCAAAAGTCCAGCTCTGTAGGTGTCACCCAATTTAATTTCGTTTTATTTTTTTCTACCTCACTTAATGCTATTGTATATCATTCCAGTCTATTTCATCACACTTTTTTTTTTATTTTGTTTTGTGTTCGTATTTCCAGGTGTTTAGGTTTACAAGCTTTAGTTATGAAATCACGTGTATGTTTCAAAATCAATATTAAGGGTCAACCTCAGGAATGAAAATAGATAAGTGATAAGAAATGCATTAATAAATAAATGAAAGATAAATAAATAATACACAAACTAGAAAAAATAGATAAATACATGAAAATGAATAAACAAACATATATATAATGAAATGAAAGAAAGAAACCAAACGAGCCAGCAACGTCTTGGGAATTCAAATATATGTCTGAAAAGAAGAGCACGATGAAAGTGAGGGGGAAAATACGAAAAGAAAAACAGGAAAAAATGTAGACATGTGATTGATCGTTGGAATGGGAAGATGAAGGTCAATGTAGGAATAAAAGATTAAGAGTACAAAGGGTACGAATAAAAGGTAAAAAAGAATAAAATAAATAAATTAATTAATTAATTAATAAATAAATAAATAAAAACAAATTAATTAATTAACTGATAAACAATAAAGAAATAGAAAAAAACGAAAAGAGGTGAGACCGAGAGAAGAGAGAATAGTAAAAGTGAAAGTGAAAGGAGGAAGTGAAACTTAGAAGAACAGAGATGAGGAAGGAGGATGGAAGGAACAAAGGTCTGCAGTGTGTATTACAAGAACAAAGAACACTACTGACATGAGACTTTTCTGTCTATAACAATGCTGCATACGAAAAAAACACGAGTAAACGAGTAAATAAATATATAAATAAAATTATAAATAGATGATGATGATGATGATGATGATGATGATGATGATGATGATGATGATGATGATGATGATGATGATGATGATGATGATGATGATGATGATGATGATGATGATGATGACGATGACGACGACGACGAAGACGACGATGATGACGACGACAACGACGACGACGACGACGACGATGAGGAGGAGGAGGACCACGACGACGAAGACAACGATGATGACGATGACGATGATCATAATAATGAATAATCTCGCTCGCAGGAAAGCTACCGAGCAGGTCAAGATCCAAATTCATGAAAACCAATGAGAAGCTGGCTTCTCCCCACTCATCACCAGCTATCACCACCTACTTCCACAGTAAAGGAAGTATCTGCCCCGATAGCCAAGTCACCTAAATCGGGTTCTTGATGGACCAGAAGGCCTCTTGATGATTCCATTGAAGGAACTCATTTCCATAAGAGTAAAGAACTTATTATATTACTGTAGTTTCTCCATCGCATTTATTATTCATTTATTTATTCATATATTTGTTTATTTATTCATTTATTTATAAGTTTATGGGGGATTCCACAGTAGAAAAACTATGGTTGGAGTTCTTCTTTTTTCTAGGAGTAAATACATTAGCTGAAGTCAATTTTAGATGGAGTTCCTCAGGGTGTGGAACTCTCTAAGAAAGTCTTTCATGTAGAGGATCCTCAAGTAGGAGTATCTCAGGAGTCCCTGATGGAGAAATCTTATTAGGAGGAAACTTTCAAAAAGAAGACCCTTAAGGAAAAGAACTTCAAGAAATATTTAAAAGTGAATTCTCTCAATGCATCAGACCCTCAGGGAGGAGTCTAACAAGAAGAAAACCTTTAGGAAAGATTTTTAAAGAGACATGCATGGTGAAGGCTCTCAAGGCATCAACAATCCTCAGGGAAGAGTCTTACGAAGCGAAGATCTTTAGGAAAGAGAACTGGCTCATGGTGAAGTCTCTCAAGGCATCACAGACCCCCAGGAAGGAGTCTTACAAGAAGATCTTTAAGAAAAAGAGCTTCAAGGATACATTCATGGTGAAGGCTCTCAAGGCATCAATAATCCTCAAAGAAGAGTCTTACAAGAAGACATTTAGGAAAGAGAGCTTCAAGAAGACTTTCATGGTGAAGTCTCTCATGCATCAAAGACCCTTATGAAGGAGTCTGACAAGACCTCTAGGAAAGACAGCTCAAGGAGACCTTCATGGTGAAGTCTTTCAGGGAGGACTTTTATAGGAAAAGACCTTCAAGGAAGAGAGTTTCAAGGTTATCTGAAGGACTTACAATAAGACCTCCAGGAAGGACAGCTTCCAGGAGACTTTCTGGGTGAAGGCTCTTAAGACAGGAAAGAACCCTCAGAGAATGTCGGCGCAAGAAGTTCGATACAACCTGAAGAATTGCCATGGAGGTCGAAGGAAGGGACTTGTTTGCATAGGGCTATCTCGATGAGCTGCACACACACAAGGTCTGTTTAGACCCATGTCCGGCCGTCGTTATTCCTGCCAGATGGAATAATATATTGAACCAATTTGGCGGTGATGGTGGTGGTTCGTGGGCTGTGCATTAGGGAAGTCCTGGGTATGGGCACAGGGTAGCCCGATTCTGTCCCTATCTCTTCCTTATTCGTTAGGCTATCACCACCATGACTATCACCAACACTATCATTACCATAATCCTCCTCCTCCTCTTCTTCTTCTTCTTCTTCTTCTTCTTTTTCCTCCTCCTCCTCTTTTCACACACTTTAACCACCTCTACCTTCATTGTTTTTCTTTCCCTTTCTACCTTTCCCTTTACCTTTCACACGTCTGCTCCTTTCCTACTTTTCCTCCTTATTCTCCACTTTCTCTTCCTGTTTTTCCTCTTCCCTCCACAATCACCAACTATCTCCGTATGCTACATTCTATCTACTTCTCTTTCTCTTTTCCTTTATCCTCCTCCGCTTTCTCTTACCTTTCCTCCTCTTCCTACTTCCTCCTCCCTCCACACTCACCAGCCATCTTCACTCCTCATGTCAAATCAATTCCTCTTCCTACTCCTCTTTCTCTTCCTCCTCCTACTTCCACACACCCTAGCCACCTCCCTTTCACACGCATGCTACATTCCTCCTCTTCCTCCTCCTCTTCTTTCTCTTCCTCCTCCTCAACCCAAACACCCTAGCCTCCTCCACCTCCCCGTATCCCTCCATCCTTCAAGACCCTTCCACAGATGTCAATACATCCCATCAACATCTTCCGTCTTCGCCTTTCATCTAACCCTTGATTTGGTTACTCTGACTGGATGCAAACGCCTCAGTGCCAGATAATGACCCTCAGTCCCAAGTGACACACTCCTGGCACTCAATGGTGTCATATTGATTTCTAATCCGTCTTAGATCGACTCAGCCGGCTGCCGGCCGCCAAAGACTGATACCATCCGGCTTCCTCGAAGGGCGCCGGCGGCCATAGGTCTTTCACATATCGTATGATGTCGTCAATATCTTAGTATCATCTCCTAAAGTTTATGGCCGGTCGTTTTCACGCTAACACCGTGCTTTTCCGTTCCATCTGTTCCAAGGTATGCCTGATTCTATCTAGAGGTTTTATGTAAATGAATATATATATATATATATATATATATATATATATATATATAATATATATATATATATATTCATAACGACAGACAGCAATGGAGAAGAATGGTTCGAAGGTACGAATATATATATATATATATATCTATATATATATATATATATATATATATATATATATATATGTGTGTGTGTGTGTGTGTGTGTGTGTGTGTGTGTGTGTGTGTGTGTGTGTGTGTGTGTGTGTGTGTGTGTGTGTGTGTTTATATTTATTAAATTGTAGTATACAGGAAGGGAGAATAGCTTGCGAGGTCATGCAACAAGATTTCACAATTTCATGCTTTCCTCTGCTCCTCGAAATGACATTTTATTTGGGTGCTTGGGTGTTACACCCTTCCCTTCTCATTTCCCTTCCCTTTTCTATCCTTTTTCCTCTTCTGCATTCTCCCTTCCATTCCCTGGTAAATGCCTTCCCTTCACTTCCCTTTTCCTTTTCTCCCCTTCCTTCCCTTCCCGTCTCCTCACCTCCACTCTCTCATAAGCGCCTTCCCTTCCCCTTCCCTTTCCCCCTTTTATTTTTCTTATTTCCCCTTTCTTCTCCTCCCACATCCTCCCCTCCCCTCACATCTCCTCTTTTCTACTCCTTTCTACTCCCCTACATTCCCGTTTCCTCTCTTCCCCTATCCTATCTTAAACTCCCATCTCCTCTCCTCTCCCCTCTCCTTCCCCCCACTCCCATCTCCTCTTCTCTCCCTTCTCCTCTCCTCCCCTCCACTCCCATCTCCCTCCCCTCTCCTCCCCTCCCGTTTCCTCGCCTTTCTTACTTCCATCCCCGACAGCGTCCGATTCTTTTTTAACGAGAACTTATATTCGGAGGGCCAATCGTTATTCAAAATGTCTTTCTTTCCTGGAATCTCCTCATTACGTCCAGGAGCATTGAGGGACGCGAGACAGAAGAAAGGCGCCTATGGAAGGGGCGGAAACGCAGATGAACGAATTTGGGTTGATACGAGAAAGATATGGACTTGAGGACTCCCACCTCCACCACTCTGGACCTCCTCCTACTCCTCCTCGTCCTTCTCCTCCTTCTCCTCCTACTCCTCATCCTCTTCCTTATCCTCCTCATCCCTCCTACTTCTCCTCTTTCTTATCCTCCTCATCCCTTCTCCTCCTCCTCCTCTTCCTCCATTTCCTTTTCTTCCTCCTCCTCTTTCTCCATTTCCTTTTCCTCCTCCTCCTCCTCCTTTATTTCCCTTTTTTACAATTCCTTTTCCTCCTCTTCCTCCTTCTCTTCCTCCAGTTCCTCCTTTTCCTTTTTCACTTCCTCCTTTTCCTCCTTCTCCTCCAGATCGAGGTCTTCCTCGTCCTCCATCTCTTCCCCCCTCAGGCCCATGAGGTCCAACCTTCCTAGAGTTCCGAGTGAGTTTCCAACAAGAAGATCCAGACCACATTCAAAGCCCTTCCTCTTCTTCCTTCCTCACCTCTTCTTCTTCCTTTTCTCTAAGCCTTCGTCTTCCACTTCTTCTTTTTTTATTTCTTCTTCTCCCATATCTTTCTCCATCTTTATTTCGCTTTCTTCTGCAATACTTTTCTTCTTTTTTTTGCCTCCTCTTTCTTCTTCACCTCTCACTTTTCTTTGACCTTTCATCTTCCCTTTCCCTCTTTTTCTTCCTCTTTGTTTTCCTACTTTTCCTTGCTCTCATATCAATCTTTTTTCCTCTTTACCTAGTTTTCTCTTACAATGCCTTTCTTCCTTTTTTACGTCTTCCTCTTTCTTCTTCTATTATTCTTCATCTTCCCCTTTCTTCTTTTTCTTCTTATTTGTTCTTTCGTTTTTTCTTCCTCTTAAACCATCCTTTCCTCCTCTTTACTTAGTTTTTTGGTAAAAATTTTCCTCTGCCATCCTTCTATGATTTTTTCCCTCAAACTCTATTTTTCTTCACGTTGTGTTCCTCCTTCTCTCTTTTCTTCTTCCCTTTCTTCTTTCCTCCTTCTAAATCCTCCTTTCCCCATTCTCCCTTACTTTTTCATCAACTTCCTCTAGATTATCTCTTTTCTTCCCTTTCCTCACTTTAGTCTTCAGGTTTCTTTTCCTTTCCTCTTCCTCCTCCTCTTTCATTACCCACTCTCCTCTCTTCCCTTTTTTCCTTTCCTCCTCTCTTCCCCATCTTACCCAACGCCATATCAAATTTCCCTAACGATTCCTTCCCTAATTTCCAACTACTCCCTACTCCCTACACTTACAATCCCCCCTCTCTCTCCTCCACCATCCCCCTATTTCCTCCCCTCTTTGTTCCCCAGCCCTGTATGTGACCTACCCTCTACTCACTGCGCGATTGTGGCGTAATCGGTAGCGTGCTGGTCTCGCATTTGTTTAGTTGTGGGTTCGAAACCCAAACATCTTTCCCATTCCCAGCAGTGACTCTGAACTCCCTGCCCCAACAGTTTCTAAATCGCATCAGAGGGCAAAGGTGACGGCTTCTGCCCCAGCTACTCAGCGCCTCCTTGCGTAGGCTCCTCACCTACTTCTACCTCACCCTACCCCCAACCAGGCATACCGAAATTTCTTCACGAGGTCTTTCTTCCCTCGAGTTAACTCTAAAACTCTCCATTTCTAAATTCTTCTTCTCACCTTGACCCTTCCTCTCGCTTTCTCCCAAATATCTTTGAGCCAATAATTCTCTACCGCCTTCCCCAACTCGCATCCTTATTCTCCCAACCTTATCCGCCCATCTTTATTTTCATTTTCTATTTTCTTTTTCCTTTGTCCTGATTTCTTCCTTCTGTCTTCCTTCCCTCCTGCCTCTCCCTCACTCCCTCCCTCTCCCCCTTTGCGCTTCTTTCTTCACCTTTGCACAATCTTATAAGAAGTGGTATTGATCCAACATTGAGAGAGGATTTACTAAGAAATAAAAAAAAAAAAACAGTATATTATATGAACACAATACGATATCTGAAATTTCGAGAATCGAGAAAAAAAATCCATAAGAGTTAAGCTAGCATGATGGAACGGATGGAGCAAGAAATGAATAAATAAATAAAATAAATAAATAAAATAAGAAATAAATAAATAAATACACCGTTCTATACGATGCCAGACTTCAGATATTCTATTCTACCTAATGATAGATTTTTTTTTATTCCGTTTCGGAGAAACTTGTTGAATAAACAGGTACTGGGCTTGAAATCCCTTCACTAACATTTTTTTTCAACCGTGTCGTACTTTATACATTTCATTCTGGCTAACGTTAGGCGACTTCATGAAGCTTAGAGGAGCCCCTGTTGTTGAGTAAAAGCAGCAACAACTGAAACAGCACTGTAGGAGAGAGGCCAAACGCAGAGTATGGGATCCAATTAATTTAACGTTTCGCCCAGCAGGGCTATTTCTGAAGAAGACTTGCTGGGCGAAACGTTAAATACATTGGATCCCATACTCTGCGTTTAGCCTCTCTCCTACATCCCCTGTTGTGTCAAAGATCTGAAGAACCTTGAGGCACAGTCGGAGTTAAAGTTACGTCCCACATTTTTATGCACAAAACTCTTCACCAGCTGAACAAAATCGCCTGGCACCATCTGAAACTGAACTCCCTTCATTACCACTCGCATATACCGGAATACGCGTAAAAGTGAAACATTGCGTAAACTGAGATACGCGTAAAATTGAAACATGGCATAAACCGAGACACGCGTAAAAATGAAACATCACGTAAACCGAGACACGCATAAAGTTGAAAGATCGCGTAAATCAAGATACGCGTAAAATGAAAAAAAAAAATCGCTTAGAAAGAGAAACTCTTAACCTCTCCCCTCAATTCCACTCTCAGGTAAACATATTCTCCCGCCGCAAGATGAGACAAACTCCCTAAAGCCCATCACAATTTAATGCCATCGAACGGGGTCACAGCCCCTCCTGAGTAATGGTAATCACTTGTGGGGGGGGAGAGGTGAGGGAGGGGGAATTCCCTTCAGAGTCTGCGGAATTACGAAGGCGATCGGGCGTAGCTCAATGACCCTCATGCTCTATCTTCCTTCTATGGGCACTTGTACATTACTAAGACTGCCTACTCCTCGTTCCCTCCCCTCTCCTCCTCCTCCATGCTCTCTCCCCCTCCTTGTCTTGTCACAAATGTTAATGATACTTCCTCTTCCTTAGGCGTTTTCTATGATGAATAAAATTTGTATATGTTTGTTGAGATATCTGTCGAGTATGTACTTGTCTGTCAAGATTGCAGAACCGTCAGTTAAATACAGTCCATAACAACAACTGTATATGCATTTCGAGTGTGTACATGTTTGGTCAGTCTGTGTATGTCTGAGTCTGTGTATGGCTGTTCAGTGGATATCACTTTCCCGAGCTTCTTGAGATACTGTCTATCTTTAAGAAATGCATAATGTCTGTTTCTACACAAACACATACACACACAATATATATATATATATATATATATATATATATATATATACATATATATATACATATATATACATATACATATATATATATATGTATATATATATATATATATATATATATATATATATATATATATATGTGTGTGTGTGTGTGTGTGTGTGTTTGTTTTTTCTCTTCCCAATTCTTTCCCAGAATAAAATATGTGAAGTAAGACATTGTGCACCACCATTACCACCATCACCGACACCGCCACCACCATCACCACCTTATTCTCCTCTCCCCTTACCTCCTACTCTTCCTCCTCCTTCTTCTTCTCTTTTCCACCTTCCTCCTCCTCTCCCACCTCCTCCTCTTACGTCACTTCCTCCTCTTCCCCCTACTCTTCCACCCTCTACTCCTCTTCCACCACCTCCTCCTCTTCCTCTTCCTCCTCATCCCCTCCTCCTCTTTCACTTCCTATTCTTTCACGTTATCCTCTCCTGCTTCTCCTTCTCTTCCACCTCCTCCTCTTTAACTTACCCTTCATCCTCCTTCTTCTCCTCTACTTCCTCTTCAACGTCCTCTTCCCCCTCCTCTTCCTTCCCCTCCCCCTCCCACTCTGCATTATCTCTTCCTCCCCTATTTCCTCTTCCATCTTTCAATTTCCTCTTATTTGTTTTTCCTTTCAACCCACGCCCACCGCTGCCCCCATCAATTCTTTACCCTCCCATTGCTTTCCATGTCCCCATTTTTTCTTTCTCTCTTTTTCCCTCAAATTCCTCTCTTCTTTATCTTTTTTCCATTATTTCTAACACATCTTAGTGCGTTGGTGGTGTAATGGTATACGTACTGGTCTCACATTCACTTAGTTGTGGGTTCGAGTCCCGGATTCCTCTCAGATTCCCAGCAGCGACTGTGACCTTCCCCAGTAGTCTCTAAAGCGCGTAACAGGGCAAAAGTGACGGCTTCGGCTGCAGCCACTCAGGGGTTAAGTTCCTCACCTTAATATCTAAAACACCCCCAAATAATGTTTCCCTGGTATAGAGTATTAACTGCATAAATTCTACACAAATATTATTTCAGCGACCTCAATGTCACCCCTAGGGACCAGAGTCGCACAGCATTCTTTTGTGATACGAGCCAAATCTCCACTCCTCCTTTCTGTTACTTTAAATTTCTTCTTTACACTTTCTCTGACCCCACCTCTCCGACGTGACGTAAGAACATAAAAATGGGGGAGACTACAAGGGACCATATGACCTACAATAGGTAGTTCCATGTCCCTTACCAACTATCAACAATATCCATAAAGTTATCTAATTTTTCTTTAAAATAACCAATTGCGTCAGTGGTCACTACAGGGTTACTAAGTTTATTCCATTCGTTAACTACTCCATTGATAAATCGGTTCTTGCCTATTTCTTCTTAAACCAGTGATCCTCAAGATAGAAGCGCTGGTCATTACCAATGAAATATGATACCATAAGGCTATATACTATCTTTGCTTAGACTGGAGTCAGTATGAATCCCCACCACCATTTTTTAGAAAAAAAAAAAAAAAAAAAACGGGATGGAAGCCGGACCAAAAAAAAAAAAAAAATCCTTGAGAGACAAAAGAGTATACAAAGAACAACTTCCTTGCAGAGAGACGTAATGTCCGAGGACCGGCGTCGACCCTGAGACCACTATAACTTGAACCCAGTATTCAAACCACTCGGCCACCGATTGCTCTTCGTTCTCATTTCCTTTTAGAGACGATTCCTCTCTCTCGCTCCAACGGCGGAGACTTCGACTGTCGGTATTTTTCTTAGTTCAGGAAAGAAACCTGTTCCCCCGTAACAATTAGATGTAAATGACCTTATCAGTTAATCAATCTAAAAGTCGAATTTACATTCTTCCCCGAACTCATTTCGCCAAGAACAGACCCTCTCCCCCTCAAAAAAAAAAAAAAAAAAAAAAAAATGAAATCTATTCTCTTTACCTACCCGTCGGTCACCACCCGCCTCTCCTCCTCACCCTCCAGACGCACCCTCACCCCACCCCCCAACGGCAGGAGGTCTAATGGCTGCTTCCGGGGCGCCTCTTTCCACCTCTACTGTCCAAGACCCGATAGTAGATCTTCCGGAACTGGTGTCCAATCAGCGAGAGGAGACGCCTCTTCTTCAGTCCCTTTTCTTCGTTCTCACTTCGACCAAGAATGACCTTCACGAACTCAATTCGAAGAGGACCTGTACTTCCTGAGACCCTAACTAGGTCCTCTCATTTCCTCCCGCCCAATTCTTGTTCTTTTCTTGCGCTCGCTCTTATTCGTAATCTAGCTCTTTCTATCTCCACCCTCCTCTCTCTCTCTCTCTCTCTCTCTCTCTCTATCTATCTTTCTGTGTGTATGTACATATATATATATATATATATATATATCTATATATATATATATATATATATGTAACATTACTTCCTCTTCTTTCTACATTCACAGTTTTCTATTAACGGGTTAAGATTCCGTCTCAATGGCCAACAGGGCCATCTGCCCGTCATTACTTCGGCCACTTGTCCCCTGCTCCCTTTTGGACCTTCTTCCTTAATGATGTGGTCCAATGTGTTTACTAGGACCAAAGAAGCATTTTTACTCACTGGTCTAGGTATGTACAAAGGATCCCTACAACGCCCACTGCTTTGGTAGGATCGGCAAAAGTGAATTGAATCATTTAATAAAGTGAGGAGCATACGCCAGGAGGCGCTGAGTAGCTGCCGTCGACATGCGCACACACACACACACACACACACACACACACACACACACACACACACACACACACACACATACACACACACACATACACACACACACACATATATACATACATATGAAATGGATTGATAAAATTACCAATAATAAATGCATATTTTAACAAATAAATGAATGAATGGATAATTGATAAATAATAAATAAATAGGATAGAGCCAGGACCTCTTTACCGATAGCCAAACTCATTCTATTCCAGAAACTTGCCCCTACAGTCCAAGTTCAGCCTACTTAACCCTACAAATGACTTTT
>NC_134810.1:23644669-23664669 GCF_046742065.1 Oratosquilla oratoria | reverse complement strand
GACCCCTCTGGGTCATATCGTCTAACGTGAGTTCGTCAAGAGAGGTCGAAGTGCGTGTCAGGTCGCGTGTCAGGCCAGCTGACCGTTTGTCCCGTCAGAACACGACTGGAAACGTCCAAACTTGTTATGTTTGGACTTCTCTGCCCTCGCCTTCCTCGCTCCCTCACTCGTACCTTGTTCCCTCTCCTCCCTCCCTCATTCCCTAGCTCCTTCGATCCCTCTCTCTCCCTCTCTCTCCCCCTCTCACTCCCTCATCTTGCTCTCTCCCCTCCTCTTTCTCTCTGTCCCTCGTCTCCTCACTTCCTCCCTCTTTCCCTCACTCCCTCCCTTCCTCTCGCATTTACTTATTCGTCCAATCATTCAGTCCCTCACTTCCTCACTCTCTTCCTCACTCACTCCATCACTCACTCACTCAGTCCCTCTCCTTCTCCCCTCACTCAATTGATTCACATTTTCCTATTTCTTTGACTATGCCTTCTCATCCCGGTGAAAGTATATATATATATATATATGTTTATATATGTCTATATATATATGTTTATATATGTCTATATATATATATATGTCTATATATGTATATATGAGTGGCAGGGTGGTGAGATAAACACCGAGAACCGTTGAAGTTTTATTAACTGACGTTTCGCTCTTAACAGAGCTTCTTCAGAGTGTACAAACATAATCGGGAAATCAACAGTTATATATCTTACATCATTCCGCGTTCCTTCCTTAACCCACCCCCTCCCTCCCTCTCGTACCCTTCAGCTCCTGTAAGATCATCCAGCCGGACATTTTGGACAGCTTAATAAAACCATCACGATGGTTACAGCAGGGCTGGGATGCTATAAAAGCTGCCTCTACTATTTTTCTTTTTTTTTTCTTGTCTAACCCTTGTTTTAATATTTCCACTCCGTCCCAGTTAGGTAAATGTCCGTATTCCTCAGCATGAATCATCGAACATCAAACGCCCTGGTGATTCATGCGGAGGATAAGGGTTAGACAAGAAAAAAAAGAAAAATAGTAGAGGCAGCTTTTATAGCATCCCAGCCCTGCTGTAACCATCGTGATGGTTTTATTAAGCTGTCCAAAATGTCCGGCTGGGTGATCTTACAGGAGCTGAAGGGTACGAGAGGGAGGGAGGGGGTGGGTTAAGGAAGGAACGCGGAATGATGTAAGATATATAACTGTTGATTTCCCGATTATGTTTGGACACTCTGAAGAAGCTCTGTTAAGAGCGAAACGTCAGTTAATAAAACTTCAACGGTTCTCGGTGTTTATCTCACCACCCTGCCACTCATTTTGTCGTCCATTCCTCAACATATATATATATATATATATATATATATATATATATATATATATATAGAGAGAGAGAGAGAGAGAGAGAGAGAGAGAGAGAGAGAGAGAGAGAGAGAGAGTGACAGAGACTCAAAGTCCAGAGGTCGAGTATCAGCCCCTCTTGGTTCCACCTCCAGAAAGATATCAAGATATTAACAGTTTCTGAAAATGGGCGCTAAGAAGACGATTCTATTTGACGTCCGTATTAGAGAACCACTAGCAGACGTCCATCACTGGTCCATGAGCAATAAATTTAATGTTTGGAAATAGGCCATTCACTCTGAAATGAAGAAGATTTATAAGGAATCAAATGCCTTATGAAGGCATTGGAATAAATGTGTCCGAATAAATCGTGAAATGAAATGATTTAAAATGAGTAATTTGATTGAAATCTGCAACGCTGTGAGATCCGGAGTCTGCGAGTCAGCGCTTCTGCAATATTAGGAATATCTCCGCCAGCTTAAAGTGAACAGTCTCGAACATGGAACACCGGGGCCTCACTGTAGTTGGCAACGATCCTATCCCTTCTTATCTGGTTTTCTGGTATGGGTCTCTTTTACGCACAAAGGTTTACAAAGGAGGAGACCTTTTGGTCCATAACTAGGTCGGATGCTAAGAACAGATAGTTGCACGAAGAAATGAATAAACAGGTGTTTATTTGAATGAATCTTAAAATCCCGAACCGTATTGCATTGCACAACCTCTTTAGGTGCACCAGATGTAGGAAGAAGAAAACAGTCGCCAGTTGTCAGGTTTTTTTATGTAGAAAATTGTGTCTGGTGTGGAGGGGGGTGGGGTTGAATTCACACTTGCCAAGATATTCGGCGTTTAAAAAATGGAATCTTCTCGATACCGAGACGTACTTTTTTTTTTATTATTAAAGGTAACGGGCAAAATGTTTACTCATGACTCCCAAAGCTGTTGAGGAAATGTAAATTTATTGCACGTTTATGGAATATGATCTATAGATGTTGACGCCTTGTCAACTTCTTTGGGAAGAGGAAGGGGAGTGAAGAAGGAAAAGGGGGAGGACGAAGACGAGGATGAGGATAAGGACGAGAACAAAGAAATGGACAAGGAAGTGTTCGAGGAGGAGGAGGAAGACGAAGAGGGAAGAAGCAAGAAGGAGGAGGTGGTAGAGGAGTAGAAGGAAGAGGAAAAGAGCGCAGACACAGAGGATTAGCTGAAAGATGAAGAGAAGAACGAGGAAACAAGGAGGAGGAAGTGGAGAGGGAGAATGAAGAGGACGAGGTGTACAAGGAAAAGGACGAAGAGAAGAACAAGGAAGCAAAGAGGAGGAGGAGAAGGAAGAGGACGAAGTGTAGAAGAAGTGCTCTGAAGATGCTCTAACCAATGATGGATAGGTCCTGTCCTTTATCCTAATGATATTGGGAACGACGCGCTATGACCCGGTCATGGGCGTGGTCACAGACCCCCCCCCCCCACCCCGGTCCTCTTGAGGGCATCAAGAGCGAACTCTTGCTCTTCGGGTGACAAGCTCGATGTCCGACGTGTCACGAACTAGTGAGCTTATCTTACCTTACCTTATCTTATTATCAGGGTGTGAGGTGGGTTCCCCTCTGGTGCGTACCTGGAAGAAAATGAGTCAAAGATGAGTTATAGGAAATAAAATGTGTCAAATATTATCATCATTTATTAGTTTTTATTTTCTCAAAATAGCTGATATGGTAGACGGGCACCGTCTTTGCATTGTTGAACCCGTAGACGTTTATATATGGTAATACAGTAAATCTTCGCTATACCAGGCTTCCTTACACCGAATTTCGGCTATATCGACCCTATTGAGACCATTCCTCGGATATAACGAACAAGGTCGGTATATGCGGTGCAAGGTCCGGTTAAGAAAAAAAGAAGAAAAAAAAAGAAATAAAAAAAAGAAGAAAAAGATGAAATCATTGTAACCGCAAACGACTGTGAGGACAAGATGGAGCTGCAGGGCCCTGTGATGTGCACGTAGAGAGAAATTAAACTCTTACACTCCATAAAGTCAACAGAGTTCTATATATTATAAAAAAGAAAGTGTCGTAGCTTGTAAGATTTCCATTTCGTATTACACGGCCTATATTTTGAGTCCCACAGAAAGAGTCGTTTTAACCAAGTGAACACTTGTGTCTGGCAGTCTTTGGGTGATCTTATTCATTTCATAACAAAAATGGCCGCTTGCTTTCTGCTTCCACAATTCTGTTTCTTTCACTTCCGCCTACAACTTATATTCACCCTCACCCCTCATCCCTCTCTTCTCTCCTCCCTCCCATTTCCATCCCATATTCCTCCCTCATCTTCTCATTCCCCGTATTGACTACATATGTTATATAGAGCCTATGCCTTTGAGGGAATTTCAGTGACACCTCTACGGACCAGAGCTACGCAGCTTTGTTTTATAATGAGAAAGTAGCCTCCGCCCAAGGAGGAATATTGATCACTTTTTATTATCTCCCCAGCTCTTCCCCTTTGGTGCGATATTGTCACCAAGGATAGAAGCGCTGGTATTTTTTTTTCATTTTCATTTTTCTCTTATCTCTCTCTATCTCCCTTCCCCTTAGAGCCCCAATCTTCTCTCTTCTCACTCCTTTCTCCTTCCCCTTTTTTCCCTTTATTTCTTCTCCTTTATTCCTCTTTTTCTTTCCCTTCTTCTCTCATTCATATCCTCTCTTCTCTTCCCCCTCCCCCCTCTTTCTCCATTTGCCCTCATTCCTCTCCTCTCTTCTCCTCCCGTTTCTTCCCAGTTCTCTCTTCTTCCCTTCCTTTTCTCTCCCTTTATCTCCTCTCCTTGGCTCCCTGTTCACTCTCTACTCTTCTTCTTTTCATATCCTCTTTTCTCTTCTCCCTCCTCTTTCTTCATTTCCTTCTTCTCCTCCCTTCTCTTCACACTCCTTTCTTTTCCCTCTTTTTTTCTCTTTTTATCTTCTCTCTTTTACTCCCCATTCACATTCCCCTCTTCTCCCCTTCATATCCTCTCTTCCCCCTCCTTCCTCCCCTCCCCCCTTCTCCATTTCCCTCAGCAAATCGATTTCTCGTCCTTTTCCTGCGTTTTCTCTCTTTTGTCAATTGCTTTCATTCATTTTTCTCCCCAAATTCATTTTCTCTTCCCCCGAAGTTTTTCAGACAGCCTTCCTTTTCTTCTGTTTGTCTCATTCGTTTCCTCCTCCTCCTTCCCATCTTCCTGCCTCTCCTTCTCCTCCTCCTCCTCCCATCTTCCTGCCTCTCCTTCTCCTCTTTCTTCTCCTCCCCATCTTCCTGTCTCTCCTTCTCCTCTTCCTTCTCCTCCCCATCTTCCTGCCTCTCCTTCTCCTCCCCACCTTCCCCCCTCTCCTTCTCCTCTTGTTCCCTTCATCGTCATTCAATTGGTTCACCTCCTTCACTCCTACCTTTTACTCTGCAGTGTAGCCTTCTCCTTTTCCTTCTCCTCTTCCTCCTCCTCTTCCTTTTCACCTCTTTGCCATTCATTTGGTTCACCTCCTTTCCTCCCACCTTTTACTCTGCTTTTGCCTTCTATCGCATCTTCCTCCTTTTCTTCTTCCTCCTCTTCGTTCTCCAGCTGCCCCTTTTCCTTCTTCTATTCCTACTACTCCTATTCCTAATTCTCTTCCTCTTCTTCCTCCTCCTCCTCCTCCCCTTCCTGGGTCTTCCCTTAATCCCAACCTCCCCTCCCCCTTCCATCTCCTCATTACCTCCTTCACTTTCTCTTCCTCCTCCTTTTTCTCCTTTTTTTCATTCATTCTTGCCTTTCTCATTCAGTCCTTACATCATATTTGTCTTCCTCTTTCTCTTCTCTTTTCCTCTTTTCTTTCCTCTTCCCCAACTTCTTCCTCTCTCGTCTTGCTGCCCGTCATCCTACGTCGCCTGTCTCCTTTTCCTTATACTTTGATCTTCCAGAAGCTACAGGACATCTTATAGAAGAAGTTCTTTCTCCCCCTCCTCCTCCTCCTCCCTTGCCTCCAACTCCTCCTCCTCCTCCTCCTTCTCCTCCCTTACCTCCAACTCCTCCTGCTCCTGCTCCTCCTCCTCCTCCTCCTCCTCCTCCTCCTCCTCCTCCTCCTCCTCCTCCTCCTCCTCCTCCTCCTCCTCCTCTTCCTCCTCCTCCTCCTTCCTATCCTCCCAACTCTCTCATAGTCCCTTCGTCTTGCTGGTCCATTCTACTATCATCCTCCCCTTTCTTCTTCCTCTTCCTCATTTTTCCTCCTCCTCCTTCACTTATTTTCCTCCTCCTCTTCCTACCCTTTTTTCCTTATCCTGTTCTTATTCTTCCTTGTTATTCTCTTATTTTTATTCCTTTTCCTCCTCCTCCTCTACCTCCTCTTCTTCCTTCCTTATCCTGCTCTCATTCCTCCTTCTCATCCTCACCCTCCTCATCCTCCCTAGTCCCTTTTCTCCCCCTCCCCTTCCCCCTCCTCCTCCTCTTCTTCTTCTAAACATCTCTCTCATCGTCTTCTTTGCCCTCCGTTCTCTCTCTCTCTCTCTCTCTCTCTCTTTCTCTCTGATACGCTCTCTATTGTTTGGAATCTTCAAATGGCTTCTTCTCCACTTCTTCCTCCAATAACTGAATATGTCGAGGGCAATTTGTCAAATTTGAATATTTTCCTTGAACAGCCGGCAGACTACCCTCGGTGTCCCCCTTCTCACTAACTCCCACTCCCTCCTTCCTTGCCTCCCACTCCCTCCTTCCCTCCCACTCCCTCCCACCCTCCCTCCCTCGCTCCTTCGAGTCCTCACTTGCCTCCCGGCTGGGTCACTTACAGTCCTATTTCTTTCCTTCCCTCCGTCCCTTCGCTCCCCTTCTCTTCCCTTCCCTTCCCTTCCCTCCCTTCGAGAAAGATTCTCCCTTTCTCCTTTTTCTCCTCCACATATCCTCCTCCTACTCCCTCCCTTCCCCTCCCTCCCTTCTACTTCCTCCCTTCCTTCTTTCCATTCCATCCTACTTCCTTTCATCCTCTCCTTCCATTCCCCACCCTCTCTCTTCCCTCCCTCACTCCCTCTCCTTCCTCTTCCGCCCCCCCCTCTCCTCCCGTTCCTCTCACATTCTCCTTCTGTCCTTCCCACCCTCCTTCTCTCCTTCCTTCCCTCTCACTTCCTTACTACTTTGCAATCTACTTCCTTACCTCCTTCCTCCCTCTTTCATTCCCTCCTCCTCCCCTCCCTCCCCCTTATTCCTTCCTTCCCTCCCTCTCTCCCTCCCTCCCTCCCTCCCTCCCTCCGTGTCTCTCTTTCCCTCAATCCCTCTCTCTCTATATATATCTATCTATCTCTCTTCCACGGGGTCAGCTCGCACCTTGTGATCTCTTCCTGGGGCCTCACGCCGGCCGACCTTGTCTCCTGTGGCCAAAGGTTGCCGGTTCGCCAATGTCTTTGTTTGTTTCACTGCTTCTTTGTTTCTTTTCTTCCTTGCTCTCTCTCTCTCTCTCTCTCTTTCTCTTCCCTCTCTCTCTCTCTCTCTCTCTCTCTCTCTCTCTCTCTCTCTCTCTCTCTCTCTCTCTCTCTCTCTCTCTCTCTCTCTCTCTCTTTTCTGTGTGTGTGTGTGTGTGTGTGTGTGTGTGTGTGTGTGTGTGTGTGTGTGTGTGTGTGTGTGTGTGTGTGTGTGTGTGTGTGTGTGTGTGTGTGTGTGTGTGTGTGTGTGTGTGTGTGTGTGTGTGTGTGTGTGTGTGTGTGTGTGTGTGTGTGTGTGTGTGTGTGTGTGTGTGTGTGTGCATAAGGACAGAAGAGCTGGTAAACCATAGCAGCTAAAATCTCTCTCTCTCTCTCTCTCTCTCTCTCTCTCTCTCTCTCTCTCTCTCTCTCTCTCTCTCTCTCTCTCTGTGTGTGTGTGTGTGTGTGTGTGTGTGTGTGTGTGTGTGTGTGTGTGTGTGTGTGCGTGTGTGTGTGTGTGTGTGTGTGTGTGTGTGTGTGTGTGTGTGTGTGTGTGTGTGTGTGTGTGTGTGTGTGTGTGTGTGTGTGTGTGTGTTTCTCCTTCTCCCCCATCTGTAACAAATGCTACATCAAAGGTCAGGAACCTACGCCAGGAGGCGCTGAGTAGATGCGGCTGAAGCCATCACCTTTGCTATAATAATACGCTTTGTGGACTGTTAGGGACAGGTAACATGTCACTCCTGGGAATCGGAGAGGAGTGCGGGATTCGAACCCGGGACGAAACAAATCCAAAACTAACATGCTTGCAATTGCGCCACCAGTTGGTTAACCTCTTTTTGAAAAAAAAAAAAAAGTAAAAATAAATAAAAATAGGAAAATCATTGAAAACCACCATCTATTGATGGTCAACAGTGGATTATGTCACACTTTAACTAAGAAAAATACAACTTTGGACAAGATTAGGAATTAGCAATAAATAGAAAAAAAAATAATTATTCCTTGTTCGATAAAGGTCAAATTCGTTTGTTCGGTATTCAAAAATCCTTTATAGTGAACAAGGGTGACGTCAATAAAAGAATAAATCATTTTTCATGTGTCAGTTCTGTAAGTTTATATTAATATCATTGTGTTTCGTTTTTTTTTTTTGTATTCTATTTTATTGCATTTTTGGGAGCGAGGTAGGGGTAAATTTTGGAAGTTTATTTTATTTTATATTATTGTGTTTTACTTTATATATTTTCTCTTGTATTTTATTTTTGTTTTATTTCATTTTACTTCATTGAACTTTTGGGAGGGAAGTAGAAATGGCTCTTTATCCACAGAAAGACAATTAATGGATGTTGGACGATGGATGTGGTATGAATGGATGGATGGAAGGCGGGTGGGTGAATTTATGTACTTCTTTTTGCTTTGTCTAGCTTAATCTATTTTTCTATTTATTCTTTATTTTCTTCCTTTTTTTTTTTTTTATTCCTGCAACTTATTTTTGCTACCTTGGTTTTCATTTTTTTTTATTAATTTTATTTTCTACTTATTCATTTGTTTATTAATTGTTATTATTTTATTTGCTTTTACTAAGGATTCTTATGTTATTTGATAATAGATAATGTCCTAGTTTCTGTCTTCCACGTATTTGATACGTCAAGCCAATAAATTAAATAAATAGATAAATAAATAAATATGTAAGTAAAGGGATAAATGAATAAATAAATAAATAGATAAATAAATAATTAAGAAAAGGAAAAACACGAAAATGAAAAATAAATAGATAAGTAAATATACAAAATAAAATATGGACGAGGTCAATGTTTATCGAAATAACGAATTTAGAGAAGAACTTATTTACACGTCAGCAAAGGAAAAAATGGAATTCATTTCTCAAAATGCGCGACACTGATAATAACAATTTTGTGTCCCTACTCAGTGACGTCACAGCATTTTTCGAGTGATACCTTATTTTCTTTTTTTCAGTAATGTGAACTCTGAGAAAAAAAAAATCAAAATCATCATGAGAGCACTCATAAAACTCCAAAATTCGGATTTATCGAAAGAGCCTTTTTTTTTCAATTCTGGGTGATGTATTTTTCTGATTTAATGAAGGAGAATTTTGGCTGATAAACTAATTCAGGATGGTTCATTATATTTAATACGTAAATATTTCAGTAAGGATGTGTTATAGGATTTAGGATTGTGTAGGATGTGTATGTTAGGTAGGTAGGTAGGCAATTAGGTGGGTAAGTAAGTAGATAGGTAGGTAGGTAGATTGGTAGTTAGGTAGATAGATAGGTAGATTAGTAGGTAGATGGGTGATTAGATAGGTAGATAGGTTGGCAGAGTTGTAAGTAGGAAAAGTAAGTACATAGGTAGGCAGGTAAGTAGGTAGGTAGGAGAGAAGGAAAAAGAGAGTGAAGGAGAGAGGGAAAAGGGAGAAAGAGAGATAGAGAGAAAAACAGCAAAAGCAAGAACAAGAGAGAGGAAGGGCGAGAGGGAGAGGGCAGAGGGGTAGGGGGAGAGGGGAGAGGGAGAGGAGAGAGAGAGGAGAGGGAGAGGGAGAGGGAAAGGAAGGAGGATGGGAAAAAATGCCCATACACATTCCAAACATTCTCAAATACTTTCATATTCTTCCTCAAAAGTTCCCCCAACTCTTCAGAACTTTTCTACTTTCTCCCTCCTCCTCTTCCTCCTACTCCTTCCTCCTTCCCCTCTTCCTCCTAATGCTCCACTTCTTCCTCCTCCTACTTCTCTTCTTCCTCTTCCTATGCTGCAAGTTTCTTGTGATTTGCCTATTCACCCTTGTAAGCTATTAACTCACCCTGCATTGCTAGCGACTATGATCACCCTTTACTCTTCTTCAGCTTTTCGGTCTCCTTCTCTTCTTCCTATTTTCTCTCTTTTTTTCTCTCTTTTTTCCTTTCTCTTTTTACGATATACTCTTCCTAAATCTCTTACACCCTCAAAACCACCAACACAACTACCACCACCTCATATTATGTATTTCCCTTTTTCTTCCTTCCTTCTCTCTCTCTCTCTCTCTCTCTCTCTCTCTCTCTCTCTCTCTCTCTCTCGCTCTCTCTCTCTCTTTTATTTTTTCTCCCCATCCCCTCTTTTTCACTACTCTCATCTCCTCCTCCTCCTCCTCCTCCTCCTCTTCCTCCTCCTCCATACTTTTCTTTCCACTTCTTACACTCTCCTCCCACCTCCTACCCTCCACCGCTCTCTTCCCATCTCCTCACCTACTGCTCATCCTCCTTTTCTTCCTCCTTCGCTCTCTTTCTACCTCCTCCTCCTCCTCTTTCTTCTTTGACCTCCATCTCCATCAGAGTCCACTTCCCACTTCTACACAACTTTGTCATTTTCTTCTTTCGTTAATACCTCATATTCAACCTTCTTCTCCCCCATTCACCCTCCCTTCTTCTCCACCACTTACTCTCCCTTCTCCCTCATTCACTCTCCCTTCTCCCCCACTCGCTCTCCCTTCTCCCCCACTCACTTTCCTTTCTTCCCCACGCACTCCCCCTTCTCCCCCATTAACTCTCCCTTTTCTCCCCACTCACCCTCTCTTCCTTCTCCCCCACTCACCCTCCCTTCTTCCCCCACTCACCCTCTCTTCCTTCTCCCCCATCTCAACCTCCCTTCTCCAACAATCACCCTTCCTCCTTCTCTCTTTAGTCACACTGCCTTCCCCAACTCACCCTCCCTTCTCCTTCACTCACCCTCCCTTCTCCTTCACTCACCCTCCCTTCTCTCCCAACTCACCCTCTCTTCACCCACTCTCTCCCTCCTTTCTCTCCCCACTCACCCTCTCTTCCTTCTCCCCCACTCACCATCCCTTCCCCCAACTAACCTTTCCCTTTCTCTCCTTAGTCACCCTCCCTCCCCCAACTCACCCTCCCTTCTCTCACCACTCACCTTCCCTTCGCTCCCCTCACTCACCCTTCCTCCCTCTCTCTGACTGTCAGCAGTAGCTGCTTCCTATCTGTTCCCCAACCGACAGAACCACAGGTGACGGCTCCGACCGCAACTACTTCGCGCCTCCTGGCGTAGGCTCCTCACCTTTTTTTTTATTTCCTCTGTCGGGCAAACTCGAACCTCTTATCCTATGGACTCGTCTATGGATGATAGGGTCATGGACTTCCAACTTAAGTGGGTCCAAATACTTAATCTCTCATAACTGCTTCAAATCCTTCTCCATATTATTTTTTTTTTTTCCAATTTCGAAAAAACAAGGGGAAAAAATACGTTTCATGCTTTTGGAGTTTTTTCCCCTTGTTCAGCCATGCTAACGGAAGGTATCTTTGTTTAAATATTCGTATACATTCTAAAACATTATACGTATGGAATGTAGATTTTTTTCTTAAATATGTAATTCTGATGTATATTTAATTTCTGGTCCCCTCCAGTGCTCTTACTCTTGAATAAATGTAAGTTCTTATACATTCTAAAATATAAGACAGATATAATTTCTAGTGTCTTTCTTCCATTCTATTCCTCATTAAAATATATATATATATATATATATATATATATATATATATATATATATATACATATATATATATATATATACACATATATATATATACACACATATATATATACATATATATATATATATATATATATATATATATATATATATATATATTAACCTATCTTCAAATTTTTAGTCTTTCTTATTATTGCTCATTACCAAAAATAAGTTTTCTTCTTCTTCTTCTACTTCTTATCTGTATTATCAATTATCATCATTATCATCATCATCATCATTATCATGATTATTACTATTATTATCTTCATCATTATCATTATCATGCTTATTACTATCATCATCATCATTATTATTATTATTATTATTATTATCATTATTACTATTATTATCATTATTATCATTATTATCACCATTAATATATACATATACACATATATATATATATATATATATATATATATATATATATATATATATATATGAGAGAGAATGTGGGTGGGGAAGGGCAAACGAAGATGTGTTAGGAATAGAGTTTAATGTCCTAACGTTGCGACCAACTTGGTCTTCTTCAGAGGACTACAGCATTACAGACGGATCACAATTCTTATATTCGTAGTGAGAGGGAACCCGCCAAGGTATGAGCGTCATGTTTTCCCTTTGGCTAACGATTTAATTATTAGGACACTTGCTGCTTTCGAGAGGCATTTAAATCCGTCTCTGTCGTTGTTGTTCTTGTTGGCGGCGATATGTGCAGCTTCCACAGTTTTTCTCATTTTCTTCTCAAATCCCTCGTGTAGAATTTCTGCGTTGTTCCAATCAGGTAGATGTCCACATTTGTCCAGGTGACGAACCAGGGAGTTAGATGTTCTATGAGCCCTGAGATCGTTTTTGTGCTCATTCAAGCGTTTATTGAACCCTCGACCTGACTCACCGAAATAAGATGATGGACAACCGTTGCATGGAATACGGTAAATGACACTGAGATTATTACGCATATTATTATGTTTCTTAAATATTTTTCCTATTTTATTGGAAGATATTTTTGCTATATTTATTCCACCTTTTAACAAATAATCATCAATATCTATGGTGTTTATAGAATTAGGGACAGAAATAAAATGAGACTTATCCTTTCCCGGGGTCCGGACGTTTGAGCCATCGTAGATCTTCTTGGCTTTCCTCGTTGTCCTGGTGATCAAACCTCCGGGGTATTTCAGCTTCCTAAAGGTATTCTTGATGTAAGTAAGTTCATCCTCTAGGAATTCTTCACTGCAGATACGAAAAGCTCTGAGAAAGAAACCTATTAGAACACCCGTTTTAACACGTCTGCTGTGTGCTGAAAAATAATGGACAAAGTCGTCCCTATTGGTGGGTTTCCTGTACACCGAGAAACTTACCTGTTGAGAACCTCTGTGTATCAACGTGTCTAAAAATGGTAAATTACACTCTTTTTCTAGTTCAACTGTGAATTGGATGTCTTTATTCACAGCGTTGAGTCTTCTCAACTTATTTTCTATATTAGTTCTTTTTGGCATCACCACGATTATGTCATCCACGTACCTTAACCAAGTGGTACCTCTTCCCATGATGTTGATGTATTTGTCCATTTCTAATACTTCCATGAATAAACATGCCATGACAGCAGATAATGGACTCCCCATTGCGAGACCTCTAATCTGTTTAAATTCAATGTTGTTAAACATAAAATATCCAAATTTGACACACATGGAAATAAGTTTTATATAATCAGATCTTGGGACAGGAAGGATATCATCATCGATATCTGTTGTTACTTTCTTCACTGCTTCTAGGGCATCAAAAATAGAAACATTTGTGAATAACGCTGTTATATCGAAGCTTGCCAACTTTTTATCACTTACATTTAGATCTTTAAGTCTCTGGATCAGGTCGGAAGAATTTCTTAAATGGGCCCCGCTGATGGAACCGATGACGTTGGAAAGGGGTTTTGCCAGACATTTCGCTAGCCTGTGCGGAGCGCTACCAATCCCTGAAGTTATGGGCCTCATGGGGATATTTACCTTATGTACTTTAGGTAGACCGTGCATTAACGGGGGTTTTGGAGCTTCTTCTAGTAATCCTAACAACTTTTTTCCCCTGGTTGATTTACGTAGGATTTTTCTCGCTTCTGTGTTAAATCTTGCTGATTCTATATCAGCGAAAGACAACCGGCCGGCAACGCTGATATAGAATCAGCAAGATTTAACACAGAAGCGAGAAAAATCCTACGTAAATCAACCAGGGGAAAAAAGTTGTTAGGATTACTAGAAGAAGCTCCAAAACCCCCGTTAATGCACGGTCTACCTAAAGTACATAAGGTAAATATCCCCATGAGGCCCATAACTTCAGGGATTGGTAGCGCTCCGCACAGGCTAGCGAAATGTCTGGCAAAACCCCTTTCCAACGTCATCGGTTCCATTAGCGGGGCCCATTTAAGAAATTCTTCCGACCTGATCCAGAGACTTAAAGATCTAAATGTAAGTGATAAAAAGTTGGCAAGCTTCGATATAACAGCGTTATTCACAAATGTTTCTATTTTTGATGCCCTAGAAGCAGTGAAGAAAGTAACAACAGATATCGATGATGATATCCTTCCTGTCCCAAGATCTGATTATATAAAACTTATTTCCATGTGTGTCAAATTTGGATATTTTATGTTTAACAACATTGAATTTAAACAGATTAGAGGTCTCGCAATGGGGAGTCCATTATCTGCTGTCATGGCATGTTTATTCATGGAAGTATTAGAAATGGACAAATACATCAACATCATGGGAAGAGGTACCACTTGGTTAAGGTACGTGGATGACATAATCGTGGTGATGCCAAAAAGAACTAATATAGAAAATAAGTTGAGAAGACTCAACGCTGTGAATAAAGACATCCAATTCACAGTTGAACTAGAAAAAGAGTGTAATTTACCATTTTTAGACACGTTGATACACAGAGGTTCTCAACAGGTAAGTTTCTCGGTGTACAGGAAACCCACCAATAGGGACGACTTTGTCCATTATTTTTCAGCACACAGCAGACGTGTTAAAACGGGTGTTCTAATAGGTTTCTTTCTCAGAGCTTTTCGTATCTGCAGTGAAGAATTCCTAGAGGATGAACTTACTTACATCAAGAATACCTTTAGGAAGCTGAAATACCCCGGAGGTTTGATCACCAGGACAACGAGGAAAGCCAAGAAGATCTACGATGGCTCAAACGTCCGGACCCCGGGAAAGGATAAGTCTCATTTTATTTCTGTCCCTAATTCTATAAACACCATAGATATTGATGATTATTTGTTAAAAGGTGGAATAAATATAGCAAAAATATCTTCCAATAAAATAGGAAAAATATTTAAGAAACATAATAATATGCGTAATAATCTCAGTGTCATTTACCGTATTCCATGCAACGGTTGTCCATCATCTTATTTCGGTGAGTCAGGTCGAGGGTTCAATAAACGCTTGAATGAGCACAAAAACGATCTCAGGGCTCATAGAACATCTAACTCCCTGGTTCGTCACCTGGACAAATGTGGACATCTACCTGATTGGAACAACGCAGAAATTCTACACGAGGGATTTGAGAAGAAAATGAGAAAAACTGTGGAAGCTGCACATATCGCCGCCAACAAGAACAACAACGACAGAGACGGATTTAAATGCCTCTCGAAAGCAGCAAGTGTCCTAATAATTAAATCGTTAGCCAAAGGGAAAACATGACGCTCATACCTTGGCGGGTTCCCTCTCACTACGAATATAAGAATTGTGATCCGTCTGTAATGCTGTAGTCCTCTGAAGAAGACCAAGTTGGTCGCAACGTTAGGACATTAAACTCTATTCCTAACACATCTTCGTTTGCCCTTCCCCACCCACATTCTCTCTCATTTGTCTGAAATAATCTTAAATATATATATATATATATATCACAACAAAGATATGTCGTAGCACATTTGTAAAATAATACTGATGACCCACTTTCGGAGAAGAATAAGCGAAGATATAGAGATCTGTATATTTCGATCACTTACTGTGATCCTCTTCAGCAGATATGAGTTACAAAGTAGAGAACAATGTGTATTTATAATGAAACAGTGAGGTAGCAAGAAGGGACGGGGGCTCAGGTCACATGACCGGCGTCGCATGGACCTTGGTGATTTTTGTCCACCGCTAATGTAAATGGTAACATTTTATTTATAGCAAAAGGAGAAATACAATCTGGTGACCATTGACCATGGGAAATGTTGTAATTTGGAAAATTGTTTATTAAGGAGGATTCTACTATTTTTCTTCTGAAACTACATTTGGATTTGTAAATTATTTCAGCATCGTCCCAATTTATCCGGTGGTTTTTATTGGCGACGTGCTGAAATACCGCGGAATTTTCCTGTCCGTATTTAACAGAGTTCTTGTGCTCCTTAACCCTGGTAGTGAGATCTCGACCCGTCTGTCCCCAATATACATCATTGCAATCTAAACAAGGTAATTTGTAAACTCCAGGAGTTGTATTACTCTTGGATCTATGATGTATATTGACAACTTTACTGAACAAATTGTTGGGATAATTGAAGATAAAATTTACCTTTTCCTTTGGTAATAAATGAGACAATTCATTAATTGATTTGTTAAAAGGCAATTTTATGCATCTATTATCCCAATTATCTTTCAAGGCGGAATGGGAATCTGTTTTGTGAAAACTAATTTTGGCCTTGCTAAGAGCTTTTTGTAAAAACCACGGCGGGTATCCTAATTTAGTTAGTTGATTTCTTACTGAATTTAGTTCCAATTCTAAATATTGGGAGCTACAAATTCTCAAAGCCCGTAAGAATAGGCCTGAAGCTACACTATATTTTATTTTGTCATGCTGAAATAATTTACAAATCCAAATGTAGTTTCAGAAGAAAAATAGTAGAATCCTCCTTAATAAACAATTTTCCAAATTACAACATTTCCCATGGTCAATGGTCACCAGATTGTATTTCTTCTTTTGCTATAAATAAAATGTTACCATTTACATTAGCGGTGGACAAAAATCACCAAGGTCCATGCAACGTCGGACATGTGACCTGAGCCACCAAGATCCGAGCATGCGTGCCGGGCATGTGACCTGAGCCACCGTCCCTTCTTGCTACCTCACTGTTTCATTATAAATACACATTGTTCTCTACTTTGTAACTCATATCTGCTGAAGAGGATCACAGTAAGTGATCGAAATATACAGATCTCTATATCTTCGCTTATTCTTCTCCGAAAGTGGGTCATCAGTATTATATATATATATACATATATATATATATATATATATATATATATATATATATATATATGTATATATATAATATATATATATATACACATATTTATATACACACATATATATATATATATATATATATATATATATATATATATACATAAATCTTATTCACTGACTGGAAGATGAAAGATCCAGTGCCAACTGAGTCTCAACATCCCCGAAGACACTCAGAAGCCTTTGGAAGCTTTATGATCAGGATTCCTTTTCCTAACTAGCCCCACCCTTTCCTCCTTGGCCCTCAGCCCCCATGCTCCATCCCCCATTAGGCTGTCACATCAATCTCAATTCTTTGCCACTTCAATTTTATAAGTACATTATTTTCTCTTTTTTTTTTCTTCCTCAATTTTACTGTTTCCCTTTGTTTGATTCAGTTCTTTCTAACCGTTTTCCTCCTCTTCCTCCTCCTCCTGTTCGTCTTCCACCCACTCCTCCTCTTCATTCTCCTTCTCCTCCTCCTCATCCTTCTTCTCCTTGTCTCTTCAACTACTTCTTCCTCCTCTTCTAACTTCTTCTCTTCCTCCTCCTCCTCCTATTCATCTTCTTTCTACTCGTTTTCCATTTATTCTCATCTTACTTCATCTCCTTCTGTTCGTCTTCCTCGCCTTTCTCTTCTTCCTGTTCCTTCTCCTCTTGCTCCTCTATGCATCCTTTTTCTCCACTTCCTCTTCCTCCTCCTCCTCTTCCTGCTTCTTCTTCTCGTGCTCCTCTACTCCTTTTCCTCAACCTCCTCTTCGTGTCCCTCCTTCTCCTCCTGTTTTTCCACTTGCATTTGACCTTAAAAGTGACCTTTCGAACAACAGCCACCACATACTCTTCTTCCAGATAGCGACTCCGCTTCTCCCCCCCTCTCCCTTCCCCCTCCTCCCCCCCACCTCCCACTGTATCTACCTCCTCCCCCTGGAGCTGTCCTCGGATCCCCCCCTTCCCCCGCCGTCCTCTCTCCAACACTTCAATCATTTTAACTTTGATGACCCTTACCGGCTTCCTATCTCCATAATGTTAATCTTTATTTGTCAATATACCTATTAATAGTATATATATATATATATATATATATATATATATATATATAATATATATATATATATTTCTTATTTTCCTTTTCGTTCTTGTCGAAAAACTGTTTTGGTCATTGTCGCCGTCTTCGTCGCCTGAATTGCCATCTACCTTTCTACCTCCTCCTCTTCCACTTCCTATTTCTCGTCTTACTCCTTCTACTCTTTCTATTCCTTCTTCTCCATCTCCTCTTCTTCCTCTATCTCCTCCTCCTCCTCTTCCTTCTTCTTCCTCTCATCCTTCTTCATTCTTCTCCATCTCCACCCGTAGCAGTTTCGTTTTTTTTCTTTCGCTTCAATAAAAATGGCTATCGACATACGCCGGGTAAGGTGTAGTGGAATTATTATATCAAAAACACATCAAATATATCTCATAAGATAATGTTTCACCCCTCTACTTCTCCTCCTTCTCCTCTCCCTCCTCCTCCCCTAACTCTTCCATATCCTCCTTTATTTTTTCCTCCTCTCCCCATCCCAGTCCTACCTCCTTTTCTCTTCCTCCTCCTCCTCTTCCTCATACATTTAACGGCCGGGAGTTAATGCCTCCTCATTATTTACTCTTCCTCAACCCCTTCTCCTCCTCTTCCTCCTCCTTCTATTCTCCTCCTATTCTCTTCCTTCCTACTCTTCCTCTACCTTTATCCATTACCTCTACACTCTCCACCTCGTCACGCTTTCTCCTTCTCCTTCACTTCCTCCATTCCACCTTCTCCTCCACTTCCTCCATTCCACCTTCTCCTCCACCTCCTCCATTCCACCTTCCCCTCCGTGATCATCATCACTATCACCAGGAGTGGACCACACTCCATCACGACCAATATAAAACGTTAGACACCACGAGCATCATCATGCTATCACCATTGGGTCCTTGCACCACCAAACTCATCCGTCCCCCATCTATAATCTAATACTGTAATATCATTTATCTATTTATTTGGTTGATTGATTGATTAATTGATTGATTGATTGATTGATTGAATGATTGATTGTTAGAATGATTGATTTATTTATCAATTTATCTATTCATTTGTTTATTCATTTTTCTAAAAATTATGTTTATCTTTTCATTAATGTCTTTTTTTCTTTCTTCTTTCTACTGAATGTGAAAGTAAACGCATGGAATAAGACACACAAAACACACACGCACACACACACACACACACACACACACACACACACACACACACACACACACACACACACACACACACACACACACACACACACACAAGCACGCACACACACACATACACACACACATACATACATATACAAGCACACTACAAACGTACACAGACACGCACACACACACAAACAAAACACATTTACACGAATAAACTCGGAGTACATATACAAGTTCATATCCGTTCATATGTATACATGTATGCACATAAAACACGGGACATTTTTTTCGCTTAAGATACAAGAAGACAAACACAACAGCTCCCTTCGCAACTCTAACTCGGCCCAGGCGCGGAGGTGGAGAGGGTGGAGGTGGAGGTGGAGGTGGAGGTGGAGTGGTTGGAGAGGTATAGGTACTAGTTGGTGGGTGGATGCGTGAATGTGGATGTCGTTTGTAGAGCAGAGACTGGCTGTTCTGGTTCTCAGGATCTGCGAGGAGGAGGAGGAGGGAAAAGAAAATGAGGAGGTGGAGGAATAAGGGGAGGAGGAAGAGTGAACGAACGAGTGGAAGGAAGAGACAAGGAAGAGAAGGAGGAGGAAGAGAAAAGGAAGAGAAGGAGCGGGGGGAAGGCCAGGAGCAGGAAGAGAAGGTAGACGAGAAGAAACAGGAGGAAAAGGATCAGGAGGAGGAGGAGGAGGAGGAGGAGGAGGAGGAGGAAGGAAAAGAAGACCGAGAGGGTGGAGGAAAGAAAGTGTAGATATATGAAGAGACAGAAGAAAAGGAAGAGGAAGATGAGGAGGAAAAGAAGGAGGAGGACAAGGAGGAAGAGTAGGAGGACGAAGAGGACGAGATGCACTTCGTGACTGTTGGGGAAGCTTGGGTGATGATGTCTGGCAGTTAAAGTAGAGCTGCATGTCAAACGACGACGACGACGAGAAGGAGGAGGAGGAGGAGGAAGAGGAGGTGAGAGCACGGAGGAGGAAGGTGAGGGAGTAAGAAGGAAGAGAAGGAGTGGAGAAGGAGTAGAGAGGAGGAAGAGGAGGTTGAGTAGCAAGGAGGAGTAGGGAGGAGGAGGAATAGGGAGGAGGAGGAATAGGGAGGAGGAAGAATAGGGCGAGGAGTAGGGAGAAGGAGGAGTAAGGAGGAAAAGGAGTGGGAGAAGAGGAGGCGGGAGTAGGGAGGAGGAGGAGGAGGAGGTAAGGAGGAGTAGGGAGATGTAAAATGAGGGAGGAAGAGGGCGCGGGAATAGGGAAGAGGAGGAGGAGGTGAGGAGGAGGAGGTGGAGGTGGAGGAGGAGGAGGCGTCGGGA
>NC_134810.1:23634669-23639669 GCF_046742065.1 Oratosquilla oratoria | reverse complement strand
TAGTTATTCTTCCTCCATCCCTCCCGAACGTCCCTCCATGGTCAGAAGTACCCCCTCCATCCATTTCTCTATAATCACCTCTTTCTTCTATCTTCAATATTCATCTTCATCTTTTCCCTTACTTCCTCCTTCTCTTTCCTACCCACTCGTCTTCGCCTTATCTTCTGTATCTTTCATTTTCCCCCTTCAAGTCCTCTCTTATCGTCGTCCTTTATCTTCCCTGATATTCTTCTCCTTTTTCTCGTCCTCTTCTTCTTCTTCTCTTTTACTTTATCTCCTTTTTCGTCCTCATCCCTTTTCTTCCTCTTATTCCATCTCCCTTTCTTCCTCCACCCCCGTGTTATTATGACTTGTCCTCCTCCACTTTTTCTTCTTCCTCCAATTTCCCTTGTCGTACACATACTCCTGTTTCTTGGCCTTTCTCTTCTTCCTCGTCCTACTTCCCTTCCTCCTACTCCTTCACCACCACCACCACCACCACTAACTACTACTACTACTACTACTACTTTTTTCTTCTTCCTCTTCTTCTTTACCATCATCATCTTCATCTCCATCAGCATCTTCATCACCATCATCACCACCATCACCATCTTCATAATCACCATCATCATCACCATCATCATCATCATCATCATCATCATCATCATCATCATCATTCATCACCATCACCATCACCATCACCATCATCATCATCATCATCTTCTTCTTCTTCTTCATCATTTCCATCATCGTCTTGATCATCATCAGCATTACCAATCATCAACATCACAATCAATTAACAATCTCCTCTTTTATCTCTCCACGTGTTCTCCAACTGCATCATCTCCCCCCCCCTTTTCTTTCTCCCTTCCCCTTTCACCCCCTCCCCACCCTCCTCTCTGGGTGCAAGAGGTCCTTGCAAGTGCAAACATTCCCTCCCCACACCACGTGAATTGCAACAGACAGAGCAAGGGAGAGGGGGAGGGGGGCCCCGAAGTTGCAATAAGATGACAGAGGGAAGGAGAGGACGGGTGAAGGGAGCTGGTGTCTTGGGAAAAGTCGAGGGTAATTCTGGTGGTCTTGGAAATGGTGAAGGGGTCTTCAGGAAGGTCTTGGGTAACGCTCATAAGTCTTCTTTAGGGTCAGATTGGATGTCTTGATTGGGGTAAGTTGTGATGGTCTTTGGTGGTAGTCCCTAAGGTTGACCTAGCTAGGCCCTGGGAAAGGTCTTGGGGTAATGACGAAAGTCTTCATGGGGTAGGACCTTGTTGAAACGACCACTAAAGAACCATGATTTTTTTTTTTTTTTTTTAAGATAGAATAAGTGAGGAAGAGATGAAGAGAGGAAGAGAGGAAGAAAGGAAGAAAGGAAGGAAGAAAGGAAGGAAGAAAGGAAGGAAGAAAGGAAGGAAGAAAGGAAGGAAGGAAGGAAGAAAGGAAGGACGGGCGAGATATGAACGACAGAAGAACAGAGGAACAGTATTAAGAATTAAAAAAAAAATTATAAAGACAACAGTAACAGTACTGAGGAATTAAAAAGAAAAATCTTAGAGGTAGAAATTTTGAAAGTAAAAACAAATTTTGGAGAAGAGCGTGGAAGGGGGAGGGAATAAAGCACAACAAAACAGCCACTTGGGTGAGACAAAGCAGAGCATGAGGACATTGAGGAAGACAAAACAAGACAAAGGGGCATGCTGAAGGAAAAGGGGGATAAGAGGAAGAGGTGGAGGAGGAGGAGGGGACGGTGAGACAAGTGGAGGAAGTATAGGGTCACCTTCTAACAGGAACAAGGGAGTGGAAATTAAAATAAAACCTTGAAAAAAAGATGGAGGAAACTATGAGCAGAAGATAAACGTCACTAAGAAGATGACCGATTAGATTATCCTGATGATGATGATGATGATGATGATGATGATGATGATGATGAGGACGATGATGATGATGATGATGATGATGATGATGATGATGATGATGATGATGATGATGATGATGATGATGATGATGATGATGATGATGATGATGATGATGATGATGATGATGATGATGATGATGATGATGATGATGATGATGATGATGATGATGATGATGATGATGATGATGATGATGATGACGACGACGACGACAATGACGACGACGACGACGACGACGATGATGATGATGATGATAAAGATGATAATGATGATAACTATATTAATAATAACTGATAATAACAGTAACAATAATAACAATAATGATAATGAAAATAATATCAATAATACTACTATTGATAATAATAACAAAGATAATTGTAATGACAATGATGAGAATAATAATACATAACAATAGTAGTATACTTTATCGATAATGAAGACATAAGTTTCGATGCACAAATTCCATTAATTTAGTAAAAAAAAAAATAATCACACACGTTCACATAGACACATACTGAGGCGGAACTAAGGACTTGGCATTGAGAAAACAATAGCCAAGGGAACCTGCTGAGAACAAACGAAAATAAGGAGTCCTTAAAAAGGAGAATGTAAAACAAAAAAAATGGGGAAGAAGAATGGGGCCACGCGAGGAGCAGAAGTGATGAAAAGAAAAGAACAAAAGTTAAATGACAAGTGTAATGAGGAGGAGGAGGAGAGAGGAGGGGGAAGAGAGGGAACAAGAGGAAAGAGATGAGCAAGAGAGGACGGGGTAAGCAGGACGAGGAGGAAGAGGAGCTGGAGGAGAAGTATCAAGAATAAGTAGTAAGAAGAGGAGACAGGAGAAAAGGGGAAGGATAAAGAGAAGGAGAAGAAATAGGAAGATGAGGGTAAGGAGCAGGAGGAAGAGGAGGAGGAGGAAGAGGAGGAGGAGGAAGAGGAAGAGGAAGAGGAGGAGGAGGAGAAGGAAGACGAGGGGGTACAGGAAGGGAGAAGGAGAAGGAGAAAGAAAGAGGAACACGAGGGGGTACAGGAAGGAAGGAGGAAAGAGGAAAAGTTTTAGGAGGATGAAAAAGAAGAAATGAAGAAAAAGGAAGAGCGGCAGCAGCAGGAGGATAAGGATGGAGATAATGAGGAGGAGGAGGAGAAGCAGGAGCGTGAGGGGAGTAGAAGGAGGAAAAGAAGAGAGAGAAGAAAGACAAAGAGGAAGACGAGGGAGTAGAGGAGGTGAGAAGAAGGAAAAGAAAGAGGAGGAATAGGATGCAGATGAAAGAAATGGAGGGGGAGGAAAGAAGAGGAGGAGCAGAAGGAGGAGGTGGAAACGGAGGAGAAGGAAACTGAGGAGGAGGAGGAGGAGGAGGAGGAGGAGGAGGAGGAGGAGGAGGAGGAGGAGGAGGAGGAGGAGGAGGAGGAACATGAGGAGGAAGAGGAGGAAAACAGGGAATAGAAAAATGAAGAGGAGAAGGACGAGAAGGGAGAACAAGAGAATTGAGAAATGAAGCAGCGCAACAATATGTAAGAAATGAGAGAAAGAGAAGGTGGCGGGGAAGTCTGAAATAGATAATGAAAGCAGAGAAAAATATTTGAGAAAAAAAGAAGAGAAAATTGATATGCAGGGAATGTGAGACACGAGAGGACGGGTTGGTGCAAGGACGGATATTATATTAATGCTGACAAGGGTACTGGTGGTGGTGGTGGTGGTGATGGTGGTGGTGGTGATGGTGGTGGTGATGTGGTGGTGGTGTTGTGGTGGCGGTGGTGGTGGTGGTGGTGGTGTTGTGGTGGTGGTGTGGGTGGTGGTGGTGGTGGTGATGGTGGTGGTGGTGATGGTGGTGGTGATGTGGTGGTGGTGTTGTGGTGGCGGTGGTAATAGTGTCAGTGTTGGCGTGAGCAACAGTGATGGTTAGGTTAGGTTAGGTTAGATTAGGTTAGGTTAGATTAGGTTAGGTTAGGTTAGGTTAGGTTAGGTTAGGTTAGGTTAGGTTAGGTTAGGTTAGGTTAGGTTAGGTTGAGAGAAAATACACAGGAGGGTGATGGTAGTGGTTGTGGTGGCGGTGGCGGTAATGGTGGTGGTAGTAGTGTCGGTGTTGGTGTGAACAACAGTAATGGAGCTATTAGTGGTGGTGGTGTTAGTAAATCAGGGCTTAATGAAGATAGAAAGAGTATGGGAAAGATGCGAGCGTCGGGCGGAGGAAGAGGAGAAGACGAGGAGGGAAAGAAGAGGAGAAGAGGAGAGGAGGAGGAGAAGGAGGAGAAGGAGGAGAAGGAGGAGAAGGAGGAGGCGGAGGAGAAGGAGAAGGAGAAGAAGAAGGAGTAGGAGAAGGAGGAGGCGGAGGAGAAGGAGGAGGAGGAGGAGGAGGAGGAGGAGGAGAAGAAGAAGAAGAATTAGAAGAAAAAGAAGATGAAGATGAAGAAGAAGAAGAAGCAGAAGAAGAAGAAGAAGAAGAAGAAGAAGAAGAAGAAGAAGAAGAAGAAGAAGAAGAAGAAGAAGAAGAAGAAGAAGAAGAAGAAGAAGAAGAAGAAGAAGAAGAAGAAGAAGAAGAAGAAGAAAATGAAAAAGAAGAAAATGAACAAGAAAATGGAGAAGAAAATGAAGGAGAAAAAGAAGAAAAAAAATTATGAAAGAAGAAGAGGAGAGCATGAAAGAAAAACAAGAACAGAGACGAAGGACAGAGTCGAAGTAGAGCGAGACAACAGACAAAAACTAAACGCGAATCAACAGGAGAAAGAAGTAAAGACAATCAAGATATGGATAACGTGATTGTAATAAAAGTTAAGAATGAAGAAGGAAATGTGACAGTGGGATAGAGGAGAGAATGAACGAACGAGTGAGAGAATGAGAGAGAGAGAGAGAGAGAGAGAGAGAGAGAGAGAGAGATACAGAGACAGAGTGAGAGAGAGAGAGACAGAGAGACAGATAGAGAGAGAGAGAGAGAGAGAGAGAGAGAGAGAGAGAGAGAGAGAGATAGAGAGAGAGAGAGAGAGAGAGAGATAGAGATAGAGAGAGAGAGAGAGGCAGATAGACAGAACACGAAAGAAGGTGAGAAGATTGGAAAGGAAATGTTAGGAGAAAGAGAAAAAATAAATAAAAAATAATAAAGAATATGAGAGGGA
>NC_134810.1:23619669-23622169 GCF_046742065.1 Oratosquilla oratoria | reverse complement strand
CCATTTCTTCTAATCCCCTTCGACCCTGGATTCTCTTAATCCACTTTTCTTTTCCTTTTCCCTCCTCTAGCCCTCCGTTACTTTTCTCTTCGCCTGCCTGCATTTCCCTTCCCCATTTTGCCTCTAACCTACCACTTGATCCTCTTCCTCTCAATATTCTTCCTCCTCCTCCTTTTCCTCATCGTTTTCGCGCTTCTCCTCACTTCCCTCCTCTTCTTTGTTCCTCCTCTCCTCCTCGACCTTCTTTTACTTTCTTCACTCCTCTATTCACTTCTTTCTTCTTCGTCTTACTCCTCTCTTCCATTCTTCATCTCATTCCTATTCCACCTTTTATTTATTTATTTTCTTTTTTTGCTCTTCCTCTCATTTGTTTCTTCTTCGTCTTCCTTTCCCTTTTTCCTTCTTCATCTCATTCGTATTCCACCTTTTATTGCTCTTCCTTACTTCTTTCTTCTTCGTCTTCCTCCTCTCTTCACCTATTCGTATTTCATTCTTCTTTCTTCTTTTATTTCATCTTTTGCTTTCCCTGTTTTCCCACCCCCCTTTAGTTCATTCTATTAAACTTTCCTTTCTCTCTCTCCATTTCTCTTGTTATCTTCATTTTACTTAAATTTCATAGGATCCCTCAGCCATTACTTTTACCTTCAACTTCTCTCTTCCTTTCTTCTCTTTTTTTTTTTTTCTTAATTACATTTGGTTCCATTATAGTGATAAGGATAGAGTTGGAAGGAGAAGAGCAAGGCAACAAAATAGGAGGAGAGAGGAGGAAGGAGGACGAGGAAGAGGATAAGGAGAAAGAAAAGGAGGAGGAACAGGAGAGAGGAAGATAAAGCAGGATAAGAGAAAGAGAAATGAAAGGAGGAGGAGGAGAAGGAGGAGGAGGAGAAGGAGGAGGAGGAGGAGGAGGAGGAGGAGGAGGTGAAGGAGGAGGAGGAGGAGAAGGAAGAGGAGAAGGAAGAAGAGGAGGAGGGAAGGAATAGGAGAAGGAAGAGGAGGAAGATGAGACTAAGAGGATGGTGAGGAGAAAATGTTAGAACGAAGGAGGGAGCAGGATGCGAGAAGGAGAGAACGAGAATTGAGGAAAGAAGGAAAATAGGAGGAGAAGGAGAAGCGGGAGGAATAAAAAGAGAAAGAGAAGCAGAGGACTAAAGAGGAGGAGGAAGTAGGAGGAGGACAAGGATAAGGAGAAGAAACAGGAAAAGATTAAAGGAGATGATGATGAGAAGCAGAAGGAAGATGTGAAGGAGGATGAGATGGATAAGAAAGGAAGAAGGATGAGCCTGATGACGAGGAGAAGCATGAGGAAGAGGAGGAAGAAGAAGAGGAGGAGGAAGAGGATAGGAGGAGGAGGAAGAGGATAGGAGGAGGAGAAAGAGGAGGAGGAAATGAAGACATTCATGTGGAGGGAGATAAGGTTGGGGAGAGGGGAAAGAGAGAGGGGAAAAGTGAAGAATGAAAAAGAGGGGAAAAGGCACACGGGGGGGTGGGGAGGAAGGGACGGCAGAAGGGGCAGGAAGAGGGGAAGGCCAGGAGAGGGTGGTATGGAGGAAGGGGAAGGGAAGAAATTCAGAGATAAGAAGGACAGGATCCTAGAAGGGATTTGGGTGTGGGGGTCATCGTATTTTCTAAATTTCACAAATCTAGAAGGTCTTATTCCTACACTTTGTACGGCCGATAAAGAAAATGTATGACAGTATCTTTTTTGAATACTATTCCAATTATGTGGTTTTTCATATTCCATTGTTGAATAGTGCAAAGAGTAATATATAGAATTGGGAGCAGTGACTCATTCATTTCTTTACGAGTGGGTTTGTTTGCTAATCAAATAGAAATAAAGAAAATTTAAATTCCTTTCTTTGATGTATCGATTCATTTCGTTAATTTACAAGGTCGGAGTACAGTATGAAATGAAATAAAAAAAAAACAATGAATGTATATGAAAAACATTGTAGTATATTTCGAAATGCGCTGGTGTTGTATTCGCTTTGTCGTGGGTTCGAATCACGCATTACCCTCTGATTTCCAGCACTGACTGTTACTTTCTCCAATAGTGCAAGGGCATAAAAGGACAAAGTTGACGGTTTCGGACGCGGCTACTCAGCGCCTCCTAGTGTGGTCTCCTTGCCACCAGCATATGGGGGATGTATCAAGCACACCCACACACACACACACCCGGGTCACCGAATCTGAAAACTTTGATCATGCGGTCACGTCCAAAGAAAGTTTGGTCCACTCACTGGCTATACGGTCAACGGAACTCTTTCTTTCTGGAGAAGGTGGATGAAGAAGACACGGGTCTGTGCCCGAGTTTCATTCTCGACCACTTTTCGTACTCTGGACAAAAACCTCGGAGTTCCAACAGTATCTTCTTCGTCTGCCCTCGCTTGATTCCCTAAAAGACTTTTTCTACCCACTTCTCCAGTAAGTTTAGATTCTGCTATCTTCAACCTATTGTTCCGCTTTCTTGTAGCGATTTCTTTTAAGAATCTGAAAGCTTATA
>NC_134810.1:23607169-23609669 GCF_046742065.1 Oratosquilla oratoria | reverse complement strand
CACACACACACACACTCACTCTCTCTCTTTCTCTCTCTCTCTCCCTCTCTTTCTAGTTTTCTCTCTTCCCCCTTCTCCATACATCTTTTCTTTCTCCTTACAGTTTCAAACGATTTCTCAGTTTTCACTTTATTCTATATCCTAATCTATTTTCCTCTCTTCCTACTTTTTCTTCTTTTCTCTTCCTGTCCTCTCTCAATTCCGTTTTCTATTCCATGTCCATCTTCCTTCCCACTTTCTTCCCTTTTCTTTCCATTTTCCCTCAATTCCATTACATCTTTTCGTTATGGCAATTTGTCTCTCGTTTCTCGTTTCCTGGTCTTCATTTGTCTTCGCCTTCCCTTTCTCCCTTTATTTCCATCGTTTATCCGACATTCTTTCAATTTAGCTTCTTTCATTCGTATTGCTTCTTCGATTGCCGAAGCTCCTTCCATCTACGTCAACCTCATTCTCTGACCTCTTCTCACGGGTCAACGTGTATGTGCACACGTCCATGTACACATGTGTACACTTGCATGTCCCTACTGTACACACACCCGCTCGCCAACATAAGTACATATACGTACATATAAAGACACGTACACACACACACACACACATACATGTACACACAAACACATACACGCACAGATACACACACACACACACACACACACACACACACACACACACACACACACACGCGCGTGCGCGCGCACGCACATACGCCCACATATTTAAAACACCTTAGAAATAGAAACTAGGCCAATACACTGATTTAAGTCTAATTATAACTGGAGAATGAAATACAGCCAAATTTGGAACCATGCATGAATATGAAGCTAAGTATGATAACTAGAACGTAAGAGACAGGACCCCACGAGCACTGCCCCTTTCCTGTTTACTACAATTAGGTAAATACACATTAACACACAGACCCGCCCCCAGCACCCCAGACAGACTTAATGGAAAGCGCGAGAGGAAGGCAGTCAATTAACTCCCCTGCTTCGGATGTTAGCGTCATGACCACCCACAGTAACACAACATGTACCAACAGTATTCCTATTATGTCTATCTATATACCAAAAGGCTTCTTCCATCCCACACCCATTCAATACTTATTTGTTCATGTGTTTTTATCATTACTATTATCTTTACCATTGTCATTATTACTATTACTATCAAGAACTACCATCAGAATCCCAATTATTTGTCTGTCAACAAAGAAAAAAGACAAAGAAATTAAAAAAAATAAATAAATAAATAAATATAAAAAAAAAAGGTACAAGGGAAGCAAGACAAAAAAGGTAGACAGGGAAAAGAAAAAAATATATAAAAAAGTATTAGAAGCCAAAGAAATGGTTGTTATGGGCCGTAGTTTACCAGCGCTTCTATCCTGTTGGAAAACCTCGCGCCTCTGTCGTACGGGAGGAGACAGAGAAGGAAAGAAAGAAGAAAAGTAAATCACCCATTTTCACTATCTTCACCGTCACTATTATCATCACCACTATCACCACCAAATCTCACAATTCACACTACAACATTCAATATCATTATTTCATTGTCACCATCATCATCATCATCACTATGATCACCAACAAATCTCACAACTCACACTACAACATTCAATATCATTATCTTCATTGTCACCATCATCATCATCATCACCACTATCACCACCAAATCTCACAACTCACACTACAACATTCAATATCATTATTTCATTGTCACCATCATCACCATCATCATCACCACTATCACCACCAAAGCTCACAACTCACACTACAATATCAATATCATTATCTTCATTGTCACCATTATCATCATCACTATCACCACTACCACTATCATCACCATCACCACAGCTCACAACCCACACAACAACAATTAACACAACTCACAAATCCTGCCACAATCACAAGTACTACAACTCACTCATCAAAACCAATATCAGACCTAAAACTTTCGCAAACTTCTTGCTAAGTGTCAAGTAAGCCTTCAACTCGGAAGCATAATCTAGACTTTCGTGTTAGTAGTTAGCGTAATGGCTTAGCCTTCCAGGAGTTCCGTGTACTTAAGGTGAGAACCTAAGCCACCAGGGGTTTTCGGCCAGGAGTAGATGTACTCCCTGAAGGGGAGGGGGGGAGTTATCAGGGAGTACGCATGAAGTGTACAAGGTACAACCCAGCTTAACAACAAACACAGCACCAGCGAGCGAGCATAATAGAATAGAATATTTTTGAGTATAGATATAAAACTGAAAAAGAGAAATCAAGCCTTTGAAGAAAATTATTAATACACGATGGGTTCAAAGACTCGTTCTACATAAAACGAGATGGAGAGGGAGGAGGAGGAGGAGGAGAAGGAGGACGAGGAGGAGGAGGAGGAGGACGACGAGGAGGAGGAGGAAGAGGAGGAGGAGGAGGAGGAGGAGGAGGAGGAAGAAAAGAAAAGGAAGAGGAGGAGGAAGAGGAGAAGTAGGAAGAGGAAAAGGAAGAGGAGGAGGGAATAAGAGGGTGGC
>NC_134810.1:23594669-23597169 GCF_046742065.1 Oratosquilla oratoria | reverse complement strand
AGTCACAAACAACACAACTGCCCAAAGTGTGCTCCAACAACACCCTCACACGGCAAATCCCATTTCATAATTCCCATAACTGCAGGGGAGTATTCCGTTGGTGATCTCCAGCGCTTCTATTCTCCGGAACGATGCGGTGCCGGAAAAGGGGAAGTATATGAATTGTACCAGAATAGAGATAGAAAAACATAAAAAAGAGAAAAGAGAAGAAGAAGGAGAAAGAAGATCAGAACAAGAATGAAGAAGAATGGGAATAAGAAAAAACAGGAGGAGAGAACGAGAACGACAACGAGTAGGAGGAGGAAGAAGAAAAAAAGTAGGAGGAGAGGAGGAGGAGTAAGAAGAGAAGAGGAGGAGAAGGAGACGGAAGAGAAGGAGGAGGAGGAAAAGGAGGAGGAGGAAGAGAAGGAGGAGAAAAATCACCAGAAGCACTATATAAACTCTATCCTGCTTCTCGTTTGGCTGCAAGCAAAGAGATTATTTTGGAGACCAGAAAGGGTGGCCCTCCCTTCCAGAACCCCCGAGAGTGGGGTAGGGGAGGGCAGTTTGAAACCCGAGAAATAAGCTTCGAGATGTTCTTGAGCTTTCCCTTGATTTTCGGAGATTGAATACAAGAGCAACTCAGTCTTCATCATAATACGAGGACAAGGCCTTTCGAATTCAATGGGTGTATATATATACATATATATATATATATATATATATATATATATATATATATATATATATATATGTATATATGTGTGTGTGTGTGTGTGTGTGTGTGTGTGTGTGTGTGTGTGTGTGTGTGTGTGTGTGTGTGTGTGTGTGTGTGTGTGACATAAGTGGAGTAGGAAACACAGGAGTCTTAGTCTGAGTTTATTCCTGACGATTTATCTCCCTTTTTTAAAACAGGGACAACATTTGCCTGGCCCCAAGCAATAGGCACAAAACCAGTGTCTACCGACTTACTATATATTTCGGTTAACTGGTCGCAATTTCAAATTTACACTCTTTAAGCACTCTCGGAAAATTTTCGTCTAGACCCATGGATTTTGTAGCTTTAAGTCTTTCAATCTTTTTGACTACTTCTACCTTACTAATGCTGATACTTGATAGTCTACTTTCTTCATTCCCACTGAAAATTGGATCACACACACACACGCTCACACACACATACACGCACATACACACACACTCACACTCACACGCACACGCACACACGCTCACACACACATACACACACACACACACACACACACACACACACACACACACACACACACACACACACACACAATGTCTGTCCGTGCTGTGTGCGAATGTACGTGTGTGCGTTCCTGTATGTGCATTTGTGTACACATACTTAGCCCCTGTGTTTTCAAAGTATGACTAAATAATATATATATATATATATATATATATATATATATATATATATATATATATATATATATATATATATATATATATATATAGCCTTGTTGAGTCATCTTTAGATACAATTTTTTTTGGGGGGAGGGGGGACTCATTCGAATTTCAAGACAACTTTGGTCTGGATGTCATGATCAAAGGAGAATTTCTTCTCACTTGAACCTCCTCCCTCTCCCCTCCTCCTCCGTCTCCCCCTCCCAGCCAGACGTAGCGGGGAAGAACAAGAGTATTGTAGGTGACTCTGGTAAGTTAAACTTTGGATGAGTATGATATAATGAACTACGGGTGAGTCTAAGAAGTTGGACTTAGGTTCAGTCTAAGAGTTTGGACTTAGGTTGAGTCTAAGAGGTTGGACTTAGGTTGAATCTAAGAGGAACTTAGGGGTGAGTCTAGGAGGTTGGACTTAGGTTGATTATAAGAGGTTGGACTTAGGTTAAGTCTAAGAGGTTGGTCTTAGGGTAAGCATGATAGGTTGGACTTAGGGGTTAGTCTAATAGTTTGGACGTGGGATCAGAAACGGTGTTTTAAGAACATAAGTACACAAGAATGTGGAGACTGCAATAGACCATAAGGCCTACACTATAGAGACGATCTAAGAAGCTATTTAACCACCAAAGGTGACGGGGGAGTGGGTGGTTGGGGGAATTATGGGGGAGGGGACCACGGAAGTAAAAAGAGTAAAATAGTCACACGGAACAGAAGGGGTTAAAAGAGAGCAGAAGCTCAGTTAGCTTAAATTGATGAGAGCAATAACGCTGCCTAAAACTACTCATTCAGTTTAAGGTGCAGATAATATTAGAGTTACTAACGGTAGTGACGTCATACTTTGAAAGCACTGGGGGTAAATGTGTGTACACAAACAAATGTATATACACAAACGTACACACACGCACATTCGCACACAACAATTGTGCGTGTGTACGTGTGTACGTGTGTGTGTGTGTGTGTGTGTGTGTGTGTGTGTGTGTGTGTGTGTGTGTGTGTGTGTGTGTGTGTGTGTGTGTGTGTGTGTGTGTCTGCACAAGGCAATTAAGTATTCAATAAGCTATACAGCAGTGGAAGGAGCTGCAGGGAATGTAGAAGGGAG
>NC_134810.1:23587169-23592169 GCF_046742065.1 Oratosquilla oratoria | reverse complement strand
TTGGTTGCAATTGACCGGGGTAGCCTTCAACCAAATATAATAACATAATAATATAAAAATGGAGGAAACTGGAAGAGACCATAAGGCCTTCACTAGGCAAGTCCATATCCCTCACCACCTGCCATCCCTATCTATAAATTATCTAATCTTCTCTGAAGATAACCAATAGATTCAGAGCTCACGTCATGGTTACTAAGTCTATTCCATTCGTTAACCACTGTGTTGGTAAACCAGTTTTTTCCTATTTCGTTTTTAAACCTAAACTTGTCCAATTTAAGCCTATTCAAACGTAACTAGACCTACAAAGTGTACCCAAAGGGGATATATACGAATTGAATGTAGAATTTTACCTAGGTTAATGATAAACCCTTAACTGTAAAAAATACTAATTAGAAAAAAAAAATATATCCTAACATGTATTTGCCAAAGGGCGATGAAAAAAGAGGATAAACATGACTTCCCCGACAGCGAGACTTGGCCTAATTCAAAGAGAGTTTCTCTATTCCCCGAAATGACGGACATTTTATTTCCCGTGAGTTTGTGAAAACGTGAGAACGTGAGTTCGTGAGTTGGTGACGGTGCCTCTGCGATACGACGGAAAACTTTGCCAGTGAGTTTATCTCACGATTTGTAATTTAGGACCGAGAAAGGAGAAAATAAAGAAGGAGGGAGGGAGAAAGGAGAAGGGAGAAAGGGAGGGAGGGAGGAAGATAGGAGGAATGAGGGAGTGAGCGAGTTTGGGAATTAGCAAAACTGGAAAATGGAAGGAGGGAGGAAAGAAGAGAGGGAGGAAGACAGACAGACAGACAGACAGACAGACAGACAGACGGACAGACAGAGACAGACAGAGAGAGAGAAAGAGAGAGAGAGAGAGAGAGAGAGAAAGAGACAAGAGACAGAGAGGGATAAAAAAGAGAAAAAGAGAGAGAGAGATTAAGAGAGAGGAGATGAAGTTGTAATCACAGGATGCACAGACTTGACAAGAGGCGAAGGGATAGAGAGAGAGAGAGAAAGAGAGAGAGAGAGAGAGAGAGAGAGAGAGAGAGAGAGAGAGAGAGAGAGAGAGAAAGAGAGAAGAGATAGAGACAGAGAGGGGGGTAAAAAAGAGAAAAAGGGACAGATTAAAAGTAAGAGAGAGAAGATGAAGATGAATTCAGCGGGTACATAGTGTTGATAAGAGGCGAAGTGATAGAGAGAGAGAGAGAGAGAGAGAGAGAGAGAGAGAGAGAGAGAGAGAGAGAGAGAGAGAGAGAGAGAGAGAAGAGAAAGAGAGAGACAAAAAAGGAGGAGGAGAGAGACCGTTATGGAAATAGTAAAAAAAGGATGACTGTAGCCGTTGATCCACATGCAGTGGAAACGAAAGTATGAGGATGAGGACTGTGTTGGGAGTCAGCAAGAGGCTGGAAGGCGCAAAAGGAGTCAGAGAGAGGCGCCAGTAGTTTCCAGACAAAATAATTCATCTCGGATGAGACGAGATGGCCTGATTATTCTTTTGTGGTTCAACAAGACAAAAGTCTGTCAAGATCAGCAAAGATTATTCGTCTACATACACATGCACACCTCAGCGACAGAAAGTCAATAATCCTCGGGTATTATGACTTTTATAAGATTTGAAGAAAAAAGATTAATATTGAATTCATAATTATGAAATTTCATTGGATAAGTTGGATTTACTGGCCCGCTAGTGTTAAACAATAACAATGTGTTTATTGTTGAACGCCTCATCCACCACTCCTTTAGAGATCTAGACAAAAAAAAAAACTAAAGGAAGACTGTGATAGCAAAACTCTGTATATAAAGAGACGCTCCACATTATCGCAGAGGGTAGATCTTTATGATTTCATGGGTTTATTTACTATATCGACCACAAACGTGACAACTTCTGAAACAGCTGCCTCAGCACACAGAGCCACTTGGAAAGAAAGGAATACTCAAAGACAATGGTAAAAAAAAGTGGGGTAGGAGACAATGGTAAACCTCATTAAAAAGGACTTGTGGAAAAGGTTCTTTCATTACAAAGGACTCCCTCTATAAAGGACTACCTCCTACCCGACCAAAAGAATATAGAATATGACACCATAAGGAACAATCTCACAGTGTGTTATGTGAGTAATTTTGGTGATTTTTTTTTATTCTTTGTGAAAATGAAGTCAAAGACTAGTATATTAGATTATTTAGGATTGCCTTACTTTGAATAATTACCTCAAATGACTACTTCAGAGCCAAAGTACAAAGAACTATATTAGTAAACCGGGTTACCTAATGCCAATGAATAAAACAGCATAAATAATGCACGTAATTTATCTATGTTTATCAACGTATCTACTCCTGTACTTATTTATCTGTTCGTTGATTTATTTATTCGTGTATTTATCAATTTATCTATTCATTTTGTATCTAAAATTTGGATCTTCAGTGGAAGACATGAAGGCTATTTCAGCCCTTCATATTGGACATATTTGGTTCTGACAAGCTTCAGACGATGTTATTCAGTTGAGGTCAGGATGGGATGAGAAAAATGCCAAAGGGTTAGGTCAGCAGTTCGTGCCCCGTTTTAAAGGTCTGCTGTATCAATCAAGGCAGTGCAACCTCGGCTTCAATAACAATAACCATTCAAACTTCAAAACCAATATGTCTCCCTTAACGAGGCAACGAACAATCATATCAGAGAGCGGTTTCTGATTTTCTACTCCCTTGCTACTACGGCCACCTCCCTCCTAACGACCACCTCTCCCTTATGACGGCCATTACGACCTCGGATGCAATTAGGCTCCCTCCGGTTAGGACGGATTCCGTCGTAACGACCGATGTTGCGGCAACAAATGTTTCCGCCGTAAGAATGTTACTGTAATTACTAAACCCCAAACTACTGCTGACTTCGACTTAATGCACACACATATAGACACACAAACTTACACGTACGTTCACACACACACACACACACACACACACACACACACACACACACACGTACATACAGAGACGTACATACACACACGTTGGAGAGTAAAAGTAAAAGACCGGACCTCACAAGGGTTGCTCTTGTCCTATATACATCTAGATAAAAGTACACACACGCACAAACACAGACACAAACACACACACAGATACACACACACACACAGACAGACAGACAGACACACACACACACACACACAGAGAGAGAGAGAGACAGAGAGAGAGAGAGAGAGAGAGAGAGAGAGAGAGAGAGAGAGAGAGAGAGAGAGAGAGACAGAGAGAGAGAGAGAGAGAGAGAGATTGGAGAGTAAGAGGACCTCACGAACGTTGCTCCTTTCCTGTATACTGCAATTAGATAAATACTCACACACAAACACACATACGTACACACACACAAACACATACACACACGCTGCTGGTAATGCCAAGATCATGAAAAGAATAAAAAGTGAAGACGTTTCCGATTTGTTACATGAAATACGACAAGGACGACGGGAGTTATAAAAAATATATATAATAAGATGAAAAAATAACAACAAAAAAACGAAAAAATCTTATGAATGATCACAAGAGGAAAATGAATCAAGTGCGAAATCAAGAGACGAAATAATCCACGAGGACTGCTGGTAATGGACAATTCATCGCCTGAACCATACCAGGAAGATGACGGGAGAGGCACATAAACAATTGACAAGCATATTGCTGGGCTTATGGACTGTAGTTTACCAGCGCTTCTATCCTTGCGGACAATCTCGTGCAACTTCCGTGCGCAAACACATAAATAAATAAATAAATAAATAGATGATGATGATGATGATGATGATGATGATGACGACGACGACGACGACGACGACGACGACGACGACGACGACTTTTATCCGCCCTAAGTTGAAGTACGCTGCGGTTGTAGGATTCCCTCAAAAAATAAGCAACTATATAAAACAATAATTATAATCATTTATAACAATAATACAATAAATGAATAAATAAATGAACAAGCAAATAAACACACATATATATATGTGTATATATATATATATATATATATATATATATATATATATATATAGACATATGTATGTATATATTTATAGCACCCTAGTCTGACAGATTATACGCAAAAATACGCAACTGAAACTGCGAAGATCGAATGAAGGGAAAGAGGCGATGTGGCAGCTGTCTTCAGATCTATGAAAGAAGCAGAGATAATCGACAAGGAAGACGTCTTAATGATATCAGAAGAAGCCCCAAAGGACATGGAAAGAAACTGAAGAAGATAAGGCGATTAAAAGATAACAAGAAAAGCATCTGTTCGTACGGAGTTTGTGATTTATGAAACAGCACGGAAGAAGAAATTGTCCAATCAGAAAATAAAAACAAAATTTCAGGCCAAGTTTGATCAATGAAGGCACTGAGACGATATTCCACGAGTAGCTCTTATTCTACATACTATCATTTGCTAAGACAATTAGACAAAACACGCATACACATGTATTTTTAAAACAGCTAATTACACACACACACGTATACGTATATATATATATATATATATATATATATATATATATATACATATATATATATATATATATATATATATATATATGTATATATATTACATATATACACGACATCTGTATGTATACGGTATATTGATTCCAAAGTCAGATGCAGTGTCAGCTTAAACCGGAATGCCTTTGTCAGCCAGCTCTGGCCGGCGCGATGAGCCACCTCGGTCTTCCTTTGCCTCTCCTTCCCTCCACCCCTCCATCCTTCCCTCTTCTCTTCCTTCGCCTTCTCCTTTTTCCCTAATACTACTACTACTTAATACTATCCATTTCTCATTCTCTGATGCATTTCTTTTTATTCACCTTATAATAGGATTAACCAAATTTTTTTTTTCTCTCATCTCGTCTCTCTCGTTACACCTTTTCGACCTTTTCGTCTTCTGCTCTTCCACGTCCTCTTTTATGTTTATATTTATGTTATCTTTTTTCTATTTTTTACCCACCTCCTCCTCTTCCTCTTCTTACTGCTCATCC
>NC_134810.1:23549669-23577169 GCF_046742065.1 Oratosquilla oratoria | reverse complement strand
ATGATGATGATGATGATGATGATGATGATGATGATGATGATGATGATGATGTGATGATGATAATAACAGTAACATTAATTTCTTCCTCGTAGTCTTCCTAGTTTCATCAATAATTATCAAATCAGAGCAGAACAACGGCGCGGGTTTGATTGTCCACAATGATAGAAGCGCTGGTAATTTAAATTCCATTACAACAACAATAATTAATCTTACCACACTGTCTTTGTTCCCTTCCTCCTTTCCTTCCACTCATCGTTCCTCTTCCTCCTCCTCCTTCTCGTCTTCGTCTTCCTCCTCCTCCTCCTCCTCCATTCTACCACCACCACCTCCTCCTCCTCCCCCTCCTCCTCCTCCTCACCCTTCCTCCTCCTCCTCCTCCTCTTCTTGTGTTCCTGTCTTTCTCCAGACAGACAAGCGCCAGTGGTCGTAACTCCCAAGCTTAAGAAATCATGTCATCAAGGGAAGAGGAGGAGGAAGGAGGAGGAATAGAAGAAGTGGGAGAAAGAAGAGGAATTAAGAGGAGGAAGAAGAAGGAGAGGAATAAGAGAAGAGAACCACTATGAGGAGTAAGTGGAGGAGAAGAGAGGAAGAGGAGGAAGAGGAGAAGGGAAAGGAACAGGAGAAGGAGGAGAAGAGAGGAAGAGGAGAAGGAAAAGGAACATGGGTAGAAAGTGGAAGAGTAGAAAGAGGACTAGAAAAAAGAGGATATAGGAGTAGGAGGAAGAGGAAGAGGAGGAATAGGAGTACTAGCAGGAAATGGGAGGATGTAGGAGCAGGCCAAAATTCCTCTCCTCCATCCTCCACTCAGACTCCTTCTCTACTCCAAAGAACAGAAGTCGTCCCTCCTCACTCCACCGACCTTCTCCTCCTTACGCAAGATCATCTGGTCTTCCAGTCCACTCGTTCCAGTCGAAGACGAAGAGAGTCTGTTCCAAAAGACTCATTTTTGGCAGAACTTGCGTATCGTCCGCGAAGGAAGAACCCCCCAACCCCCAACCCCACCCCCCCACCCAAAAAAAAAAAGAAGAATGAGAAGAAAAAGAAACACACACGACCAAAACTGTGCCACTTTTACACGTGGGTCTTCCAAAAAGCCCCCACCCACCACCCACTTTTTTTTCTTTTTCTTTTAAGCGAGATGAGTGTAAGAGAGTAGAGAGCCCTGATTCTTGGCCAACATCTCCAAAGTTGAGAACAGGAGGAGGAGGGGGAGGAGGGGGAGGAGGAGGAGGAGGAGGAGGAGGAGGAGGAGGAGGAGGAGGAGGAGGAGGAGGAGGAGGAGGAGGAGGAAGAGGAAGAGGAGGAGAAGGAGGAAAGGACGAAGTACCACAACGGGAGAAATTCGTTTTGTTTCCTATCCGACGCCATGATGCCGAACATCAACGTCAGCTCATGATCATGCCTCCTTCGAACCGTGCGGGTAGCCTCCTACCATTCCACCAAGTATAATCATCTAAGATAAACAATGTTAAGTTTTAAACAGTCAATATCTTAGGAAATTTAGTGACACTCCTACTAACCGGAGGCAAGTAATATTCTTTTATAAATGGAGAATAGCCCTCCACTCCCCCCAAAAAATACGATAATGATAATTTCAACTTCTGCTACCCCTCCTTTGTGCTGCCCTCCTTACATTCCTCCTCAGAGTGAAGGAAGGAGTTTCAGGCTAGAGGAAAGGTCTTCATAGGGGAGGAGGAAGAGGACCCTTTTGAGTGTTTGCAAAAAAAAAAAAAAAAAAAAAAATAGATAAATAAATATATAAATAAATAAAATATAATAAAGTACAATAAAATAAGATAATATAAAACAAAAGAAAAGAAAAAAGTAAAGTAAAATAAAATAAAATAAAAAAGAGGGCGTAAGGGGGATTTTTCAGAAGGCAAGACCTCCGAAGGAGAGAGGAAGGGGCTCCTCCGGGGGCTTGTGGAAACTCTCTCTCTCTCTCAATATATATATATATATATATATATATATATAAATATATATATATATATATATATATATATATATATATATACATAATAATATACAATGAAATAAATAAATAAATAAAATAGATAAATTAATAAATAAGGTGTGAGTGTGGGGGAGGGGGGTTCAAATAGCATACCATAGAGAGAAGAGTTCTTCAAAGGGCTAGGACCAAAGGGTGAGGGGGTACGCGCAGTCTATGGAAAATTGTAAGGCTTATTATGGTATCACCCACTCGACACTGTGGGGGCGGTGAGGCCGGAAGAGTATAAATAAGTAGATGGTAGAAAATATCCATATTGGTAGACAGAGAACTGGTAAATGAAGAGGACACTGAGGGTGGCAAAAGAAAAGTAGATACAAGAGAGGGTAGACAATGTCCATACTGGTAGACATAGAGAATAGGTAGATGGAGAGGATCCTGAGGATGATAAAGGCAAAAAGGGTAGAAGACAGCGTAGATGTCAGGAAGAGGAGAGAGGATAGGGTAGAAGGGAGACGAGAGAGAGAGGAAGGAAAGTAGATTAAGAGGACACTGATGGTGACCAAGGCAAAATAGGTAGAAGATAGGGTACATGTCGGGAAGAAGAGAGGATAGGGTATAATGGAGATCAGGGAGAAAGTGGAGAAGACAGATAAGGGTAATAAAGAAGTCCTGAGGTGTTAACGAGGGCATGCGACTCAAGATAATTAGGGCTGCAACGAAGACTAAGTAGGCCAGGTGGGGCTATAGAAGAAGCTATACTGCGGCGCTAGGCTGTCCACAAGAGTAGAAGCGCTGGAAAATTATGGTCCATAAAAATAAGGAGTGGTGCTGGAAGGGTAGTGGTCGTGCATATCAGGTGATGAAGCTCAGCTTTGTAGTTAAGGTCTGATAGAGGACAATGGGACTTGGGAGAGAAATAAACAAAGTAAATATTCAAATAAATAATAATCTAGTAAATAGATCAATGAATCATAACAAATACATAAATAATAAATATCTAATATACAAAAAATAAACAAAATAAAAAGATTAATAAATCAACAAATTATATATACACACATATATATATACATATACATATATATATATGACGTAAGCGGAATAGGAAACACAGGAGTCTTAGTCTTGAGTTTATTCCTGACTAGTTTCGCAGGTATGCTTTTTCAAAGTATACCTGCGAAACTAGTCAGGAATAAACTCAAGACTAAGACTCCTGTGTTTCCTATTCCGCTTACGTCAACCTGTCAGAATGTCTCAACAAATATATATATATATATATATATATATACAAATCAATTAGAAAAAATACAAAAATGAAAAACATATAAATAAGCAAATAGATGCAATAAAGAAAAAAGAATGCCAGATAAGAAAATATATAAATAAATATAAATGGGAATATAACGAGGTGAGGCTGTAAGACAAATTCCCTGAATTGCATCGGCGGTCAGCAATGAATGACGATGCAAACAAAGATTACTGCGAAGACCATTAGACGTGGGTAGGCGAAAATGAGTTTAAACAGAGGAGAATGGGGAGGTTTATTATTATGGATTATAGTTCACCAGCGCTTCTATCCTTGTGGACAATCTCGCGCCGCTGTCGTTCGTTGTCTTATGTATCATAGGCTTGGTTTGGTTTGACGATGGGACGGGAAGGAAAGTGTATGTTAGAGATGCGTACAGTAAACCGAAAAAAAAAGAAAATCTTTGTGGATTTATTGAGAAAAAAGTATGACTCTGAACGGAACTTGGACAGAAAATGAACAAAGAATATCGGATTTAAAATATCAAAAAAGTTGGAGTAGGTGATATTTCATATATCTCTCCGTGAGAAAGAAAAATGGATGGTCGGATGGTCAAGCAGGTTTAAGAAACCCAAATCAGATCATGTGACTGAAGATCCAAACACATTGCATATATGCATACATTCATACATACACACATACATTCATGCATACATATATACATACATACAAACATACATGCATACATACATACATAAATACATACATATATATATACGCACGCACTTATACACATATACATCCATACACACGTACGTACATACATACATAAATACGTACATACATAAATACATACATATATAAATACATAAACACGTACATACATATACTGGCTGACACGTTCATAATATTTATCTGAAATCAACATTGCATGATAAGTACCAAAAGTCCTCAGCGTACGGGCTCCCGATTGGCTGAAATAGACACCAAACGCGTCTCCACCAATCAACGGGCAGAGGCACCGTGACTCCGCCCATTCAAGACGAGAAGCGTGGCCAGTAGGCTGGGTGGGCAGGGCTTAATCTGAATATCAATATCAGATACAGGGAATGTTATTGCTTTTGTTGACACAATTGTTGTAACATAAATAGATAAGTGAATAAATAAATGAATACATAAAAGACATCTAGGAAGCCTGGATCGAAATTTTCAGATGTCTGGGTAATCAGAACTTTCATGAGGTCATTCAAGTATGACGTCATCCAATTACGGCGTCATTCATGTATAACATCACTCCAAGATGACGTCACTATTATGACGTCACTAAAATATATCACAATTATGGCATCACTCAAATATGACGTCAATGTGCCAGATGTTTATTCTTAGGAAGTTGAATCTCCTCATCCTTTCCCTCCTCCGTCTTTCTGTCACGCTTTTCACTTCCCCTTTCCTGTCCCCTCTTTTTCCCCTCACTTCTCTCTTCGTCTTTGGTTCAGGAAACAAAATGACCCGCAAGAACGGCGGCTCTTCTTCGGTTCTCTGGTCGAGACGTTTCCTGTTTTGAGATCGATGGTGACGAAGTGATGAGAACTCAACAGCAACAAGATGAACTGTGCATCAGTTGACCTTTAGACTCCCACCCACAAAGAGAAAGAGAGAGAGAGAGAGAGAGAGAGAGAGAGAGAGAGCTTCTATCCTTGGGTACAATATCGCGCCGAGAGGCAATGAAGAAAGTAGGAGTATTAGAATATAAGAACATAACAATAGGGGAGACTGCAAGAGACCATAAGGCCTACACTAGGCAGTTCCATGTCCCTTACCTTTTGTCATTCATATCCATAAAGTTATCTAATATTTTCTTAAAAGAACCAATTGTTTTAGCGTTAATTACATGATTACTAAATATATTACATTTGTTAATCACTCTTTTGACAAAGCAGTTCTTTCCTATTTCTTTCTTAAAACTAATTTTTTTTCAATCTAAGTCCATGACTGAGTCCTGCCCTGATGTCTTACTAGGATGACCTTACCTTCATCATCCTTGTGATTGGCATCCTATTTTGAGTCAATAATAGTCTCATAACAGAATGTTTAATTTTCGAGAATGAACGTAAGAATTAAACAACAAATGCCAACGTTTGCCAAGTTCCCCCGTGTGTTTCGACGTATGTCCTATCTGTTCACCCGTTCCACATTTCTCCGTTCCTCACCCGTTGCATATATCTTCGTTCAACCTCCGATCCCTTACAAATAGGAAACATTCGTGGTTCAATACAGTGACTCCCTGCCTTCTATCCTACGTTCGTCCTGTACCCTTCAATACCGAAACGCACTTCATGATTCATTAAGCCAAAGCTAAAACATAACAGTATTCTATCATTATCAAAATATTTTGACTACCTCCCTTATAGGGGGAAGGAGCCTTTTAATATATAGATAGATAAATAGATTGATAGACAAAATGTCGCTCCACTACCTCTTTGTAAGAGGGAAAAGGCCTTTTTGGTGAAATAGATAGACAGATAGGTAGGCAGACAGATACATAAATATATAAACAGACAGATAGATCCATAGATAAATATATAGACAGACAAAATACTGATTTAATATTTCAGTTCCAATGCTTTTTCGAGTCTTTTCAATACAATACCAATACTGTTTTGTAATATGATGGTGAGGAGCCTACGTCAAGAGGCGCTGGGTATTTGCGGCCGAAGCCGTCACCTTTGCCTTATTATGCGCTTTGGGGACTCTTGGGGGACAGGTCACAAACAGTCATAGCTAGGAATCGGAGAGAAGTGCGGGACTCGCACCCACAACTAAGCGAATGCGAGAGCGCCGCGCTTCCTAAGGATAACTCTGTACTATTTCTGATCATATATGCTTAGCTTACCTCAAAGGGGAGCCTCCACACGACGTATATGCGCGGATTCGAGTTCACACGCGCAAACGCACACACACAAAGATAGTGTAAACATGTGTACTTTCGCGCATGATTGCACATGGGGACTTAAACCCTTATAAACCCGGATTAAGCGGTGTACTAGACCGTAACCTTCGTGCTCAACCTTCTATAATTAAACCTTAGTTTATTTACGCCTTCGAGAAGCTCTGACTTGTGAATAAAAGGAGGTACAAGGCCGTAACCTTTGCGTTAAACCTTCTTTAATTAAAGTTTAGTTTACTTATACTTTCGAAATACTCTATTTTGTGATTAAAACGAAGTAGATTTAGAAAGAATAGAACATATTAAGTTTACAGAAAGAAACCTTATCCACTGGAATTCCGTGATTTGTTATTGGTTAACTCAAATCGATAACAGCTATTCAGCGCCTCCTGGTGAGGAGACCACGCCAGGAGGCGCTGGGCAGCTTCGGCCGAAGCCGTCACCTTTGCCCTATTATGTACTTAGGGAGCTGTTGGAGCAGGTCACAAGCAGTCACGGCTGGAAACTATAGAGAATTGCGGGATTCGAACCCACAACTAAACGAAAAACTAAACCACCACGACTCCGATTAAGCCAGTAGCGCACAAAATATAAAACAGGAACTCACACACATACATGCATACACACACACACACACACACACACACACACACACACACACACACACACACACACACACACACACACACGACTTGACGGCGCAGTGGTAGCGTTCGTGGCCGCCACTACGGCGGTCCGGGTTCAAATCCCGCCTAGGGCTGAAATAGTTTCAGATTCGCTGTGCTGCGAGTCGTTACTCCAACTCTCGTAAGCGGGGAGTTGTGTGTGTGTGTGTGTGTGTGCGTTTAAGGTCAACGCATTACCCATAGTTCGGTCATATATGAGCTCTGAGCTCTCTTCCGGGAGGTAAATAGCTGTCGACCACGAGTCTAACACGTGATTCAAGACCATGGTGAGTCACACACACACACACACACTAACAGAAAAATCGCAAACAAGCGCTAGCTATCATGAGGTTCGTTTGCATTTAGACCAGATCCAAATTGCATTTCCGCGTCCAGTTTAAGCAATTAATACATAACACCATTTCGCCCCCCACCCACCTCTCGTCGGATTTGCAAAATGAAAGAAATATTTAACAAAAAATTCAATGGAATCACGACGCCCGCTGACGTTTGCACTCACGAGCATATGTTCTCACGAGTATTTGTTCTCACGAGCTGCACAGAAGCTGTACTCACAATCCAAACCACAGCTGCTCTCACGAGAAACCCTAATGCTGTGCCTCTCACGAAATAGGCCTACAGATGTGCCTCTCACGAACTGGGCCTATTTCACAGCTGTGCTTCTCACGAATTATACTGTACTCACGATATCCGACACGGCAGCTCTCACGAGCAGCCTCACAGATGCACTCGTGAGTTTGGCTCATAGCTCCTCTCACGAGCTACAGTACAGCTCACGAACGTCATAGCTGTGTTCTACTCACGGTCTCACGGTGGTCAGGTCGTCCTCAGTAGCAAAACACGAGTAAACTCAGTTTGTGTGTTTGTTTATAGTCTTTCCAGTTCTATGATGCTAACCTGTACATGGAAAGGATCTTTAATATATTTTTCTCTTTGCCGTCAGTTGATTTCATTCATCTGAGGGCACTTTCCTTCCTTCCTCCTCCTCCTCTTTCTCCTGCTCCTCCTCCTCCTCCTCTTCCAACCGGTGTTTGAAGGATTAATTACCAAGCACACAGCCTCACTCACCCTTCTCCTTCTCTATGTAAACACGAAGTACACGATATAACTAAAAACAAGAGCCTTGTCTTCGTCACTAGTGAAGTTTGCAGAAGGAGTACGCCAAGTTAAAGAAGATGTATGAAAAAGAACTAAAACAAATTAGGGTTCCGTGATGACGCCCTTGTCAATACATCTAATGTTGCACATCACATATTGCAAAGTTGATACAACACAAGGTAGATTCGTCACAAAGAAAATCAATGAACACGTGTTAGCAATATTGACGGTATTGACATATTCGACAAAATTCTAATCTATTCGCCGCGATTTTGCAAAAATTACTACTTATACCACCTGCCTGTGGGTGACCTTATTCAGGCAAGGTAACCTTTTTCAGCAACTAAAGAGTTTGACTCATTTCAATTAGACCTTTCCCTCCGTTTTATCTTGGTATCTATTCTAGATGTCGCCAGAAGCTTTCATTCAGCTAAGGGAACACTAACCCCCGGTGTTGGGTGGTTGCTGATAAGCAATCTATAGCATTCAAGCCTCACTGCCCTTTCTATGGTACAAATTGGTTTATGTCTGCAAATATTCACTTCTCAGTACAGCCAGACTACAAAGTTGATCTATCTATTAATGAACAAAAATTAATAAATAAATAGATAAACAGAAAAATAAACAAGTAAATAAACAAATCAATAAATACAAATACAAAAAAAAATATATGAACAACAAAAAATAGTCAAACATTGCAACCTCACTCCTAATCTAAACAACTTCAACAACAGCTAACCACGCTGATATACATACTATTGATCCTCTCCAGCACGCAAACTAGGCCTTCCTGCAGTGTATTGGCTAAACTCGTGCATAATGTGCCGACACAGACACTGGTCAATACTCCAATACTTCTGAGCAAGCCTGTTCTCTTCATCTCATTTCAAACTCAATCACAAGACTGTATGTCCTCTAGATTTGTGTATGTATATATATATATATATATATATATATATATATATATATATATATATAGATATGTGTGTGTGTGTGTGTGTGTGTGTGTGTGTGTGTGTGTGTGTGTGTGTGTGTGTCTGTGTGTGTCTGTGTGTGTCTGTGTGTGTGTGTGTGTGTGTGTGTGTGTGTGTGTGTGTGTGTGTGTGTGCGCGTGTGTGTGTGTGTTTGATTCGCCACTTTGGTCTTGTACCACGTGTTCGACTCGTGATCGACAACTGTTACCCTCCGAATGAGAGCTCAGAGCTCATACGTGGCGTGATCTATGGATAATGATGTGATCTTCCACACATACACACGCACACAGACACACACACACACACACGCACACACACACACACACACGCACACGCACGCACGCACGCACAGACATACAAAAACACAAACATATACACATACACATACACACACACACACACACACACACACGCACACACACACACGCACACACACCTTCTTGCCCAGTCTTAGACGGGGACTCGAACTTAGACCACTGAGCTAAGAGTCGAGCGCGGTACCACTACACCAGCAAGCCGCGTTTGCGTGCGCGGGTTCGTTTTCCAATCAACACGAGTACCCAAACCCCTCGAGACTTATCGAATCCATTGTTTCTTTTCTTTTCCAAAATTTCGGGAAGAAAGATGAAAAATCATCTGATTAAGTTCTTATCTCCAAGATATGGGAATTCTTGCTTTCGAATCAATTCGAAACGGGACGCTCTCTCCTCTTCTCTTCTCTCTGACTGATCTGCCTTGCAAACTTCGAATGAAAAGATAAAATATTTGGAATCTGTAATCCACCCCACAAAAAATTTGATATGATGTGGGGGAGGGTGGGAGTGAGGGAGGGAGGGAGGGAGATAGAGATAGAGAGGAGATAGATAGAGGAGAGAGAGAGAGAGAGAGAGAGAGAGAGAGAGAGAGAGAGAGAGAGAGAGAGTGAGAGAGAGAGTGAGAGAGTGAAAGAGAGAGAGAGAGGACATAACAGTCTGCAAATCGATTCTTCTTCTAGAATCTCTCCTAAGTATAAAAGATGGTTCCCACTCAAGCCTAGATTCGAGCAGACTGCTCGTATTGTAGGTTCTGGTACGATGGCCAGTGAATGTGAAAATTTGTTCACATAAACGTCAGACTGTAAAAGAACGAAGATAGTTCTCCCAAATGACCTCGTTCCAAAGATTTATAAAAAAAAAGGTATATTAATTTTTATTAACAAAATAGACTTCTATACATTGTTTTGAAATCAAACATTTTATTTAATAGTGATTCCTAGCTGCCCCTTCGATTTTCACAGACTAGAGTCCCGCAACCCCACATTAACCGACAACGGTCCTCTAGGAAGAAACATTGGACTATTGTCTGTGTTGTATTCGTGTAGAGCCAAATGTCACCAACTTATATCAACATAAATAGAGATGTGGGAAATACAAAGTTGATATAGAAAGAGATCTTGTGCCCTGTCCGGGGACTGAGTACCAGACTCCCGGAGCTGCGCCTCCAGGTGGTTTTAAAAGCGGGCAGCCGGGGAAACGTTTGTCTCCCACGTCCCTCACACAGGAACCCATCGCTGGTCCCTTTTTATTAACGAAATCTGATATATGTGAAAACAAAAGAAATATACGACTACAGTTTAAAAGCGTACCGTATAGCAAGTAAACACTTCAGAAAAAATCGCTCAAATTAAAAAATTAATGATCGCTTTCCATCGGGCTTTTCAATATCACAGCTCATTAAAACCCATCATAAAAATCTAAATTAGATAAGTGTACACAAAAGAAAAAAACATATAGTTGCGAGCTTCAAACTTATATTACAAACCAAAAATAGATTCATTTCATTCAAAGATTAATAAAATGATGCATTGAAAAGTTTCAACGAATGTGACTCCATCCTATCAGGTCTTATCAATAGTAGTCCATACGCATTCAGCTTACGTACATTCACCATCACCCTCCTTCTCCTCCTCCCTCCCACCATCGCCACGTATATGTCACTCACTGTTACAGAGAGGATCAAAAGTAGTTTTAGCTGCTTGTGTATACAGTCACTCCCAAAAGCTTATGTATCTATCTCTAATTGTATTTAGCAAAATAAAGTAGGAAAGGAGTAACGCTCATGGGGTCCTGTGTCTTACTCTCCATTCATTAAAAACAAATAAAAATATAAATAAATAAATGAAAATATATTAATAAATAAGATTAAATAATATGTACAGCGAGTCCATGCAGAGCACTCTTACATGAAACACTGATGCGCAAAAGAAACCGCGTATAAAGGAAACATACACACACACACACAGACAGACACACACACACACACACACACACACACACACACACACACACACACACACACACACACACACACACACACACACACACACACACACACACACACACACATGACCTATCGCCCAAGAACCTCGAAGGATCTTCGCACACCCTCATACGAACTTTCGCGAGGGACTCTACGTCTATGATGTCACGTGATGACGTGGCCGTGGGCACGCGACTCCCGCATGGGAGAAAGAGGGAAGGAGGGGGGGAAGGGAGGGAGGGGGAGTGGGGGAAGGAGGATCGGGAGTGCTTACTGCCTATTGATTGGGAGATCTTGGGCGCCTTGCTGGGAGTAACCTAGCCTCTTCCTCCCTCTTCGAATCCTGAACCAGCCTCCCCTCTCGCAGGAACCAAGAAACCACCACATCGAAGGACGCGAGGAAATATTGGAATATCTGTCAGGATTTGCGATGTGCAGAGGAGGAAAGAAAAGGAAAGAGAGAAAGTAATGAAGAGGGAGTAAAAGTGAACGTGAGGTAGGAAGAGAGAGGGAGAGAGAGAGAGAGAGAGAGAGAGAGAGAGAGAGAGAGAGAGAGAGAGAGAGAGAGAGAGAGAGAGAGAGAGAGAGAGAGAGAGAGAGAGAGAGAGAGAGAGAGAGAGATGGATAAATACGTAGATAGATAGATAGATAGATAAATAGATAGACAGATACATATAGAGAGATAGAAAAACTGAGAGAGGGAAAGAGGTTGGTTAAGATGTACACGCACACACACCAACTCGCGCGTTTTTCTCCCTCCAACGCCATTAGTCTTGACTTCTTAGCAGCTGTCCGTAACACATCTGGCCCGGAAGCCAAACAGGCATCCTGAGATTATGCTCCTGAAGTTCCGGGTTCCGGGGGGTTTGCAATATTTCCGGTAACCTTCGCTTGGTCCTGGATGAAGCCGGATAGAGCTGACTGGATTTCGGTAATACACAGGAACAAGACTTGTTACCGAATATATCTGAAAGGTTTCGTCGGATTCTTTTATTTCGGTATTTCGGTCCGGTAATTTTCAACGGAACAGGGAAAATGATGTCTGCACTTTTTTTTGTGTATTTATGAACCCAAGAAAAACGATTTTTTTTTTGTAATGTTATTTGCTTACCATTCAGAAAGTTTTTATCATTACGAAGATACAGAGGTGGTTTCATAACATAACATGTACCTGAAACTCTTAAAGAAAATAAATGAATGAATAACTAAATAAATAAAAAAGTCTCGGGACAAACGTCTGAAGATCACGCTCCATCTCCGAACTTCTTCTAAGAGGCGATTCTCTATGAGGATTGTTTTTTTTTTTTTTTTGGGGGGGGGAGGGAGTTTCATTTTTCTCTTTGAACTACGTGTATTAAAAAGAAAAAAGTCCTTAGTATTTAAAAATGCTAGGACATTTCACCTCAATATTTTTCTTTTCTTCCGGAGAGGCATGGGGCATCACCTACTATCTAAAGTACGTAATAAATAAATAAACAGATAAATAAATAAATAAATAAATAAAATCTAGTATCTAAAAATAATAGGACATTTCACCATACACTAGAAAGCACAAACACAGAGATACTATGGTGTGTATGAGAAGTATTTCATCCTTTTTGCTAACAGCAACAGAATTTCAGAATACACCGTCGGAGTCAAGTAAGGTCAATTAGTTGAAGTAGCGAGAGGCGTCCATCCATCACACGATATGCTCCTGTTTGCGACACAAAAAGTCAGAAACCTCTGAATGTTCGTCCGTCACGCCATGAGATCATGAAACTGGGACGTCCACCACATAAGAACATAAGAATAGGAGAGACTACAATACCATAAGGCCCACACTAAGCAGTTCCATGTCCATTACCATCTACCATAAAGTTGTATAAGCTTCTCTTAAAACGACCAATAGTTTCACCTCATCCAACGGAGCCCTGCGAGTTTTAGTTTTCAAAGATGTTGGTTTAATTTAGTCGTTTTTCTAAATTCACAAGAATCCGTTGCCCATATATTTTTTTAAGTTTAGTCTTGTATAGAGGTGTGAATGATGCAGTACAATGTACGATATATTCTATCTCTGACGCGCGCTGATAGCGTAATCGGAATCGTGTTCGTTTCGTATTCGCTTAGTTGTGGGTTCGAATCCCGCACTCTACTCCGGTTCCCAACAGTAATTGTTACCTATCCCCCAACAGTCTCCAAAGCGCATAATAGGGCAAAACTGACGGCTTCGGCCGCAGCTACGCTTAGGTTTCTCATCATCTTTACATCTGACAAGATGGTCATGTTTGTTTGTTAGCAATTTAATACAAATTATTATTTTTTTCGTTAATGGAGGTTTTGGTTTTATTAATTTTTTCGAATGTTTGTTAGAAATTTTACGCAAAATGTTATGATTTTTTCTATCTTATTTCATGTGCTGATTGATTGACTGACTTTTATTCCAATTATTTATTTAGTTAGTTACTTAATTATTTACCTATACATTTACTCATTTATCTATTTATTCTGTTTATTGTTATTATCATTGTTATTATCATCATCATCATTATTTGTATCAATATTATTACAATCATTATTATCATCATTATTATCTATTTATTTAATTGTTCATTTCTCTTTCTCTCTCTCTCTCTCTATATATATATATACATACATATATATATATATATATATATATATATATATATATTTTTTTTTTTTTTTTTTTTTTTTTTTTTTTTTTTTTTTTGAGTGATAGAGGAAGTAACATACCAAAAGGCTTAGGTTCTAATCCGGACCACATTCTGGACCTGGTGATTTTCTAAAGATGTAACTGGACTGCCCTGGCGGAGGTTTGCGCTTTCCGAGTGTTTCAAATATATTCTAAACCCCGTTTATTATCGATACACATATTCGCACTAACCTATGCAAATCACAGACAACTGAACAAGAGGAAATAAAAGGTTAATAACTGAATTTAAAAGAACTCTTGGATCTAATTAGGTGAAATGTGGTGGCATCTAGACACCTAGCAACATGTGAAACGACTGTCTTATATCTAGGCTCTAGAACTGAGCTACAACGACCTAATACTCCTGAGTTTGGCCATACCCAATGTCCCTTCGCTGTGTTTCGAGACTCAAAGTAATTATTCTAGCTGCCGTCAGACGATTTTATTCACGTAAAGAATCCTCCTCGCATTCCCAAAGGCGACTTACACAGTCCCCCCCCTCTCTCTCTCTCTCTCTCTCTCTCTCTCTCTCTCTCTCTCTCTCTCTCTCTCTCTCTCTCTCTCTCTCTTTTTTTTTACGAACGCCTCTACTCCCAAAGACCAAAAACGAATATTTTTATCCGACACTCTTCGCGAAATTCTGTTCCCAGCAGAAATGTTCCTCTCCTTTATGGAGCACTTTTCTCGAAACGCCTACGGTAGTTTCTGCTCTTCCCCTTCTTCATCCCACATCATCAGTATTTCCATTTCATTTTCATATATTTTTCGTTACTTAATATTTATTTATCTATCTAATTACATACACACACACACACACACACACACACACACACACACACATATATGTATATATATATATATATATATATATATATATATATTTATATATATATACATATATATGTATATATATATATATATACATATATGTATACATATTATATATATATATATACACATATACATGTATATATATATATATATATATATATATATATTATATATATATATATATATATATATATATATATGTGTATTCATTTATTGTTTTCTTTTTTTCATTCATTCTTTTTGAACAGATACAAACACAAACTACCTTAATCCTATTCCTCTCCTCGCCCTCACTCAGATTATTCTTCACACTTTTTTTTCACGGTCTTCTCACTCTTCTGTCCACCTTTGATCTATTCACTCAATTTTTCGGTGTAAATATTTATGCATGCATATATGTATGTTTGTATGTATATATGTATGTATGTATGTATGTATGTATGTATGTATGTATGTATGTATGTATGTATGTATGTATGTGTATATGTATGTATGCATGTATGCATGTATGTATGTATGTATGTATGTATGTACGTATTTATGTGTGTATGTATGTATACATGCATGTATGTTTGTATCTATATATGTCTGAATGCATGTACATATGTATGTATACATGCATGTATGTATGTACGTACGTACGTACGCATGTATCCTAAGTACAAACAACGTAAGCATTTAATTACATTTTAGGGAGACGGCCGTAGAAGTTGTTGTGCCCCTCAGGAACCACAAATTACGTCAATGCAGTTGATGAACTCGACCCACGAGATTCTCCCGAAGTCCTCAGAGAGAAACTTCGGGAATCATAGACTCCGCTTTCGAAGTCCCCGAGGGCCGCCTCACGCTGAGTTCGTTCGAGTAGAAACGACTTCGGTTACAGTATTTAGTGATTCGAGTGTCCGAATGTCAAATAACCTTTTGTGTCATAGACTGAGAAGCAGAATAAGGAAGAAAGAGAGTTTAAACTTATATGAAATGTAGAGACTTTGTTGAAATGGTCTATGGGAAGTGTAGGATACTACCAGCGAAGTTACCTTCTAGTTGTTCAAATTCAAAACATTTGACGAGAAGCGGCCTAGTGGGAAGCGGGTGTAAGAATGGCTTTCCTTTTAACGATGCCAGCATCGGGGGGAGAGGAGGAGAGAGGCGAAGAGGAGGAGGTGAGAGGGAAGAGGGTGAAAGGATGGAAGATATCCACTCTTCTCTCTTCCCTTTTTCTTTCTCCTCTCTTCCCTTTTCCTATCTCCTCTCTTCTCCTTTCCGTTTCTTCCCCCATTCTGGAGAAAGCTCTTGCCTTCTGTAACAGTTACAATTCCTTCTGCATGCTGAACAAATATAATCAAACTTATGCAAACACGTACACATGTACGTACACATACACACACACACACACACACACACACACACACACACACACACACACACACACAAACGCACACATTTGAAAAAAGAAAAAGAGAAGCTATTTGAAGGATATAAAGAAATACAGTTTTCCATACATATGCATTAGTTTGTGAAACAACTTAGAAGAAGAAACAGTAAAGTTAGACAACACAAACATATCTAAAGTAAAGTTTAATCAAAGATAACACTGAGGCGGGACAGGATAAACAGAACTCTTATCCTGTGTATTACAAACACTTAAACACACACATACATATACTATACACGCAATAACACACACAAGTAGTCATAACTAAATCACGTCTATGGGAGATTTTCTAGTTAAAGAAAATTACATGGGTATGCACACACACACACACACACACACACACACACACATATATATATATATATATATATATATGTATATATATATATGCATATATATATATATGTATATATATGTATATATATGTATATATATATAATATATACATATATATATATATGTATATATATTTATATATATATATTTATATATATACATATATATATATATATATATGCGTAAGTAACCACTAGGAAAAGTAAACTAACGAAGCAGAGCGCTTTCGTATAATTACATCTTCAGTGCAGATACAAAGAAGCATAATTCCTTCTTTGTATCTGCACTGAAGATTTAATTATACGAAAGCGCTCTGCTTCGTTAGTTTACTTTTCCTAGTGGTTACTTACGCATTTGTGAACACACGCTCCTAGTGTTTTTATTGCATATATATATATATATATATATATATATATATATATAAATATATATATATATATATATATATCACTGGTGAGAAATGTAGTAACACATTTGTAAATCACAACTAACACCACAGTCGGACGAAAGACAGAGTTGAGGAAGCGAAATTATATATTTCGATTGCTAACTTCTTCAGTAGTACCAAGTGGAAGGAGAATGCTGTCTTAAATAGCAACCTCTTACAAAGGGAAGGGAACTAGGAAAAGAATAAATGTTACTACCCCAACCTTTATGTGACCTGAGGATGACATGAGGTCGGGTCAGGGGGAGGGGGAGGAAACTTGTTAACAGTTTGTTTGGTGAGGAATAATCCTGATATTATATCTGGGGTCCATTGACCCTTGGAAATATTCATCGTGGGCAAATATTCACCAGAGGAGAGATCATATCCCAGTTATTTACTCCCTTCCATGTAAAGATTGTAACCTTTCATATATAGGTCAGACGGGGAGAGACCTAAAGATAAGATTGAATGAACACAAGAGGTCTATCAAGTATGGTCAAGAAAGTTCAGCCGTGTGTCAATACGTGAATAAATTCAATCACTGGATGAACTGGGAAAAATTCGATCTTATTTATAAACTAGGCTGTGGGTTCAGAAGGAAAGTGGTGGAATCCACTTTAATTGAATATCTGCCCACGATGAATATTTCCAAGAGTCAATGGACCCCAGATATAATATCAGGATTATTCATCACCAAACATATTATTAACAAGTTTCCTCCCCCTCCCCATGAACCGGCCTCATATTATCCTCAGGTCACATAAAGGTTGGGATAGTGACATTTATTCTTTTCCCAGTTCCCTTCCCTTTGAAAGAGGTTGCTATTCAAGACAGCATCCTACCTCTACTTTGCACTACTGAAGAGGATTGCAGTTAGCAATCGAAATATATAGTTTCGCTTACTCAACTCTTTCTTTCGTCCGACTGTGGTGTTAGTTCTGATATATATATATATATATATATATATATATATATATGTATGTATATAAACATATATATATACATATATATATACATATATGTATATATATATATACATATATATATACATATATATATTTATGTGTGTGTGTGTGTGTGTGTGTGTGTGTGTGTGTGTGTGTGTGTGTGTGTGTGTGTGTGTGTGTGTGTGTGTGTGTACATACATATACGCCGGCTGCTACAGCCAGAATACATATCAATATGACATAATTGTAGCCTAGTGATTTACATCACAACGTCAACGGCAACGGAATAAAAATTAAAAATCGTTCAAATCCTTCGTCGTTCCCAAATGGGCTTAAGGGGGGTTGAGTAAAAATGAGGCTAATATGGTAGTCTTCAACGTTATCGAATTCTTTCATAAATGTGTCATGTGATGTTTCAATCCTTTTATAACCTTTGTGGAGCAGCTGGTAAGACACGGGATTAGTGATTCGGAGGAACGGGTTCGATTCCTACCAGAACGGCCTTAGCAGTTATCAATTATATATATATATATATATATTATATATATATATATATATATATATATATATATTTATATATATTATATATATACATATATATATATATATATTATATATATATATATATATATATTATAAGTGCATTTGGGCAGGAGTTTTTCTCTAATGCATATATCGTTAAAAATGATGGCTAGTTTTGCATTAATTATTTTCTTAAAGGTATTTTCCATATACCTTATTATAGATTTGTGTTCCTTAGAACGGAAATTTATGACTACATACAGCCAAGTCATAAATTTCCTTTCTAAGGAACACAAATCCATAATAGGGTATATGGAAAATACCTTTAAGAAAATTATTAATGCAAAACTAGCCATCACTTTTAATTATATATATATATATATATATATATATATATATATATATATATATATATATATATATATATATATATATACACGATCTTAACATTAATTTTACTCAAACCTCTTTAGCCTATTTCAGTCAAACAGTTATTGTCTGAATTGGCTGACCTAAGAGTTAAGGAATCATATACGAATATCTTCGCTCGGAGTACGTCGAGTATCCTTAATTAAAGTGTAAGGGTGTCCTATAAAAGGTACTCACAAGAGTACTCACAAACAGTCAAAAAGTATAAGCTCATTGTTTGGGAGACGTTTTACATACGTTTATATGTATAAACATACGAAATTATACGTATGCGTATATGGATATGTTTACTTTTAGATATGTATGTGAATTTGGATCTATATTTATACATATACAGAAATAAATACATACGCATATATTCTTATATATGAACGTAAGTGTAGATATATACATATTTACATATTCAACAAAGAACCAGTGTGTTGGATAAGAGGAAATGAAGTAGACGATATCCATATATTTCGATCATAGTCTGTGATCGAGATATATGGATATCGTGAACTTCATTTCTTCTTATCCAACAGAGTAGGTCTGTTGAATTTTACGAATGTGTTATGACATTACTTTGTAGTTGTATTTACATATATACAAATACTTATATACAGTGTGTCTCAAAGATTGTAATTATTCTTTATGTGTACATTTGTAGAAATCTATCTACATCCTTCCACGACAAGACCGTCACGCAATCAAATGAATAAAATCCATATTGTTTAAAGAGTTCATTTGTGTACGTGCTGGTTGGCTCATCATACCTACAGTGTGTTCCTATTTAACGCAACGATTAAACAACAAAAGAAAACATCATAAATAAAGTTTGGTCAACCTATTAACGAGATTAAGTAAACCCATTAGGAAAATATTGCAAGCATTTATTGCCTATTCCACATCTCTCGTTGTAATAATCACATTTCCCACAATGGTACACAAACATTATGCTCACCCTGTACCCGGATGTGTATTATGTTCGGTACAATAAATACACACGAGGTCACTTCCTGTCCCCCCCCCCTTTAGCTTGAATAAATATACTTGGCAACACAGTTCGACCTTTGTGTTCAGAATCAACAAAAAATTATCGTCCCCTTCCAATTTGATTTGACAGAAAACGGGTTGCTGAAGCAGAAACAGGTTGCCCACTATGTTCGTGTTTATGATCACAACTTAACGCTCAGAAATCCTATATTTCATTTTATTTCGTGAAATTGGAACACCAGTTCGTATTATATTGCTTTCATTATTACCCACTTTGGTAATACTCACAATTTTTTACAAATGCAATGGATTTAGTGCGAAACAAGTCTCACAATTTTGTATCGAGTAACTTTATACTGAAGTACGTTTTATAATACAATACACTGAATATTCTTCTTATGAACTATAGTTTACCATCGCTTCTATCCTTAATATACTGGAAGAATAGGGTATACCTACGTTTATAAACACTACAAAAATCTGAAACTAGAATAAATATACCGGTACAGTTCCTTTAATGATCCTGTAGCGGGGGTGGGGGTTAAGAATTCCGCCACAAAATTCCCATATGTGTTGCAAAATGTGAATAAATGGGTAGTAGTTGACTGGAAATACTTTCCTGTATTCACATCCCTTCAAGAGCCGAGGCATTTTTTGCTTCGGTTATCCCCATACAAGAGGGGGAATTCATTGGTAGGTACTGTACATTAAACGTATTGGACTGAACAAACAAAAATTTACATAACTACGTATAAACACAAGGGAAGATAATGGTGAAAAAGAGCGGGTGTTGGATGGGCGTAGGACTGGTGACGGGCGAGTGCATCCCTTGGCTGACTAACCCCCTTAAAAGGAGGAAGAAGGCTTTTTGTATGTATGTATATATGTATGTATGTATGTATGTATGTATACGTATGTATATGTGTGTATGTATGCATGTATATATACATGCATGCATGTACGAATATATGTATATATGTACGTGTATGTACAGTATATATGTATGTGTGTGTGAAGGTATATATATATGTATTTATCCATGTATGTATATATGCATGCATGCATGTTCGAATGTATGTATGGATGTATCTATGCGTGCATGTATGTATGTACAGTATGTACATACATACATGCATATATACATACATACATGTATGTATGTATGTATGTATGTATGTATGTATGTATGTATGTATGTATGTATGTATGTAAGTACGCATGTGCGTATGTATGTATATATGTATACATGCATATATGTAGGTATGAATATATACATCAAGTGACCCTCATTGTAAATGCAATAGATGTATGACCACGTTTTGGTAGCATGGGCGCAATGACTACCCAGGGCCCAGCGGGAAAAGTCGAAACTACATTCAACTTTTCACTAGATGGCTCTTCATATTGAACAGATTTATTATAGATTACAACAAGCGGGACGTTAAATGCGTTCTGATGTGTATGAAGTGGATGTGTGCTTTGAATCAGCTATCTCCCTAATAACGGGGAAAATGCTTTTTGGTGTGTGTGTGTGTGTGTGTGTGTGTGTGTGTGTGTGTGTGTGTGTGTGTGTGTGTGTGTGTGTGTGTGTGTGTGTGTGTGTCCACGCACACACAACAAACCACACACACACACACACACACACACACACACACACACACACACACACACACACACACACACACACACACACAATATGTATTACTATAGCTACATATGCCGTCATTTTTTATTTGTACTTCCAGTAGCATTACATACAAACTTCTATTTTCTGGGATTTTTATATAGAATGGGCTTATTTGTCATCCTAATAGATAAATGAATAAACAAACAAATAAATAAATAAACAAATAAATAAATAAATAGATAAATTACATAGAATCAATAATGTTCCACTGGTGTCTTCTCTCAATACAATATACCGAGCCAACAGCTTACAATAAACAAATAGATAAATAAATGAATAAATAGTTATATACCACGCTGCAGTCCTAATACCACGTTAAATACCACAGTTAAATACCACGCTACATCCGAATTGAAACAGAGCGCATAGCAACTTCAGCCTTAGTAGCTCAGTGCAGGACCTCTCTATCCTCTAAAAAGAGGTACAGCCTTTGTACCTCAGCACACCGAGCGTTTTACAAAGGACATTTTAGAAAAAATACCACAACCGACATCCGTCGCATGACGTCGATAAGACCACGTGCTCGTGTTCAGAGACTATTTCTATAGCATATTCACTAGCTTTATAACATATTCACTAGTCTTTTTACATATTTACTATTCGAAAAGTAAACAGAGGCAAGCTACGCAATGTCCTTATGGTGATTTATCTCGCTGGTTATTGTCATTATAAAAACTGATTCTTGTTGGTGTTTCTTTGAAGAAGTTTTAAGTAATTGTAATCACGGGATCGAGTCCCGCACTAGCTTCTCTCCGATTCCCGATAAGGACTGTTTGTGACTTGTCCCCTAACAGTCCTTAAAGCGCATAATAGGGTAAAGGTGACGGCTTCGGAAGCAGCTACTCAACGCCTCCTGGCGTAAGTTCTTCTATCTATCTAGTCCTCTCGTATCCTACATAACTAAATCCAGTTTAACAAAATTTATATTTTTAACAGAAATCAACGACAAACCATGTATTAGAAATATAGATAAGAAAAAAATATAAAAATAAATGAATAAGTGGATGAATAAATAGATAAACATAAAATACATATATATGTGAATAAAGAAATTAATTAATTAACTAATTAGTAATATATAATTTGTTAAATATACAAATAAGATAAATAAATAAGTAAATATGCAAGAAAAAAATAATAAATACATGAATAAATCAAGAAATAAATAATTAAATGAAGACGAAATGAACCGGTCCGAAAATGACGCAACGGTGAATACTGCACTTGTTTACAAGACACCTAACACACACACCAACAGAGTAATTTGTTTAGCTAACATGTACAACACTGAGAAGTCCGTTTTCATATTCAGACACCAAAATAGTCCTCAACATAATTCTCACAGAGGAAACATTGTCATATATAAGAATTAAAATGCCTCACAGATATAATTTACATTTTACTTTGCACGTAGCATTTTGTTTCATGTAAGTAGATTTTTCATATTCGCGTAACTAAAGAAATAAAATGGCTTTAAGCGAGGCAGTGCCCTTGAATTTTAAGGTTTTTGTTTTTAAAGTTTATGTGTATTTGTTCACTTATTGGTATGAAGTTAAGAGAGCTATATGAACGTAAAATTTTGGGCATTTTGAACATATGGTATGAGGCAGTACAATGCAGTACGTTTCGAAGTTTCAACATTCCTTTAGATTAAGATTCAAGCAATATGCTGTAATATCTACCAATGGTTTGGTTCACTTATTAACTCATTTCTTCATTTAACTATTATTAGCACTCGACCTAGTTATGGACCAAAAGGTCTCCCTCGGTATGTTCTTCCTTTGTAAGGTAAAATAGCTACCCGAACATTAGAACGAATCTTTACGAATTTTTTAGTTAAAATTTTGTGTTACAAAATCCCACACGAGTCTATGAATTCGTCATTTTTAAATTAGGTTAACACAGCAAATACAATAGCTTTCAGTCTCCGGGAGTACATTTCATAAAGCCAATACTTGAAGCAGCTGATGATGACCTCAACAAATATTTTCATTTGGTCCTCATAAAATACTTTTACAAAATTTTCTTTTATAATTTGGATCTCCAATGACATTTTTGTTGTTAGTGTTTCTTCAGGTACTTGTAAAAATTACAATTGTGTATAAAAATGGTGTATACTTTTACTCGACCGTTTCCCATAGTGTATATATATATACAGTATATATATATATATATATATATATATATATATATACAGTATATATATATATATATATATATATATATACATATACATATATATATATATATATATATGTATATGTATGTATGTATGTATAATGAAGCTCATATTTCTACACATTCTTATATACACGACCCACCCTAATAGGGGGTAAGTTGTCCCCCGTCACTCATTCAATCGGACAAATGTACACAACAAACATTTATTGATTCTGGTACCTTCCTTATGAAAAGGGTATTTAGGAAACATATATTATGAATCTCCTACTGTCACATGCCCTAACCCATCCCAACATGGGTGAAGTTGTCCCCTCCCCCCGCGATCACTCACCCAATCGGACAAACGCGCACACCAGGACGTCGTTGGCAGTGGCGAGATCCAGTCTCATGTCGCATAACCCGGCCACCATCTCCACTGCGATTTCACTCTCTTCATCATCCCCCTTCAATCCGGTCCCTCCTCCTCCTCCTCGCCCCTTCGCTTCCTCCCTCTTCCCTCGTCCTTCTCCTTCTTTTCCTCCTCCTCCTCCTCCTCCCTCCTCCGTTAGCACAACTTCCTGGAGGTGTGGGTTAAACTTGAGGGCGATTGAAGCACGAGCGATAGGTCATTTAAGTAAGTTCTTAGCAGTGGAGATGGAACTTGAGAGGTACAAGGAGGAGGAGGAGGAGCAGGAGGGAAGAGAGAGACGTGAGGCAGAAGCTACAAGGTCTGACCGGAGGCGAGAGGGGATGGGACACCCAGCAGAGGAGACATCTTCCATAACCACTCGAGGGGTGGCGAAATGTCCAGGTTCTTGAGGCACTTCACACTTAACGAGGAGTAGTTAACTGGCTCGCTGAGTGGCTGCGTTGGGGGTGGTTAGCTACGCCTGTTACGCGAACGAGCACGCTTGTTTGTTTACCACCGCGCGAATGGCACTGTTCGTCAAGAACCACGGAAGAGCCCATCAGTGCCCAAGACTCGCACTTTGATTGCCAAAATTCTCCCAAAACAACAAAACTCACGTCATCTTCAACACAAGATACTGACACTTTTTCCCCCACGTTTCAAGCACACATTAAACTGGTAATGGTAATAATAATAATAATATTGATAATAATAATAATAACAAATATCTGGAGTGCCAAGGACTGGAGACAACAAACCGCACGTACGACAAAAACTCTCTCGACGAAGATCGGTACCACGAGTTTGAACCCGCGGTCGGCCGCACTGCCACTGAGTGCCAGCCAGTCAGCCAGCCAGCGAGGGAGTGAGCGGCACTGGAGCCCGGCAAGGGAAGGGAGACACGACCCAAGCGTGTGCCGCGATGCCAAAGGCCGCCGTCTAACTCTCGTCGTCGTGAGCAGGAGGAGGAGAAGGAAGAGGAGGAGGAGGAGGAGGAGGAGGAGGAACGGGCTCAAAGAACTGAAATTCCGCCAAACTTGCCGAGGATCTTTTTTTTTTTCTATTATGACAAAGTTTGTGTGAAGATGTCAAGGAAAGAGACACCGGCATATAACTCCTGGTATACAGTACGTCTCTCCTTCGTCTGGGAATGAGAATCACAACCGTGAAACCAAGATCTAGATTGATCTCTCCCTCTCTCTCTCTCTCTCTCTCTCTCTCTCTCTCTCTCTCTCTCTCTCTCTCTCTCTCTCTCTCTCTCTCTCTTTCTTTCTCTCTCTATCTCTTTCTCTCTTTCTATATAAATGTATATATATATATATACTGTATATATATATATATATATATACATATATATGATATATATATATATATATAATGATATATATATATATATATGTGTGTGTGTGTGTGTGTGTGTGTGTGTGTGTGTGTGTGTGTGTGTGTGTGTGTGTGTGTGTGTGTGTGTGTGTGTGTGTGTGTGTGTGTGTGTGTGTGTGTGCGCTCATGTACTGTATGTTTGTTTCCTATTTGGGCGTCTCTTCCAGGCCAGATGGGGTCGCCCACCTGGGCGACTATAAAAGGTTTTATCCATCTGCCAGTGCATATCTCCATGTACATTCGAACAACTCCTGACTACATCATGTATGGAACTGCATAACCTTTCTCTTCTACTCATGTCCACCTTTTTCGCTCCTCTCTTTCTCTCTCTTCTTCATTTTCTTTTTCGTTTATCTCTGACTCTCTCTTCTCCCTCTGTCTGTCTGTGTCTCTCTTTCTCCCTCTCTCTCTCTCTCTCTCTCTCTCTCTCTCTCTCTCTCTCTCTCTCTCTCTCTCTCTCTCTCTCTCTCTCTCTCTCTCCCTGTCTTCTTTGTCAATTTTTTCAAGATATTTAATCAAAATACAAAATACCCATAAGTTTCTGGTCTTAACTAAAAGGGGATATTTACTCTATATTACCTAAAAATAATCAAATCATTGTTTAAGACGACGGCGGAGTTTATTCACAAGTGCCGGGGAATATGTAAACACCAGATGGACAAGTGTATATGAGCCAGCTGTCGTCACCATCTCCTCGTTGCGTGAGCCACCTGCCTCAAGCTTCTTAAAGTTATTGGAAGCTCCTTTTGCTTCTCGTTAACATGAGAGCAAATGGTAAATATTTTATTCTTGGAAATTTGAGTTAGTTCTTCATAGTCGAAGAAAACGGCGCTCACTCTCTTACTACTGTGGTTTATTATTTTACCACCAGATGACGCCACAAAAAAAAAAAAATTCTATAAATACACGGGCGTACAACGCGGGATTTTTAATACTAAAATATATAGCCTCAGCACCAAGCACGAGATAAGTAAAAAATGCTTAATCAAAAAATCCAAATTCTTTTTTCAAAGAAGCGCAACAGATTCGATACCAAGAAAAATCAGTACGTACAAGTTTAACAAACACTATTTTTAATTGAGATTGTAATTTCTGGCGTTGTGTGCACCAGGCTCCCTCTATTATCATCGCTGCTGCCATCTATATTAATAAAAATTATGGAGAATTGTTTGTATGTATGTATGTATGTATGTATGCATGTACATATGTACGTATGTATATATGTATGTCTCTCTCCTATGACCGCAATTTTGATGGATACCAAGTATAACTCAGCACGTGTACGCCCTTACGCCCAGAAACGGTAACCTTGGTCCCATTATGATCACTTGGTCAATAATTTGATTAAGAACAAATAATTAACTAACGAAAAATAGTCACTCCTTACTGTCGTTTTTCCCGAATGTATACCCAAATTCTCCTCCCCCATTGCACCTGTAAAACTTAGCATGTGGATGTACTTACGCCCAGAAATGATTTTTATCTTTTAACTTATTCCCATTGAGATGCAACTTTCTAAATCTTTAAATTCTTCATTCCGTATATATGAAGTTTTTTAATCTAAAATGTTCCCTATAATAGAGAGAACTATCTGTCCAGGGATAGCTATACCCGTAAGTTAGGAGCACCGTCTACAATTAGACCCTTTTCACACTAGCGGTTTCAATCTCCACGGTTCAATTACAATGTAAGATAATGGAGGCGTTTACACACAACCGCGCATTTTCCCCCTTGATTATGCAGTACCGCAGCGGTGTCCGCGCAGTTCAAACCGCTAGTGTGCATAGGGCATTAGACTTCCTATTAGAACGAGACAACCGAAGCCTCAGTTTGTTTTGCTGGTGTTACCATAATATACTTTCGATGCTCTTTCGCTAAAGAGAAACAGGAGTACATGTATAGTGAACGGCTTTGTGCGTGTGTACAAAGTACACACAGGGGCACACGCTTAGATAAGCCAAATTTATGTAAAATAGCCGAGGGGGAAGTGCATAAATATTTGTGTGTGAGTCACTGGGACATGGTTTAGTAGATAACACTAAATTTCTTGTGTTCAAAGGG
>NC_134810.1:23529669-23539669 GCF_046742065.1 Oratosquilla oratoria | reverse complement strand
TGTAATCCTGAGTCATACCAATAGGTCGTTACCAATCCTTTGATGGCCCTCCAAGTGCCTTATTGGACCTCGTAAAGATTTGATTTAAGAACATAGGACTATGTGGTCTACACTAGGCAGTTCCATGTCACTTACCACCTATCATTCCCATCTATAAAGTTATCTAATTTCCTTTTAAAACAACCAATAGATTCAGCGCTCACTCTGTTGGTAAACCATTTCTTACCTATTTCCTTTTTAAACCTGAAAATGTCCAATTTAAACCCATTGCTACGAGTATAACCCTGTCATACAGGGCGTCACAAAAATCTTCAATCTTTGAAACGTATCTTAACGTTGTCGAATCCACTGGCCCGCGTCATTATCAGATGTGGGTCTGAAAAAGTGTGTTCATTTGTTTGACCGTTTGCGAACACGCAAGGGAGACTAGACCAGACTAGGGGAAGAATAATTCTTTTAAGATAATTGGCGATTGTTGGCCCCTAAAGGTTGAATGAGGTGGAATAGGGAGAAGAAGAAGGGCGACGTGAAAGTGAAAGCGGAAGAAAAATCAAGAAAATACAAGAGAAAATATAAAAATGGAGGATGCACGCGAGAATGGGGATGAAAGGGAACTGAAGGAGGTTTCTGGGAGGAAAGATAGGAAGAGGAATAAGAGCTTGATGGAGCTGGAGTGAAGGAGATTGCGCGAGAAAGAGGCTGATGAAGATGGAAGAGGAGGGAGAGAGAGAGAGGGAAGGAGAGGTGAGGGGAGGGGAGGGCAGGGTTTGAGGTAGGGAAAGGGATGGAGGGAGGGGCTGGAAAAGGGAAGGAAGGTCAATACAGAAAGAGGGAGAGAAAGAAGGGAAGGAAGTGAAGGGAGGGAATGGAGGGAATGGAAGGAAGGGAAGAAAGGACAGTAGGAGGGAGACAGAGAGGGGGAGGGAAGGGAATAAGGGAATGGAGGGAAGGAAGGGAGATAGGGAAGGAAGAGAAGGAAAGAAAGGACGGTAGAAGGAAGGGAGGGAGAAGGAGAGAGGGAGAGGAAGAGAGGGAGAGGGAGAGAGGGGGAGAGAGAGAGAGAGAGAACGGGATGAGGGAGGGGCGGTAGGGAAGGGAGATAGGAAAGAGAGGGGAGGGAGGGAAGGAAGGGAGATAGGGAAGGGAGAGAAGGAAAGAAAGGATGGTAGAAGGGAGGGAGGGAGACAGGGAGAGAGGGGGGGAGAGAGGGGGAGAGAGAGAGAGAGAGAGAGAGAGAGAGAGAGAGAGAGAGAGAGAGAGAGAGAGAGAGAGAGAGAGAGAGAGAGAGAGAGAGGGGGGGGGGAGGGGGAGAGGGGGAGAGGGAGGGAACGGAATGAGGGAGGGGCGGTAGGGAAGGGAGATAGGGAAGGGAGGGAAGGGAGGGAAGGGAGGGAAGGAAGGGAGATAGGGAAGGGAGAGAAAGAAAAAAAGGACGGTAGAAGGAAGGGAGGGAGAGGGAAAGAGAGAGGGAGACAGGGAGACAGGGAGACAGGGAGACAGGGAGAGAGAGAGAGAGAGAGAGAGAGAGAGAGAGAGAGAGAGAGAGAGAGAGAGAGAGAGAGAGAGAGAGAGAGAGAGAGAGAGAGAGAATGAGAGGGGGGGATGGGGGGAAGGGGAGGGAACGGAATGAGGGAGGGGAGGTAGGGAAGGGAGATAGGGAAGGGAGGGAAGGAAGGGAGATAGGGAAGGAAGAGAAGGAAAAAAAGGACGATAGAAGGAAGAGAGGGAGAGGGAGAGGGAGAGAGAGAGGGAGAGAGAGAGGGAGAGGGGGAGACAGGGAGAGAGAGAGAGAGAGAGAGAGAGAGAGAGAGAGAGAGAGAGAGAGAGAGAGAGAGAGAGAGAGAGAGAGAGAGAGAGAGAGAGGGGAGATGGGGGGAAGGGGAGGGAACGGAATGAGGGAGGGGAGGTAGGGAAGGGAGATAGGGAAGGGAGGGAAGTGAGGGAAGGGGAGGGAAGGGGAAGGAAGGAGGTGGGGAGGGGACAGCAATGGGGTAGTGACCGGAATGAGTAACAGATGTTGCCAAAGACAAGAGGGGAGTAAAGAAGCAAAGGGGTGGGGGGGGGGGCATGAAGACGATGAATGGAGGAAGAGGTAAAAAAGAAGAACAAAGGAGCGAGGAGGAGGAGGAAAAGAAGGAAGATGAGTTGGAGGAGGTGGAAGAGGAAGAGAAGGAGGAGGAGAAGGTGGAGGAAAAGGTAAAGGAAAAATAGGAGGATGAAGATGGAGGAGGGTGGAGGAGAAGAATGGAGGAGGAGAAGGAGGAAGAGGAGGAAGAAGAAGAGGAGGAGGAGGAGGAGAAAGAGGAGGTGGAGGAAGAAGAAGAGTTGTTGTTATTACGGACTGCAATTTAGCGCTTCTATCCTTGTGAACAATCTTTCGCCGCTATCATACGTCATCTTATATTTTATATGTTTGGTTTAGTTGGTCGAGGGAGGAGGAGGAGAAGGAGAAGGAGGAGGAGGAGGAGGAGGAGGAGTAGGAGTAGGAGTAGGAGGAGGAGGAGGAGGAGGAAGAGGAGGAGGAAGAGTAGGTGTAGGAGGCGGAGGAGAAAGAGGCGAAGGAGGAGGAGGCGGAGGAGGGAGAGTAGAAAGAGGAGGAGAAGGAGGAGGAGAAGAAGGAAAAAGAAAGACCAGGAGGAAGAAAAAGGAGGAGGAGGAGGAGGTCGCTTTGCAATAGACGGCGAAGGTCTGAACACGGAAGGAAGAGCCCAGTCGTGCTTAGACCTCAACGCCCTCTCGTCATCAACACTTGCAACATATTCCCCTCTCCCCCCCCTCTCTCTCTCTCTCTTTATCTCTCCATCTCAATTTGAATCTCTCTCTCTCTCTGTCTACCTTTCTTTGTCTTATATTCATCTCTCTCACTCTCTCTCTCTCTCTCTCTCTCTCTCTCTTTCTCTCTCTCTCGCTCTCTCTCTAAAATATTTATACACACATAAATTAATTGTTTATCATTATTTAGTGCGAGAATAGTCAAAAGCGTGCTGGTCTCGCATTCGCTTAGTTGTGGGTTCGAATGCCGCACTCTTCTCCGATTACCGGTTGAAGTGACTGCTACCTGCCCCAGCAGTCCCTAAAGTGCATGATAGGGCAAAGGTGACAGCTTTGGCCGCAGCTACTCAGCGGCTCCTGGCGTGAACTCTCTACCTTTCTTCTTCATTATTTTCTTGTATTCTCTACTTCTTTACTTCCAATCCAAATACATTGACTTGACCAATTTATAACGCACGATAGCTGAGCAAGATTGTCCACGTGGATAGAAACTCTGGTGAAATACAGTCGATAACAACAATCCTATCCAAATATTATCGATGCATCTATTCCCCCACCATCAACTCCCATCTATCCTCAACTCTCCTCTCACATAACTCTCTCTCCAACATCAGACTCGGCCCAAGTAATTGAGTGTTAATGTCCGAATGAATGGTTTGTAAATGGTGGCGGAGATGGTGAAGAAGATGACGGTGATTATGACGACGGTGATGAGGGTGATGGCGAGGGAGATGATAAGTGTTATGATGAAAGCTAATGATAATGGTAGTGATGAAGTTCTTAGTGGCGAGATGATGACAGTGATTATGATGACCGTGATGAGGGTGCTGAGGGAGGGAGATGATGTTATGATAAAAACTGATGATAATAGTGACGAAGTTGTTTGTGGTGATAGGGGTAGTGGTGATACTATCACTAAATTAATATTAAGGTCAATGACACTATCACAAATATCTTTATCTTCATCATCATCATCATCCTCATCATCATCATCACCATCTCCATCATCATCATCACCATCATCATCATCATCATCATCATCCCCATTCATTATCACCAATTCCTGCACCACCATTGCCTCCCTGGTGAAAAAAAAAGTCATCTGCCCCTTAAAATGAAATCCTTTGAGGTCAACAATGTCATAAGCGGCTCATAATCAAAAACCAAAATTAGAGTTTTTGAAGAACAGAGCCCCCAATTGCCCATTTTTGAACAACAGCGGTCCCAGTTTTGCCCTTTTGAAGAGCAATGGTCCGTGTAAAAAAAAAAATATATATATATATATATATATATATACATACATACATATATATACATACATACATATGTATAGATATTTATGTATATATATATATATATATATATATATATATATATATATATACAGAAATGGAATGGTTAGGTTAGGTTAGGGTTAGGTAACTCTTTTGAACAACAGGGACCCAGTTTTGCTCTTTTGAAGAATAGGGACCTCAAATCCACAAAATATTTTGCAGTCTCACTGCCAAATGCACTACTGCTGTCGCCAGGCAATTTTATTTAGAAAAAAGGGTTTCACTAATCTCAGTCAATTCTTTATCTGCTATCTAGACCTTCTTCATTCCTTCTAGGTGCCGCCAAGTCCTTTTATTCAGCTGAAGTAAATCCCCGTCTTAATCAACCATCGATGCTAGTCATGGTTTGTCATAAAAACATAAGAACGATAGAGACTGCAAGAGTCCATAAGGCCTACACTAGGCAGTTCCATGTCCCCTACCACCTGTCATCCCCCATCCATAAAGTTATCTCATCTCCTCTTAAACCAACCAACAGTTCAGCGCTCACTACATGGTTATTAAATCTATTCCATTGGTTAACCACTCTGTTGGTGAACCAGTTCTTGTCCTGTTGTTGATTTTTTTTTTCTCTTCAAAATTAGCAACAACAGAAAATGTACTTGCTCTTGCTCCGAAGGACCACCATGTGTCAGGTTATAATGACCCCGTTGTTACAGAGTACGACGAACAGAAGCTCAGGTAGTGACCAACCCTCTCGTTGCCCGCTCCAGTCAACCTTGACGACGTGTCCGCTGGGCTTCCCGAAGACACCTCCTCCTCCTCCTCCTCCTTCCGTCACTCTCTCGCTCTCGTTCTCGTTCTCGGTCTCGCAATGATTTAGCTTTCATCCCACAGTACCGTCCCCTTCCTCCTCTTCCCCCCACCTCCAACATTTCTCTTGTCCCTTCCTCCGTTCTCTCTTTCTCTTTATCTCTATTTCTCTTTATACCTATCTCTATCTCTTTCTCTCCATTTCTCTTTCTCTTGTCACTCCTTCCATCTTTATGGGTCTCCCATTATTCTTACTTCTCCTTATCTCCGTCTCTTTATACATTTATCTTTTCTTTTCCTTTTTCTATCTCTTTATCTCCCTTTATCTCTTTTTCTCTTCCTCCTCCATCATCCACTCTCCTCTCCTTACCCACTCATCCCTCTCTCTCTCTCTCTCTCTCCCTCTCTCTTTTTCTCTATCTCTCTCTTGCTCTCTATCTCTGGGTCTCCTAGTCTGTTGACAGTTAATTCTATCTTCACCCTTCTCTCCCTCCCTCCCCCTCCTCCTCTATAAACCGAACTAGTTCCACTTTCACTGCTGTTGGCGACCACACCCGCCAAACGCTCCACAGCGGCCGGTAACTCGAAGTAGAATCCCTTTATACAGAGAGTTGTGACATGACGATACGATACATATCAGTCACGTGACCCAGGGAGCCATTTTGTGGCCAAATGATTTTCGCTCGCGCTGACTGTTTGTTCTAGATATTGATTCCGCGAACCTGTTGTATTTGTTCACTGACTATGCTTGGTTCTTGTGCCTTCGGGTGCAGCAACAGTCACTTTATGCATACTGTACATAATCCCTTTATACAGACAGTTGCAACACCTCCGGACACGCCACCATCTTGTGGCCATTCTGCGGGACTAATTCGAAGAACCTTTTTCATACCACGCTTGGGTTCCATTCCAGGTCCCTGACGGTCACTGATATGTCTTGGTTCTCCGGACACATAGGGCAAAGGTGGTGATGGAATCATACTTTCCTCGCCAAATCTATCAGGGAATAAAATGTAATATATATATATATATATATATATATATATATATATATATATATATATATATATATATATATATACATATATATATATATAATATATATATATATACATATATATATATATATAATATAACATAATATATAATATATATATACATATATATATATATATATATATATATATATATATATATATATATATATATATATATATATATATATATACATAGCATACCATCGTTAAAAAAAGAGGGAGAACAAGAAATAAAAAAAAAATAAAAAAAAAACAAGGGGAAAAGAAAATGTGAAATACAAGACCAAGAAACGGAAAGAAAAAGAAAAAAGAAAATATGGAAAAATTAAATACAAAAAGGAGGAGAAACTTTAAACTTATGCAAAGAGTCGCTTTCCCAAATAGAGAATCGTGCACAAGAGGTCTTGGAGAGCGGCACTAACAGTAACAAAAAAGAATTATTTTTTTCACCTATTTATCTATTTATCCATTTATCTATTTCTCATTTATCTATTTCTTGATTTATATCTATATATATTTATCCATTTACTTGTTTACTTATCTACTTAATTTTCTATATTCTATTCCCCGTCTGGGGTATTGGCTGCATGTTTTTGTGAGGTTACAATCTGCTCAGTACCATGCAATTGATACTTTAGGGTGTATATGAGGTGCCCCTACGAACCATAGTCACACATAATTTTGTCTGTGATAGAGGAAATCTCTATTCATAGAGATATTATGCTATTTCATTATACTGCGACTGTCCCTTCGTTATGCTGTCCCCCCACTTCATGATACTGTCCTGCACCATGCCTCTGAATAAATATTTCCTTTTTTGCCAAACCCTGTGGTAGGGGAGAAAGAATACTGTCACCGAGTCTTCCTACTTGAGTCGTAAAAGGCGACAAAAACGGGACAAGTTTGAGTGTAGTAGTTTCAGAGGTATCAGTTTGTTAAGTGTAGTTGGAAAGGCTTATGGGAGGGTTCTGATTGAGAAGAGTAGGAGAGGAACAGAGGGAATCGGTGAGAAACAATGTGGGTTTAGAACAGGTAAAGGGTTGCGTGGATCAGATGTTTGTGGTAAGAAAAATGTGAGAAAACTTTAGGAAAAGTAAAGGATGTTTCTTGATCCTTTATGGACTTGGAAAAGGCATATGACAGGGTAGACAGGAAGGTACCATTGCAGATATATAGGACAGGAGGAAAGCTGTTAAGAGCAGTCAAGAGTTTTACAAGATTGGTAGAGCCTGTGTTAGAATCAGAAATGGAGAGAGTGAGTGGTTTGAGGTAAAAATGGTACTTCGCCAAGGATGTGTTATGTCGCCTTGGCTGTTCAATTTATGCATGGATGGGGTGCTGCGAGGTAAACGCATAGGTAATGGGCCAGGGATTGGAGATGAAAGAAAATGGAGAAAAGTGAGAGATAAGTCAGTTGCTGTTTGCTGACGATACTGCGCTTGTAGCAGGATCAGAGGAGGGATTGAGGAAATTAGTGGCAGAGTTTGGGAAGGCGTTCGAAAGAAGGAAATTGAAGATGAATGCAGGTAAATGTAAGGTGATGAGATGTACAAGGGGAGAGAGTAGCAGCAGACTGGTAGTGAGTATTAAGAGAGAGAGACTGGAGGAAATGGATAGTTTTAGATACTTGAGTGCGAATGTGGCGGGAAAGGGAGAAGTGGAGGTAGAATGTAGATTGAGAGAAGCAAGTAAATGCTTTGGGGGATTAAAAAGTGCAATGAGAAATAGATATTTGAGAATGGATGCTAAGAGGAGATTGTATGAAGGAGTGATTGTGCCGACAGCACTGTAAGGGGCAGAAACATGGAACATAAGAGAGGAAGAGAGGAAGAGAGGAGGAGTTTGAATAGGTTTGAGATGAGGTGCCTGAGAAGTATGATAGGGGTTATTAGGCTGTATAGATTGAGAAATGAGGAGGTGAGGAGAACGGAAGTGGAAAGGGAGGGAGATAGGGTTGATGAAAGATTATTGGGATGGTTTGGACACATGGAAAGAATGAGCGAAGAAAGATTAGTAAAAGAGGTGTGGAATGCAGAGGTGGAAGGAGTAAAAATGAGGGGGCGACCAAGGATGAGATGGATGGATGGGGTAAAAGGGGCATTGGGAAAGAGGGAAATGTCTGTTCAGGAAGAACAGAAGACAGAAGAAAGGGGTGAATGGAGAATGGTTGTGTATGGATGATGCTGTGATACATGAAAGGGAGTGGATGGGGATGGAGATGGGGGGTGAAGGAGTGTATGTGAAAAATAATTTGCATAAGGGGACGGAAATGGGGGGTCTCCGATGAAGTAAAGCAGACTTGCTGTGGACGTGCTGTGTTTTACGACACTGTTTCTGACCCATGGCAGTGGGCAAAATGCAGGAATGACCCGTAATCCAGGGTGACCCAAGATAAGAGGGAGGGAGGGGGTGAATGGGAGTGGAGCATATGGAGATGGAATGGGTGAGAGTGGATCCTATGCCTTTGTTTTTTGGCTACCTCCCTTGTGAGGGGGAGGAAGCCTTTGGTATATGTATGCATTTGTTTATTAATTTCTTGATCTAATTTACTTAAGCATTTCATTCATTTTATTAATTTTATTCATCACATTTCACTGATCTTATTTACTCATTTACCAATGTATCTATTATTCGTTTGCTTTATTTTTGAGCATTACATTGTCAAAATTAAAGTTCCAGGAATACCTTCGCCTGATACCCATAACTACAAAGATAGACATCTCTCAAGCCAGGAGGATCAGAGTCACGCAGCGTTCTTTAATGACAAGATGATAACCTTCACTTAAGGATAGAAGTGCCGGTTATCTACGAATTCCTAATGGCTAACTTTGTACAATGTCTGCTCGCTAACGTCAAAGGATTTCACTCAGACGTGAGGCGAGACGAGTGGGAACTCGTCGAAAGTGGGAACTCGTCGCAAGTGTGAACCCGAAGAAAGCGAGAACTCTTTGAAATCGGGAACTCGTCGAAATCGGAAACTCGTCGAAAGTGGGAATTCATCGAAAGCGGGAACTCGTCGAAAACGGGAACTCGCCGAAAGCTGGAACTCGTCGAAAGCGGGAACTCGTCGAAAGTGGGAACTCGCCGAAGATGGGAACTCGTCGAAAGTAAGAACTCGTCGAAAGCGTAAGCTCGTCGAAAGCGGAAGATCATCGAAAGGGGAAGCTCGTCGAAAGCTGAAACTCATCGAAAGCCGGAACTCGTTGAAAGCCAGAAAGACGACGAGGCTCCCCGACGATGCCTGAACGGGTGCGACAACCCCGCCTAAAGGACAAACGGATGGACAGACAGACAGACAAACAGACGGACGTCTTTTGCTAATTGCTGGCAACCATCTTACAACGACCCGGGGGTGATGAGAGGACGTGGAGAGGGAGTTGGCGGGTGATGGTTGTAATGGTGATGGTAAAAGTGATAGTGATGGTGGTGATTGTGTTGGTGATGATAACAGCAGCTACTGTGATGATAGTGGTGATGGCTGGTGATTGTTGGTGGGAGAATGGGAGGGAGGAAGGGAGAGGAAGTGAGGGAGGAAGTGAGGGAGGAAGAGAAGGAGGAGGGAAGTGAGGAAGGTGAGGAAAGGGGGAAGGAAGGAAAAAAGAATAGGAGGAGGTCAAAGAAGGAGAGAAATATGGCAGGACGGAAGGCAGGACGGAAGGCAGGAAGGAAGACAGGGAGGAGGGCAGGAAGGCAGGAAGGAAGGAAGGGGAAGGGGAAAGTGAGGAAAGGAGGAAGGAAGGAAAAAATAATAGGAGGAGGTAAAAGAAGGAGAGAAATATGGCAGGACGGAAGGCAGGAAGGAAGACAGGGAGGAAGGCAGGAAGGCAGAAAGGAAGGAAGGGGAAGGGGGAGGGAAGGGGGAGGGAAGGGGTGGAGGGAGAGAAGGGGGGGAGGGGAGAGTGAGCCAGCCCTTTATTAAACGGCTCATTATCCGCCCAAGTCAAGGGCCCGGTTCCGCATGTCGCCGGCGCGCCGGGCCATTACTCTCCTCTTGCGCGCCGCGACAATCAACAAAGCGATGCGATGGTCGGACACAGTTTTTAACGCCACGAATCCGCGACGTCACGCTTCTGTGATGTCACGTTTCTGTGACGTCAATTTTAA
>NC_134810.1:23504669-23517169 GCF_046742065.1 Oratosquilla oratoria | reverse complement strand
AGCCATTTTATGGCCAAATAATTTTCGCTCGCACTTACAGTTTGTTCTTGATATTGATTCTTCGAACGTGTTGTGTTTGTTCACTGGATATGCTGGGTTGTTGTACCTTCGGATGCACCAACAGTCCCTTTATACATACGGTCTCTTTATGCAGGGAGTTGCGAGAACTACTGAAACGCCGCCATTTTGTGGCCATTATGCGGAGCTGTCGCAACTCTGTATAGAGGGACTCTACTCGACACAAAAGTATCGAACAGTGTTTTGTTCTTTGCAAAGGATTCATGAATCGTGTCCCGTGTGTTCTCTAAGTCCATTTAAGTAGGAACAAGTGCGGGTATTTCCGTCCTTATCGTATTTCATCAGATTCGCATTAAGACTTCCCGGTGAGGGTGGGAGGGAGGGTGGGGTGGGTAGGGTGGGAGGGTTCGGATCCTGTTTGAACCTTGTGTTCGAAGCCTATCCGACTTCGGCTTCCTGTTCGAGTTGCTACGTGGACCCAAGGAACAGCAAAGAAATTCGCCCTCGTTTTCTTATATATATATATATATATATATATATATATATATATATATATATATATACATATATATATATATATATATATATATATATATATATATATATATATATGTATATATACATATAAATCAAACCACGCTCAAAATACTTAATGTGTAAAACGTATAATAATATTCATAATAACCTGCAGTTTGTTAAGTGCATGGACTATAGGGAAAAAATCTTCACTTCTCTTTTAGTACACATAACGTGGAAAATTTAATCTTCAGTTTACCGTGTGTAAAATTGAACCACTGACTTAGTAAATTGAAAACGTACAACGGGTAACAAACAAAAATGACACGTGACATTCGGAGCACGTTCAAGTATTACTTCACGGTATTATTGCTTCGAAGTAAAAGCACGACTCGTTCTATAGTTCATCTAGATTTACTAAAAGAAAGATGAACGTGTTCGATTGTTGGGAGATAATTCATCAACCACGCTAAGCTGCCACAGGTCGACTTGCCCACACACAACCTGAAGGTTTTACCGCAATGGAAATGAAAACCTCTTTGTTATCTTATGATTGCTCTAGGGACGGGATGTTCCTGCACTTCCTGATGAGGTACAAACATGGTCCACAGCTCCAGGTGATCTTAAAGCTCCCCCCACCCTAAAAAAAAAAAAAAAAAAAAAAAAAAAAAAAAAAAAAAAAAAAAAAAACATAATTTGCAGAGATCAAAGATTGTTAACTGCTATTAGTGGTCTGTGTCTGTGGCAGACGTCGGGAAGAACCATCTCCCCATCGATCATCTTCGGAACCCATAAACCTTTACCTCCAACTTGGATATGCAACCCCAAGGGACTGGCATTCGGTCTCCGGATTAGACCAATATCTACATCACTTTTGAATTAACCCCTCCCATATACTCTTTCACATAAGGAAAGATAACAGTATGGAAGTGATCACCTTGTACTGTTTATTTACTTAGAAAGAGACCCACATTAACAAAACACGAGGCTGAAGGACCGTTTCCATCTAATGTGGGGATTTGGGTTCCAATTCATTGATAGTCGAGGCAACGGTTATTATTTCTACTGTTACTGCTATTATTATCATTGTCATTACTATCGTTATCATTATTATCATTATAATTATTATTATATTATTGATAATTATATAGTGTTACATATGTTCTGAAGATTTAAGCGACTATGGTTGATAGACAACCTGACAAAAAAGCGACATGTCTTGTCTACTTACCTCATATTAACCTATCTACCCATTTATCTATTCACTTACTGAACAATTTCTTTAATAATTGTTGCATCTATATTTCCAAAAGTCCTTTTCCCTTTTATGAGGGGGTTAGGTCATTTCGTTACATTAGTTAGTTTAGCTATTCGTTTAACTATTTATTAACTTAACTAGTTTTCTACTCTTTTTCGTTAGTTTTGCTGTCTACGTTTTCAGGCAGTATCTTTCTGGATCAGGAAGTCTATGTTATTATCATACGTGTGCTTGTGCTTGCGATTGTGATTGGTTGCTGTTGTTCTTGTTGTTGTTTTGTGCGAGTGCGTACGTGTATGTGTGTGCGTGTGTGTGTATAAGTGTGTGTATGTGTGTGTATGTATGTATGTGTGTGTCTTTGGGTATGTGTATGTGTTTACGTGTGTGCGTGTGTGTGTGTGTGTGTGTGTGTGTGTGTGTGTGTGTGTGTGTGTGTGTGTGTGTGTGTGTGTGTGTGTGTGTGTGTGTGTGTGTGTGTGTGTGTGTGTGTGTGTGTGTGTGTGTGTGTGTGTGTGTGTGTGTGTGTGTGTGTGTGTGTGTGTGTGTGTGTGTGTGTGTGTGTGGTGTGTGTGTGTGTGTGTGTGTGTGTGTGTGTGTGTGTGTGTGTGTGTGTGTGTGTGTGTGTGTGTGTGTGTGGTGTGTGTGTGTGTGTGCGTGTGTGTGCGTGTGTGTGTGTGTGTGTGTGTGTGTGTGTGTGTGTGTGTGTGTGTGTGTGTGTGTGTGTGTGTGTGTGTGTGTGTGTGTGTGTGTGTGTGTGTGTGTGACTATGTGTGTGTCTATTTGTGTGTCTATTTGTGTGTGTGTATGTATGTGTGAGCTTGAGCGCATGTGTTCGCGCGCGCATGGTGCCTGCTTGCATGCACGTATGTACATAAAGCGTGTGTACACATATGTGCGTTCATGTATCACTACACTTCCCTACACAACTGAGTGCACGTGTGCTTGAAAACATTTATGTAAATAAAAACTCGCGTTCATTCAAACGATTAAAAACGCGTGTGTGTGCATGACATGGCGTGCATGTGTGCATGTGTGCATGTGCCCCAGACACCTCCTCCTCCTCCTCCTCCTCCTCCTCCTCCACCTCCTCCTCTTCCCTGAAGGCAACACGAATCTTCGCTGCTCACCTTGACTTCCACACCACCTACTACAACTATCCCCTTCTTCACAAAGCCACCTTCAGTACACGTTCCCCTATGTCTCCGTACACCTGCTGGGGCCAGACACATCGAGGTGTAGTCTGTGTACAATACACCTTCAGTTTCATTAAACCTCTAGCTCAGTATTGTTTTCGCCAAAACAGTATAAAGGAAAAGCAAGGTAGAAAGTAGTTCGACCTACTATATACAGTGTAATACAATGCAATAGAGTGTAATTTTATGTATGCGATGTAAACTATATCAATTGGTTTGTTGGTGTATTAAGTATGCATGTATGGATGTATATATATGTATGTATGTATATTATTTACGTATGTATACATGTCTGTATGTGCATATGTATGTATTATTTACGTATGAATGTGTGTATGTACCCATGTATGTATGATTTATATGTATAATTTTTATGTATGTATGTATGTATGTATGTATGTACGTATGTTGTAAGTATGCATTTATGTATGTATGTATGTATGTATGTATGTATGTATGTATGTACGTATGTTGTAAGTATGCATTTATGTATGTATGTATGTATGTATGTATGTATATGTATGGTATGTATTAATTCAAACAGATATTAAAATAAGAACACTGTATTCTACATTTGACAATGGCTACATCATCATATAAAAACATGATGGTAAAAATAAATCCAAGATTCCTTATTATGAATATAAAAACAATTACTCAATACTACTAAAGAACTGAGTTTAGAATATGTGAAATTATTAACAAGGAGAGGTGTCAATAAATACTCAACGACAGAACTGCAGGACACAAATATTTGAAATAAAATTCATAACGGTTATTCTATGTTAATATGCCATGATAACTACTTACCAAGTTAATATTTGCATATAAGTTGACTGCACATTGGTCAAAGTTGTGTAAATAATTGTTTGATTAGGTCACCAAGTGAATAATTAAGAAAAATCTAAACACAGCACTATACACAACAAAGACAAACGAATGATTATTGTCGATATGACGTCATTGACACTAAATGTCGATTTACAAATTAGAAAATGTCCATATATAGAAAGAAGGTAGTTTTTTTTAATATACCATTAATATGGGCTATTCGTCAAATAATTAGTCTTATAACAATGAAATTTTTTTCTGAAGTCAAATAAAAATGTGTCTAATGGAAAATGTAGATCGATTGTTCGAAACTATGAATACTTGACTCGAATCGAATGAAAATATCAAACACGTAATTTTAAAATCATGAACAATGATTTACTGATTATTGAAAATTCTTACAAATGAAAAAAAAATTCTTACTGATGTATAAAGAAAAAAAATATTCAAATTGTAAAACATATATTGGTTAAGCTGTAGTCAACGGTCATGTATCCTAAGACATTGAAAAAAAAATGGAAACCGTTAAGATATCTAGTCGACGACTTCCTTAAACAGTTTGTCGATTTCACTGGCTTTACAAAATGTAATCAATATTTACAAGAAAAACAAAACGTATTAACAGATTTTTTTATGGATAAAAGGACTATATTTGTAGCTCTATTATGTAGAAATGTGTAGAAAATTTTAGTATTTGAAGAAATTATTCTATATACACACGTAATATATATTCAAATTCACAAACTATTAATGAAATATAAACAGATATCAAATATAAAAATTCTCAAATATTTCGCTGCATATAATGATTTTATTAGTTCAGTCCAGCTGCCGACAGGCGATTTCATTCAGCTGAAGGAAACTCACTCTGTGGCAAAAGTGAGGAAAGAAAAAAAAATTAAATAGCGTTAAGATGATCAGGAGAGAAGTGTGTGTGCGTGTGTGTGTGTGTGTGTGTGTGTGTGTGTGTGTGTGTGTGTGTGTGTGTGTGTGTGTGTGTGTGTGTGTGTGTGTGTGTGTGTGTGTGTGTGTGTGTGTGTGTGTGTGTGTGTGTGTGTGTGTGTGTGTGTGTGTGTGTGTGTGTGTGTGTGTGTATCTGTGTGTTAGAAAAAAGAGAAATATTACTTGACAAATTAGTAGAACAATTCATTACTTTTTAAATAATATAACACGAAGCCATTTCACTGATGTGGAATAATCAAGTCAGACAAACCCATCCAAATCACGTACTAACAATTTTTGATTTGCCAACTTTTTAGTTGGCACAAGTAAATAAACCTTTCGCAGTCGCAGGAGCACGCACGGCCAATTCTTTAATCGTGACAACAAAAAAGTCGGCGCATGCTCTATTTCTCCTTTGGTGAAATTTGCCTAGGCAGAACACAGTGTGACTAGTCCTGACACCTTACAACCAGCTCTTTAGTCACTTAATCCAATTTTTAAGTTGAGAGTGGGCACCCGGTTAAGTTACATATATATGTATATATATATATATATATATATATATATATATATATATATATACATATATATATATGTATACCAAAGGCTTTTTCCCCCTTACAAGGGAAGTAGCCAAAGTCAAAGGCATAAATCCACTCCCTCCCATTTCATCCCCATTTACTTCACTCCCATTCACCATCCCTCCCTCCCTCTCAATATTCTTGGCTCCTCCTGGGTCAGCAGCAATGCAGCAAGACACAGCACACACATACACGCGGAGGGAGTGAACATGAAGGGACGACCAAGGATGAGATGGATGGATGGGGTAAAAGGGGCAATGAGAAAGAGTGGCTTGTATATTGAGGAAAGAAGGGAGAAGACAGAAAACATCCTTACCTTTTCCTAAAGTTTTCTCACATATTTGTCTTACCACAAAAATCTGATCCACGCAACCCCCACCTGTCCAAATCCCACACTGTTCCTCACCAATTACTCCCTCTATTCCTCTCCTAATCCTCTCAATCAAAACTCTCCCATAAGCCTCCCCAACTACACTCAACAAACTGATCCCTCTGAAAATACTACACTTACATTTATCCCCTTTTCCCTTGTAAAGTGGAACTATACAGGTACTCCTCCAGTCCTCCGGCACTCCACCCTCTTTTAGACAAACATTAAAGAACCTCACCAGCCAGTCCCCCATCACTGTACCTCCCTTTTTTAGACACTCCGCATGATGCCCATCTAACCCAGGTGCCTTACCTGCTCTCATCATTTTAATAAATGCTTTCACCTCAACTTTTCTTATTTCTCTTTCACTTTACTTATTCATCAATGTCATTTTCTTAGCGCTTCCCACTGCAACTACATTTCCCTCCCTATCCTCCTTAACCTTTAGCAACTCCCTAAAATACTCTGCCCATCTTCCTCTAACTGCCATCTCGGTTAAGTTAACTTTGATAAAACAAACTGCGAAACTGGAATTTATGGATTAGGCACTGATGATATGAAGAACACAGATTCAAATCCAAACTGGATTGAAACACGAGGAGAAGGAGGAAGGGGAAGAGGAGGAGGAGGAGGAGGAGGAGGAGGAGGAGGAGGAGGAGGAGGTGTTGGAGGAGGGGAGGAAGAAGGAAGGTGAAAAAAGAGGAGGAGAAGGAAGAGGAAGAAGGAGGAAGGTAAAGGAAGACGAGGAGGAGGAGGGAGAAAAAAAAGAGGAAAGAGGAAAGTGAAGGAAGAGGAGGAAGGTGAAGGAAGAGGAAGAGGGGGAGTAGGGGAGGAAAAGGAGGAAAGAGGAAAGTGAAGGAAGAGGAGGAAGAAGGAAGGTGAAGGTGGAGGAAGAGGAGGAGGAGGAAGAAGGGGAAGAGGAGGAAAGAGGAGGAAGTGGAAGGTGGGAACAAAAGGAAAAGAAAAGGGTGAAATATGGAAACTGGAAGAGAAAGAGGGAGGAAGAAAGAGAAAGACAGAAAGAGAGAGAGAGAGAGAGAGAGAGAGAGAGAGAGAGAGAGAGAGAGAGAGAGAGAGAGAGAGAGAGAGAGAGAGAGAGAGAGAGAGAGAGAGAGAGAGAGAGAGAGAGAGAGAGAGAGAGAGAGAGAGAGAGGGAGAGGGAGGTGTTTGAAGGATAAGGAGCGAGAGAAGGAGTTACGATGAGGGAATACATTGGCAAATCTCGCCCACACCTCTATTATTGCCTCAGCAGACGTCGACAGAAATAAGCTCAAAAACGATTTAAACTACATGAAAAGGAAAAGGAAAAAAACAAAACATAAAAACAGGCCAAAAGGAGACCCTTTCGATCCACAACATCTAATATATATATATATATATATATATATATATATATATATATATATATATATATATATATATATATATGTAAACGATTTCATTCACCTTAAAATGAACAAGAACTCCTCATTCGTTATACCGATAAAGGAAAAATAAAATCAACACAATCAACACTAAGAAAGGATAAATCACTCCATCAGACATTCCACGTCTCCAAGTCATAAACAGGTTCAGAGGAGAGTCTTCCCTTAAGGGCGGGATTCGTATTGAGTATAAATGATCAAAACAACCTTAATGGCGTGGACGACTTCATTCTGGGAATTCCTGTCCTTCACAGCAACACCAGAAACTGAAGAAGACCTGACGATGTCTATTTCCGGAACATGACACCGAAACGTGCATTTGCCGTGACTCTCTTGCCAACTCGTGTTTTTTTTTTTTAGCAAAGAAAGAAGTTAAGAAATAAAATACTTGCAGATTCGTAAGAATGATTCACTCCTTTGTGATGTAAAATGAATTTATAAGTAAATACATAATAATAAATAAATAAATAAATATATAAATACAAATGAAAAATAAATTAACAAAATAGTTAATAATGAGTAAATAGACAGAAATATAATTAGGGAAATAGTTGTATAAAAAGATATGAGAAGAAATACTTCAACATAAATGAATACGTACGTAAATTGAAATATACTTAGAAAAACATCTACATATGGAAATGATTATATAAACAGGAAAATTAATAACAAATAAACATGTAAGAAATATGAAGATGCTTATAAAAATATGACATATGCCTATACTGACTGAACGTTTAAGCAATAATAAATTATGACATTTTATAAAATAATCACTACAGTGCAGTTCAGTTACCCTAATATGACAAGTTTTCAAAATATTTCGTTCATCAAGCTTAGTAACAGTCACCCTTGTCCGAACCATTTCGAAAACACTAAATTCCTACAAGGACCTAATAATGATTGAAAGGAAACGGAACATTGAGGGAAATGATATAAACAATTCAAAATACTCTGGAATAGAAAATGTTGGAACTGCAAGTCAAATAATTTGCTGGGATTTTTTCATATAAAATAATAAAAAACAACAACAACAGAATTTAGAATTGCTTTTTTCTCATAGAGCTTCGCCTGTCTTCGCCATATATGGAGTTAATCAGCATTTTCTTATAATACACATACATATATATATATATATATATATATATATATATATATATGTATATATATATGCAATAAAAACACTAGGAGCGTGTGTTCACAAATGCGTAAGTAACCACTAGGAAAAGTAAACTAACGAAGCAGAGCGCTTTCGTATAATTACATCTTCAGTGCAGATACAAACTGCTTCGTTAGTTTACTTTTCCTAGTGGTTACTTACGCATATATATATATGTATATATATAATATATATATATATATATATATATATATATATATATATATATATATACATATACATCAGGCTCACCAAAAATGGCTTGACAAAGAAACTGAAAAAAATATTGCTAAAAAGAGACAGGCTTATAAGAAATAAAAGTACTCGGGTGCACCTAATGACTATCAAAATTATATAATAATACAGAGATTTAAAAAACGCAATAAAAACAAAAACGACAATACGAAATGAATATCGCTGATAAATCCAAAGAGAATCCCAAAGAATTCTATAGTTACATTAGAGATAAAAAGGTTATTAGGAATCACATTGGCCCACTATTATCTGCTGACGGTCAACTTGAATATTCAAATGAAGGAATGTGTGATATTTCAAACAACTATTTTAGCTCAGTATTCGTAAACGAAACACCTCAAAGTGAACTCCAAACTGAAACCTGTGAAAAATCTAGGGTGAACTTACTACGGTAAATATAACAAAAGAAAAAATTAAAAGGTGTATAAAGAAAATCAAAATCAATAAAACACCAGGGCCTGACGGTGGGCGCCCAAGAATCTTTAAGGAAATGGAAAATGAGATTGTTCTTCCATTAGAAATTATTTTCAAGAAATCCATCATATCCGGAGATGTCCCAACAGAATGGAAGCTAGCTAACGTTACTTCCATATTCAAAAAAGGTGACAAAAAGAAATCAAATAACCACAGGCCTTTTAAGCTTGACTTCAATCGTAGAAAAAATTATGGAAACTATCATCAAAGATACTATCAAACATAATTTAGAAAGTAACTGTTTGATAAATGATAGCCAGCATGGATTCAGACGGAAACGTTCTTGCGTGACTAACTTACCCGAATTCCACAACACAGTCATCGCGAATTATGACAAAAGAAACAATATAGATTTAATATATCTAGACTTTGCAAAAGCTTTTCATACCGTCCCCCACGAAAGGCTACTTACTAAATTAGTTTTACACGGAGTAAGTGGTAGGCTATTAACTTGAACTAGTAATTGGTTGAATGATCGAAAACAGAGAGTTGTTCTAAATGGCAAAACTTATAGATGGAAAAATGTTATGAGTGGAGTTCCTCAGGGTTCCGTTCTTGGGTCACTTTTATTCATAGTATATATAAATGATATAGACCACGAAATTAAATATATTGTCTCCAAATTTGCTGATGATACAAAACTGTGCGGAATGGCAAATGATCACTTAAATCAATTAGATATTCAAGAAGATTTAGATAAATTACAGTAATGGTCTAAAAAGTGGCTAATGAAATTTAACACAAGTAAATGCAAGGTTATGCACATAGGTAAAAATAACAGTAAGTACGATTACAAGTTATTTGGAAATTCGTTGACACAAATGCATAGTGAAAAGGATCTCGGCGTAATTATCAGTAACGATCTCAAATCATCTAAGCAGTGTATTTCAGCCTCTGAGAAAGCAAATAAGATTCTAGGACTGATTGCGCGATCTTTTGACTTCAAAAGTCCATCTCTCATTAACAAGCTATATAAATCGTTAGTTCGTCCACATTTGGAATATGCTGTTTCCGCATGGTCACCGAATCTCATTAAAGACATTGACAGATTAGAAAAAGTACAACGGCGAGCCACAAAACTGATTCCAAATATCAAAAATAAATCATACAAAAATCGATTAAAACCTAATCTGTTTTCCCTAAAAAAAAAAGCGTAGACTCAAAGGTGACTTGATACAGGTCTTTAAGATTCTTAAAGGAATTGACATCAAAAGTGACAACATTTTCACAATGAATGAGAATCCGACAAGAAATAATGGTCTCAAACTGTCAGGAAATAGATCTAATTTGGAAGTGGGTAGAAACAACTTCGCCAACCGTGTAGTTAATGAATGAAATAAACTTCCTGCAGAGGCAGTGCAATGTAGTTCAGTTCGAAGCTTTAAGATTAAGCTTTAAGATTAAGATTAAGATTAAGCTTAAGATTAAGATTAAGATTAAGCTTTAAGATTAAGCAAGATGCTGTAATGACTGCCATTTATTTTATATTATTTGTTTATTATTATTTGTCTGTTTATTATCATTTGCTTGATTTTCATTTATTATTAGATATCTGTTAATTCATTATTATTCACTATTTACCTGCTTGTCTATCATTTAATTTTACCCATGCATTTAGTTATTTTATTTATTATTGTTTATATTATTATATTTCTATTTATTTATTTTTATCATTATTATATTTTTTCTGCATCCGACCCATTATGGACCAAAAGGTCTCCTGTCGGCATGCTCTGCCTTTGTAATCCTGAGAGAGAGAGAGAGAGAGAGAGAGAGAGAGAGAGAGAGAGAGAGAGAGAGAGAGAGAGAGAGAGAGAGAGAGAGAGAGAGAGAGAGAGAGAGAGAGAGAGAGAGAGAAAGAGAGAGAGAAGGAGAGAGAGAGAGAGAGAGAGAGAGAGAGAGAGAGAGGGAGAGAGAGAGAAAGAGAGAGAGCGAGAGAGAGAGAGAGTAAATAAGGTTGATGTTATTATGCATGATTGATATGTGTGTAATTGAAAGTTGAAATTGGTGATATAAATATTAGATTAAGTGAATAACTCGCTCTCTCTTTCACTCTCTCCCTCTCTCGTTCGATTTCTTTTGAAATCAAATATCTGCCCACCAGATACATCAGCCTGAGAGTTTATAATTTACTGCTGGTAGACCAAACACGCACACATGCACACACATATATACACTTTTCTATATCTACATATATATATATATATATATATATATATATTATTTGTATATATAGATATATATATATATATATATATATATATAATATACATACATATATATAAATATATATATATACAAATAATATTTACATATATATGTACGTATATAAGTGTATGTATGTGTATATATATGTATATATATATACATACATACAATATTATTATATATATATATTTATATATATATATATATATATATATATATATATATATATATATATGGTGATGGACCTAGGTCTCTGAATAGACTCTTTTTTTATCAACTTCTTCAATGCACATTATCTATGCCCAGGACAACACAGTCACTAAATAAGAAGGAACCCATCCATCCCCCCTCCCCTCCGCCCCCCTCCCCCCCACAACCCAACCTCCGTCGGGTCTGCATTCCCGACCCCCAAATTGTCTCCCACCCCGATTGTTGGGGGTGAGGGGGGGAAGAGAACCCACCGGATGGGGGAACTGGGTGGGAGACAATTTGGGGGGTCGAGAATGCAGACCCGACTGAGGTTGGGTTGGGGGGAAGGGGTGCGGAGGGGAGGGGGAGTGAGGAGGGTGGGAGGGATGAGAGGGAGGGGAAGTGAGGAGGGTGGGAGAGGGAGAGGGAGGAGGGAGGAGGGAGGAGGAGGGGGAAGGGAGAGGATGAGGAAAAGTCAATAGTGTCTAAATCTGTCCCAGAATTTTTTTTTATTTTTTTTATTTAATTTTTTATATTTTCTTCCTCATTTTTCTTATCTTCTTTGTATAAACAATCACATAACAAGGGCAGGCTACCAAATTCGTTACAAGACTCAAACCTTGGTATGCGTAGAGCCCTCCATGAAATATGTATTGTACAAACACACATGCACTGTACGTACATACATTATACCCAAATACATACGTCAAGACACATTTACAAAACACACGCGTGTATACATGTACACAAGCATTTATACACACACACATATATATATATGCATATATACACATATACATACAAGCATAAATGCTTACAAACACTCAGATACACACACATCCATTTATACATGCTCGTATATACATGCATACACACACATCCGTTTATTCATACACGTACATACATGCATACACCCATATATACATGCATATGTGCTTACATACATGCATACATACATACATATATACATACATACATACATACATACATACATACATATATACATACATATATATATACATGGAAACATATACCCTTATAGACACGCAGACATACATACGTACATACGTCCATAAACCTAG
>NC_134810.1:23497169-23499669 GCF_046742065.1 Oratosquilla oratoria | reverse complement strand
ATTGGAACACACCCTTGTCCTGATTTGAGCACTGCATCTTTAGTTTGCTGCCCGGTAGAGTAATAAATAAGTAAATAAATAAATAAGTAAAAACAGAGTAAATTATGAGAAATTAATAGATAATTGAATAGATATATGGATAAGTAAATCAATGAAATAAAACTATAACAAATAAAATATAAAGATATGAATAAGTATAAACAGATAACAGAAAGAACGAAAAAAGAAGGAAGAAAAAGAATCAAGAAAACGAAATCAAAGAAGACGAAACGTGAGAGGATACAAAAAAGTGAAAAAAGAAAGAGAAAAAATAAATAAATAAAAAAGTTCTCATCCCTTCTAAATGTGTGTGTGTGTGTGTGTGTGTGTGTGTGTGTGTGTGTGTGTGTGTGTGTGTGTGTGTGTGTGTGTGTGTGTGTGTGCGTGAGTGTCTATGTACGTGTTATATGTGCATACATACATGAGAACAGCCACACTGTCTATCAAGTCAACCACAGACCTTTCCGAATGTCTGAGAAAACCACCAACAGTAAACCATAAAGTAGGACTCCTCTCCACAAATAGGTGCTGAGAATCAGAATGCCACAAACATCCGATCCGCCCGATTCTGGCGCAACAGTTCAAAGAAGGCGTGCCATCGTCGACCCACAAGAAACAATGCAAAGTCAATTCCATTGTTCAGTTTTCTTCGTTAGCAACCACCTCACGCTATCTAGATTATCATCGACTAGACAAGTGTTCCTGAGGACGGGAAGGTGGGAGCATTTGATAAAGTATTCCAAGACTATTTTCCCCTTATTTTCGGTTATTACTTACATATTTTATTCTGGTTGACGCCAGTTGATTCCATTCATGATGTGAAAGTCGTAGAGTGCGGGGTGATTTAATAGAGGTATTCAAATGAGTCAGGGGCTTTAACACAGGTAATGCAGGCAAGGTCATCATACAAAGACAGGGCACTACTCACTGTAATGGATTTAAATTTGTCATATCTAAGTTTCTCCTTGATACGATGACGACTCCGTAGGCGTCATGAGGGTACACGAGGCTGCCGGCGCTGGGGTCTTGATTATACTTATTTTATAATTGTAGCTGAGTGACCCCGAATTCTGTCAACTGTTTTGATCACATTTTCTGTTTTTATTATTACTCAAAGTGAAAGAGAACGAATAATACAGCAGTGACTTCATATTTCATAACGCGACTAGTGTGATGCATCGTACATTAGGCATCCGATGTTGCGCGCGAGAATTTGACTCGTATTGAAGAGGTTAAGAAGGAAATAGGCAAATATTTGTTTACCAACAGAGTGGCGCTGAAATTATTGCTTGTTTTAAGAGATGAGAAAACTTTATGGATAGGGATGACAGGTGGTAGGGGACATGGAACTGCCTAGTGTAGGCCTTATGGTCTCTTGCAGTCTCCTCCATCCTTACGTTCTTCTGTTAACTGTCATTTTAATTCATGGCTGGGGTAAGTTGATAGAACCTGTGTGTGAGTGAAGCATCGCGCCTCCTGGCGTATGCCCACCAACTGATGATGAATTCCTCATGGGCAATACCACACCGAGAATCTGGGGTACCAAAGAAAGGAATAAAATCACCTGGCGGGATGGGGCTAGAGGACGCGTGTGATTGGTTCATTTGTTCCTGCAGCGGTGCGAGATTGTCCACAGGGATAGAAGCGCTGGTAAAGGACATTCCATAACAACAACAACGACAACAACAACAGTACTCAGCTGGTGCTGTCGATAATCCAGTCACAATAAGATTTTTTTTTTCCTTTTCTAAGCCTTTCCTCTCTTTTTCGTTTTTTTTTTCTCTCTTTCTCTTTCTCCAAATCTTTTCTTTCATCTTTCCAGATTAGCTACGTTCATTTACGATCGTTCACACTCGTTCTGTACTTTCGTTCCTCTCCACACGTTCTCTGTGCTTGAGCAGTGATGCAGTGCAACACAGCCTAATGGAATTTGTCATTGTCTAAGGAATATATGTCACTGTTTGGGATAAATATGTCACTGTCTCAGTGAAATATGTCACTGTTTGGGACAAATATGTCACTGTCTGAAATCAATCTTTCACTGTCTGAGTGAAATCTGTCACTGTCTGAGGGAAATCTGTCACTGTTTCAAATAAATATGCCATTGTTTGGGACATATATGTCGCTGAGGAAAATAATCTGCCACTCCTTGGGACAAATATGCCATTGTTTGAAATTTATCTATCACTGTTAATCTTAATTCAGATTTCAATATTCATGAATTCATTTATCAACAGTGTAACCGGAAATTGGCGGTGTTCACTGATTCTGTATTAGCAACGATTTAGAAAAAATAATTGCAGTGCTTATTAAACTTCAGGTATCTTTCACCGTTATTTTTCGGTATCAAGTGGCAAATTTTATGTATTCGCTTCTCATTTGTGTTATTGTTGATAACGACGCTTCTTTTGTTAAAAAAAAAAAAAAAATCAGTTTCTTAACTGTGTTTATATTGCATTGT
>NC_134810.1:23472169-23477169 GCF_046742065.1 Oratosquilla oratoria | reverse complement strand
CGGATTTGCTCGGATTTATTGATGGACAAAGGAGGGTGGGGTGGAATAGGCTTAACTCTCTCTCCACCCCAACAGTTCATTATATATATATATATAAAAATACCCCGTGTGGGGGGTGCTACAGAAAGTTTTACACAAGATCAAAGCCCTATCACTACAGAGAGAGAGAGAGAAAGAGAGAGAGAGAGAGAGAGAGAGAGAGAGAGAGAGAGAGAGAGAGAGAGAGAGAGAGAGAGAGAGAGAGAGAGAGAGAGAGAGAGAAGGAGAAAGAGAGAAAGGCCCATTGATCTAGTGACTACCAACGAGAGCGACGACAAGACTGGGGCGGAGCAAGGCGTGATGAGCCTCCCCCCCTTCCCCCCTCCTCCCCCCCCTCCTCCGGAAAGGGGGACAACAGAAAGGTTAAGTGGAAGACAGTTGTCAAGCGGACCGACCGGGGGAGGTGGGAGAAAGGGGGGAGAGTAGAAAGGTGGGAGGGGGGAAGAGGAGGGGGGCGGAATGTGGAGAGGGACTGGAAGGGAGTATGAAGTACGACTGAGAGCAAAGAATTTGGAGGAGGAGGAGGATAAGGTGAGAGTATGGGGGAGTAGGAGGAGGAGGAGATGAGGGTGAGGGTAAGGGCGGGAGGAAGGAAGGAAGAAGGAAGAGAAGGAATAAGAGGCGTAGTAGGAGGAGAAAGAGATGGAATGGAGGAGGAAAAGGAGAGAAGGAAGAGGAGGAGGAGGAGGAGGAGGAGGAGGAGGAGGAGGAGGAGGAGGAGGAGGAGGAGGAGGAGGAGGAGGAGAAGGAGGAGGAGGAGGAGAAGGAGGGTCTTGCAATAGGCGGGGGGGTTGCGCATGCGTATATATACGCAAGTGGGTGTCACGGTGATATGTAGGGCACTCATAAATCACAGTGTTTATGTAACGTACAATCACAGAAACACGTACACATACGCAAAGGCAGATCTTAATTCTACATACAAACATTATGTATATATACATGTATAAGTATATATATATATATATATATATATATATATATATATACGAGAGAAATTTGCTAGTGACAGCGACATTAATATGATCATCTTTATGACAGTCGCATGTAGGACTCGAACCTACTGCTCAACCATCGTAAGATAACCGTACAATGCCTTAATCCTCTCAGCCACAGAGGCTTCAAAAGTTTTGTAAGATTAAGGCACTGTACGGTTATCTTACGATGGCTGAGCAGTAGGCTGGAGTTCTACATGCGACTGTCATAAAATGATCATATGTATATATATGTATATATATATATATATATATATATTTATATATATATATATATATATTTATATACATATATATATATATATATATATATATATATACATATATATATATACAGGGTGACCCAAAAACAGACCCCACACACACTCTTTGTGATATATCCTTCATTCATTCACTAATCACCTTTATTTTCCAGGATATGACAGAAGCAAAGCCTGTGAACACAATTAGATCTCAATGGAAGCTCCAGCAAAGAATATAATGCGTCAAACATTACTACAAGACAGGTTCATTCAAGAAAGTGCAGAACACCTCCGTGCATCAGTTCGAACGTGAAACAGCCACCTCCAAAAGCAGAATTCAGGACTGGGTGGACCACTTCGAGGAATATGGGACAGTGGAGAACCTCAATGGAGCCAGCGACAACCGTCCAAGCCATTCAAGACATCCCCAAGAAGCGTACAGCTGAGCTGGTCGAGATCGTTAGAGAGTCAGTTCAGAAGAGTCCGAAACGCTCTGTGCGCAAGCGAAGTCAGTCCCTCGGTATATCCCGTGAGACTTGCAAGAAAGTGCTAGTAATGGATGTAAAGGCCTACCCATACAGAATACAGACGAAGCAGACCCTTACAGCCTCAGACAAGGAGCAGAGAAAGGCTATGGCAGTCAAGATACTGGAGAAGATCCAGGAGACCCCAACTTTCCTTAAACTCACTCGGACCTCAGATGAAGCTCACTTCCATCTTGAAGTAAAGGTAAACTCGAAGACAAATGTCTTCTGGGGGACCTCCAGATCCAGCCAGAGCCATCATCGGGTCATTTTTCATCGAGGTTTCAGCAAGATGGAGTAAGCTCTCACACCTCAAACATGTCCCGAGATTGGCTGAAAGAGAACTTTGCTGACCGTGTGATCAGTCTCAAGACTCATTTAGAGTGAGCACCTCACAACCCTGACCTTAGCCCCCCAGATTTCTTTCTCTGGGGCTACGTTAAAGACAGAGTGTAAGCAGGAAGACCCAGAACCATCAAGGAAATCAAGGAAGTCATCAGGAAGGAGATCAGAGCCATTCCTCGGTCCGTTTGTAAGGACGCCATAGACAATTTTGTGCTGCGCCTCAAGAAATGCACAGCGCTAGATGGAGGTCGTCTCGAACACATGCTCTAGAATAAAGAATAAAAGTCCAAAGACTCTCATGTTTTGATATAATGATTTAAAGACGGTGAACTAGTTATCGTCAAATTTTCATGCAAAAATTTTAAAAAGGAGGCCTATTGAAAGTTGGGGTCCGTTTTTCTGGGGTAATCATGTATATATAAATAAATAAGTAAATATGTATATATACATATATACATATATATATATATATATATATATATATATATATATATATATACATATATATATATATATATATGTGTGTGTGTGTGTGTGTGTGTGTGTGTGTGTGTGTGTGTGTGTGTGTGTGTGTGTGTGTGTGTGTGTGTGTGTGTAATAAAATCACTTGGAAAATAAAATGAAAGGTGACCGAACGTTTTCGTCTATCTAAGACCTTTGAAAATGTTTTAAATAGAAGAAAACGTTCGGTCATCTTTCATTTTATTTTCCAAGTGGTTTTATTACACATTTTGTGAATCACGTATTTTTGTGATTTATTCGCATATATATATATATATATATATATATATATATATATATATATATATATATATATATGTGTGTGTGTGTGTGTGTGTGTGTGTGTGTGTGTGTGTGTGTGTGTGTGTGTGTGTGTGTGTGTGTGTGTGTGTGTGTGTGTGTGTGTGTGTGTGTGGTGTTAACAATAAATAAATAAATCCATCTTATACAATTAATAATAGAACTATTACAATTGCACAATCATAAACATTTACGTTGTTGAACCAAAGAAGTACTTTCAACAACCTTTACAAGAACGCCCCTGCGGACCCGAGGCACACAGCTTTCTCCTATGTTGGAGACTCTCCTTTACTACCTCTCTCTCTCTCCAAGGATAGAAGCGCTGGTTATCACAGACAAAATCTTCACAATTTCCCCATATACATGAATACACACAAATACATATGTATATACATATACATACATGACATTTAATGTATACATACACTTAAATATACATACGTACATACACTCAAACATACTCGTCTACACCCTTGTATACATATACATACGCACATGAATATGTACACAGGCACGCACACGTACTAGTGTACACCCGCTTTCATCACAACTTGAAAAAAAGATCAAAGGTAATCAACTGAAGCAGACAAAAAAAAAAAAAAAAAAAAAAAGCGATGGACGGCCAGCACTTTATCAATGAATGAAATTGCTTGGTATTGGTGTGAGTATAATTAAATGATTAATCAATTGTTTGTTTGATTAATATTTTTCATTTTTTTTCCCTTTCTCCCTGAACCTCCTCATCCTTGATCACCTTTCGTCTTTTCTCTCTTTTTCTTAAATTCTCAAACGACTTGTTCCACACCACTCTCACTCTCACTCTCTCTCTCTCTATCTCTCTCCCTTTCACTCTCTCGATGAGTGGAGAGGAGAAGTATACAAATGGGAATAATGGGGAGAAATGAAGAGTAAATGAGGAAAAAAGAGAAAGAATTAAAAGTAAAAATAAGAAGAGGAGGGAAGAAAGTGAAAGTGGAAGGAGGGAGTGGGGGTAAGGAAAGCGAGGAAGGACAAGGGGGGGCAGGGGTAGTAGGGAGCGGAGGAAAGGGAAGGTTAGGGGGAGGGAAGGGGAGGGAATAGAGGGAAGGAGAGGGGGGAGAGGATAGAGGGAAAGAATATGGGAAGCAGGAGGGGGAGGGAAGGGGGAGGGAGAGGGGTAAAGTAGAGGGAAGAAGGAAGGGGAGTATAGGATGGAGGGTGAAGGGGAGTGTAAGGTGAAGGGGGAACGGGAGGGGGAAAGGGAGGGGAAGTGAGTAAGGGGAGAAGAAAGGGTTGTGGGCGAGTAGGGGGAGAAGATGGGGAGGGAAAGAGGATTGGGGGAAAGAGTAGGGAGAAGGATAGAAAATAGGGGAAGATGGAGAGGGAAGGGGGAGATGGAGAGTGGAGGGGGAAAGGGAATGGAGGTGGGAGAGTTGGAGGGGAAAGGGAGAGAAGGAGGGTGGAGGGGAAAGGAACAGGAGGAGAGGGATGTGGAGGGGGAATGGGAGGAGGAATGTGATGAGGGGGGGAAGATGAAGGGGGAAGGAGGAGATGGAGAGTAGAGATAAAAGGGATAAGAGGAGGGTTAGGTGGAGGAGGAGGTGGAGGAGGAGGTGGAGGAGGATGGGATGGGGGAAGGGGGAGATGGAGAGGGGAGGTGAAAGAGATAGGAGGAGGAAGATGTGGAGAGGAAGGGGAAGGGAAGAGAGAAGGGTAAAGGAAGGGGAAAGGAGGAGGTAGAGAGTGGAGGGGAAAGAGGGAGGGGGAGTGGAATGGGAAGGGGAGAGGGAAAGGGAAAGGGGTGGGGAAGGGAGAAGGGGTAGAAGTATGGAAAAAGAGGATAAGGGGAAAGGGGAGAGAGTAGGGGAAAGTGGAGAGGAAAGGGGGAGATGGAGAGTGGAAGTGAAAAGGATAGAAGGAGCAGAAGAGGAAGGTGGAGGGGGGATGTACTCGTAGGAGATGGAGAGTGGAGGGGAATGGGATACGTGGAGGGGTGGAAGAGGTGGAGGGGGAAGGGGACTTGGAAGGAGAAGGGGGATGGGGAGATGGACAGTGGAGGTGAAAGGGATAGGAGG
>NC_134810.1:23462169-23464669 GCF_046742065.1 Oratosquilla oratoria | reverse complement strand
GGAAGAACAGGAAGAGAGAGAAAAGAAAGAGGAGGAGGAGGAAGGAGAAGAGGAGGAGACGCAAAATGTTAAAGAAGGAAGAACGGGAAGAACAGAGAGAAGAAGGAGACAAGGGGGATATGAAGAGAGAAGAGAGAAAAAGAGTAAATTGGTGTACAGTGGAGTAAAGAAAAGAGAGAAAAAGAGCAAAAATGGACAGCGAGAACAGATAAAAAGAGGAATGAGAGGAACAGATATAGAGAACAGATAGATAACAGAATAAGATTAACAGAAGAAATATATAAAAAGAGGAAAGAAAAGAGGAGAAATAGAGAACAGAACGATAGAAGAAACAGATAAACAGGAAAAATAGATAGACAGAAGAAAGAAAAGAAAAATAGAGAACAGATAAACAGAAGAAATAGAGAAACAGAAATAGAGAAGAGATAGTAGAAATAGATAAACAGAAGAAATAGAAGAACAGAAATAGAGAAGAAATAAACAGAAGAAATAAACAGAGGAAATAGAATAACAGAAATAGAGAACAGATAAATAGAAGAAATATATAAAAAGAAGAAATAGATAAACAGAAGAAATAAAAGAACATAAATAGAGAACAGTTAATAGAAGAAATAGAAGAACAAAAACAGAGAACAGATAAACAGAAGAAATAGAAGAACAGAAATAGAGAACATATAAACAGAAGAAAAAGATAAACAGAAAAAAAAGATTAACAGAAGAAACAGAAGAACAGAAACAGAGGACAGATTAACAAAAGAAAAAGATAAACAAAAGAAAAAGATTAACAGAAGAAATAGAAAAACAGAAACAGAGAATAGATAAATAGATTAACTAGATGAGCAGAAGCAAAATGAACATTAAAGACAGATAAAGAGAAAAAAAAAGAGGGCTAGGAAAAGTGAAATACAGAATATAAAGAAAATAGAATAGAAATTCGCAAAGACGAAAACCACTGACGCCTTAGATACAATGACGTACTCGTATGATTTTATTCTGGCTGAGCACCTCGCAGTGAAAGTGGGAGGAAGGAAGGAAGGAGTGGAGAGACGACGAGAAGAGGAAGGAAGAAGGAAGGAGGAGTTGGAGGAGGAGAAGAAGGAAGAGGTGGAGGACGAGAGGGAGGAAGAGGAGGAGGAGGAGATGAAGGAGGAGGAGGAGGAGGAGGAGGAGGAGGAGGAGGAGGAGGAGGAGGAGGAGGAAGAGGAGGAAGATGTGGAAGATCGAGAGGCGCAGACGCTTAACCCTTCTCCTCCTCCTCCTCCTCCTCCTCCTCCTCCTCTTTCTCCTCTTCCTTAACTTGTGGAGTGGGTGAACCCGGAGAGTTGAACGTACGAACGGACGAACGTATGGGAACGTTGTTGCAGAGGGAAGTGGCCAAAACCACAGCTTGTAAATCAGGTGGAGGAGGAGGAGGAGGAGGAGGAGGAGGAGGAGGAGATGGAGGAGGAGGAGAAGGAGGAGGAGGAGGAGAAGTGGGAGGAGAAGTGGGAGGAGGGGGAGGAGGAAAAAAGGAAAAGGAAAAGAAGGAGAAGGATGAGGAGATGAGGGAGATGTTAGAAAAGAGTAGGAAAGGGAAAGAAAGGAGGAGCAAAAGGAGAAGAAAGAGGAGGACGAGGAGGAAGAGGAGAAGGAAGAAAGGAAGAAAAGGAGGAGAAAAATGAAGAGTAAAGGGACGAGGAGAAAGAAGGGGAAGAAGGGAAGGGGAGGGGTAGGGGAAGGGGAAGAGGAGGAGGAGGAGGAGGAGGAGGAGGGAAAGGAAGTGAAAGAGAAATCGAGGTAAAAGGAAGAGTAAAAGGAGAAGGAGGAAGAGGAGGAGGAGGAGGAGGAGGAGGAGGAGGAGGAGAAGGAGGAGGAGAAGGAGGAGGAGGAGGAAGAGGAGGTGGAGGAGGAAGAGGAAGAGGAGGAGGAAGAGGAGGAGGAAGAGTAGGAGAAGAAGGAGGAAGGTGGACTGGAGGCTACGGTCGAGGTCGGACGAGTTGGTGTCTTCACACCCTTCAGATCCTTCTCCTCTTCAGAGGAGGACGAAGAGAGGGAGGAGGAGGAATAAGAGGGATAAAGGGAGGAGGGACAATGGAATGAGGACACGAAGAAGAAGATGAGGAGGAGGTGGGGAGGACGAGGACAAGGGGTGAGGAAGTGAAGGAGGGGAAGGGGCGAGGAGGACGAAGAGGAGGAGGGGCAGAAGGAAGAGTGGGAAGAGGGCGAAAAAAAGAGGAGGGAGAGAAAAGAGGAAGTAGAGAAGCAGTGGTCGTAAATGGAGTAGGAGGAGGGGAATGGGGAGAAGGAGGAGGAGGAGGAGGAGGAGGAGGAGGAGGAGGAGGAGGAGGAGGAAGGAGAGAGGATCTCCGCTTAACACGGCGGAGGCAACAATTTCCAATGACTGGATACTAATGTGATCATTGAACTCTCCTGACTTGGACTGTAGGGATGGGACGGACGTCTCACTGGGAGATTGCATGGAACGATTATACAAAGGAGAAGGCCGAGTTAGGATGAGTAT
>NC_134810.1:23447169-23449669 GCF_046742065.1 Oratosquilla oratoria | reverse complement strand
GGAAGGGAGATGGAACAGGAGGGAGGGGACGGCTGGAGGAGGTAGTGAGAGAGAGAAAGGAAGGAGAAGGGGGAGGGAGAAGGGAGACAGGAGTAGGGGGGAGGGGAGGGGAGAGGGGAAGGAAAAGTGAGGGAGGAAGGGAAAAGGAAGAGGGAGGAAAGGTGAAGGAGAGGAGGGAGAGGAGAAGAAGGGAGATGATAGCAAAGTGATTTTATTCGTTCAAGGGATACTGGAATCAATAAACGGTTACAAATGAATAGATAAAAAACGTATAAATGAATATATAAATAAATAGATAACTAATAAATAGATAACCAAACAAATGAATAAATGGATAATTACATAAACAGAAAGTAACTATATATTAATTTGATAAATAAGAAAAGAAAATAGAAAAAATATATATATAAAAAAAAGACTTGATCAACCCTTTCACAAAACGAGATTTTTTTTTTTTTTTTTTTTTTTTCCCTCAGCTTCCGCTGCGTGATTTACGATGATGAATGGCAGGAGGGGCCACTGACCAAACAGACGGATCTGGGCAACTCTCGGTCCATTTGCGAGGTCAGTTGAAAATAGAGATAGACAAAAATAAAAAATAAAAAATAAACAAATGAATTAATGAATAAAAGTCAAGTACCCAAAGAACTCTCTATAGATCTTTGATTATTTAATTTATTCACTGATTCATTTATGATTTAATTTATTTGTTTATTATTTTATTGTTTATTAATATACTAATCTATTAACTTGTTCATTCATCTATTTACTTAATAATTTATTTACTTAGTTTGATAGTTAATTTGTTTATCTATTTATCTAAGATATCCTTCTAATCTCTCTTGTAAATAAATTGAAATAAAAGGGAAAGTTCACATTGTCAAAGTCTAGCCCATGAAGGAAGACGAAACAACAATGTTTTATTCAGACTGCCGTCAAGCAATTTTATTAAGTTGAGGGAGACCTCTCGCAGTTAACAAGCTGTCTAATTAAAACCCTCTAATACGGTGACATTTCATTAGCTGAATGAAATCGCCCGGCGCCAACAAATACAAAGGTCACTGCGGTCATGACCTCAACAGCTGAGGTCAGTGACCTCTGATGGCGCCCGGGTCTCGCATTTTCCTTCTATTCGCGGGTTCGAGTCCTGCACTCACTTCTCTCCGATTCCCAACAGGGACTGTGTGTTATCTGTCCCCCCAACAAAGCGCATCATAAGGCAAAGGTAACGGTTTCGGCGGCAGCTACTCAGCGCCTCCTGGCGTAGGCTCCTCGCCACCTTTACCTTCAGTCAATCGTATTTTGTTGATTGGGTTCAACGAATCGAAAGGGGTTGAATTCTATACGAAGGTTATCAAATTCCATACGACAGGGATGAAAAAAATCGAACATTTTGGCAACGGAATCCTCTATCCTTTTTTTCAAAACTGAATATCAGTACGGTCTACTACGGTCTCAATCTCTCTCTCTCTCTCTCTCTCTCTCTCTCTCTCTCTCTCTCTCTCTCTCCTGTTCAGGGAGAAATTCCCTTATATATATATATATATATATATATATATATATATATATATATATATATATATATATTCCCTGAAATTCCTCAGTTTTTTTTTCTTAATAAACATCAATATTGTCCGACATGTTCTAAAAGAATGAAATAAAAATAAAATAAAATAAAATAAAATTAGATTAAATAAAAAAGATAAAAATGAAAGATTTTTTTATTATTCCTCATCTGTTCAATCTAAACCGAGTGTGGATGACGAAAACGACCTCATGAAGGCCTCTTGGACACCAAAAGACTGGAAGCTTCTGCAAGACTCTTCGCCAACTCACAGAAGCTCCTCTGAAGACGCTTGGAAGGTCTCTTTGCAGAAGTTTTTTTTTCTGAGCTATATCGTCCAAATTAATTAGCTTTGATCTTAGATGAAAGAGAGAGAGAGAGAGAGAGAGAGAGAGAGAGAGAGAGAGAGAGAGAGAGAGAGAGAGAGAGAGAGAGAGAGAGAGAGAGAGAGAGGATAAGAACATGTCGACCTACACAGAAACGTCATATATACATGTATGTATGTATGGATGGATATATTCAGTGTGTGTTTTGTGTGACAGATGATAGCTTTCCATACATAATATTAAAGTAAAAGCTCTACGATTTTTAGAAGACAGCTTGTTTCTTACTAAAACAAAAATAAAATAAAATAAAATATAATAAAATAGAATAAAATAAAACAGAATAAAAATATAAACTTAGGTTGGAGTCTTCGACAGTATGCAAAGAGGTTAACGTTTAATTTCCTTCCTCATTAAAATGTCTTGTAGCAAATATTCTAGTTAGCATATCTAAGCATTCAAGCTTATATAAATTAGTATTTATGCCAGTGGTATTCTTTAATTAATTCATTCTATCTGACGTCAGATTATTTTGTACATATCTAAGATGTCATTCGTAGAGCCATTCTTGAAATATGTCATTCAAGTTGACGTCAGACGATTTTATTCATTT
>NC_134810.1:23432169-23434669 GCF_046742065.1 Oratosquilla oratoria | reverse complement strand
GTCCGGATAATCGGGTCGACGCTCGGTTGCACTTTCCGGTTAATCGGGTTGCGGACGGAGATGCTCTGCCATCGCCGTCGTTGTCGCTGTTACCACTAAGTAACACAAGAGGATTGGGTTCAGTGATGGGAATCAAGGTAAGAGGTAGTTTTTGGCATAGTTGGAGGAGGAGGAGGAGGAAGAGGAGGAGGTGGAGGAAGAACTGCAGGAGGTAGTGGAGGAAGAGAGGTGGAAGAAGGAGGAGGAGGTAGAGGAGAAGAGGAGATGGTGGCGGAGAGGAAGGGGACGAGGAGGAGGTGGAAGAGGAGAAGGAGGAGGAGGAGGAGGAGTAGAAGGGGAGGTAGGAGGAAGAAGAGGAAGACAAAGAAGAGGAGGAGAAGGAGGAGGAGGAGGACAAAGAAGAGGAGGAGGAGGAAAAGGAGGAGGAGGAGGAGGAGAAGGAGTAGAAGAACGCTGAAGGGGAGGAGGAAGAGGAGGAGGAGGAGGAGGAGGAGGAGGAGGAGGAGGAGGAGGAGAAGTTTTAGAAGAACGCTGAAGAGGAGGAGGAGGAGGAGGTTGGGGAGGAGGAGGAAGGTAAAGAGGAGGAAGAATGGAGAGGAGATGAGAGAGAAGAAGGAAGTGGAAAAGAGAGAGAAGAGAAGAAAGAGAGGGGAGGGAAAAGAAGGAAGTGGAAAAGAAAAAGAGGAAAAAGAAAGAGAGGAGAGGAAGGAGAATGAAGGGGAAGAGAGGAAGAAGAAGAGCAAGAGCAAGAGGAAGTGAAAGAGGATGAGGAACAGGAAAAGGAAAAGGAGAATGGAGAAGGAGGAAAAGGAAAAGAGGAAGATAAATAATGCGAGTAAGAGGAAAAGAGAGAGGAAGATTAGGCGGAGTAGAAGTAGTCGTAGTAGTAAAAGGAGGAGGAAGAGGAGGAGGAGGACGAGGAGGAAGAGAAGTAGTAGCAGGAGTAGTAGTAGGTGGGAGAGAAGGAAGAGGAGGAAGTGAAGTAGTAGCAGGAGGAGTAGGAGGAGAAGGAGGAGGAAGAGGAGGAGAAGGAGGAGAAGGAGAAGGAGGAGGAGGAGGAGAAGGAGGAGGAAGAGCAGGATTCGTAGTAGAATGAAAAGGAGAGGAGGAGGAGGAGGAGGAGGAGGAGGAGAAGGAGAAGGAGGAGGAGGAGGAGAAGGAGGAGGAAGAGCAGGATTCGTAGTAGAATGAAAAGGAGAGGAGGAGGAGGAGGAGGAAGAGGAGGAGGTGATGCGTCCAATAATTGATTAACGTGAATCTTCTGGATGAAAAAATCGGGAGAAGTCAAATGAATTTTTGCTAATCATTCATAACGAAAAGTTTTGCAAATCAACCATGACATGCACGGAAGTCTTCAGGCTAACTCTGGTGATTGAAGATTTTCAAAATTTCTTGAAGATATAACTTCAAATTTCTGGATGCGTTTATAAATGGCAGATCTCAAAAGAAGAAGACGATGACGACGACGACGACGACGACGGCGACGACGACGACCAATATGGCGTCGAAGATGCATCCGATGATCAAGAAGTTGAGAAAAAGGACGAGGAGGAGGAAGAGGAAAAAGATGAGGAAGAGAAGAGAAAGAAGCAAATGGAGAAGTACGAAAAGGAAGAGGACGAGGAAGAAAACAAAAGCATAAGGAGGATGAGGATGAGAATGAGGATAATGATGGTGATAATGATGACGATAATGATAGCGAGTTTGATCATGACAACGCCAATGGCATAATGATGACAATAATGATCGTGATGATGATAAAGATGATGACGACGACGACGACGATGATGATGATGATGATGATGATGATGATGATGATGATGATGATGATGATGATGATGATGATGATGATGATGATGATGATGATGATGATGATGATGATGGCAATAATGACAACGACAATGATAATGACGACAATGTCATGATAATGATGATGATGATAGTACTGATAATTAATGATAATGACTGACTGACAATGACGATAATGCTAATAATAACAGCGACCTGTTGATGGTGTGATAGCGATAACAGTGACACTGATGGTGGCGATATTTTGCACACGTTTTGGTCGTGTTTGTCGGGTGTTGTTGATGAAGATGATCTCAGCTCCTCAAGGCAATGGGGAGATTAATCACGGCAGATAAGGAACCAAAACAGAAGGATGGGGACAGAGGAGGGGAAGGATAGAGGGAGGGAGGGATAGAGGGGGAAGGGATAGAGGGAAGGAGAGAGGATAGATGTAGGAAGGAAGGTGGCCTAGAGGTAAAGAGGAAACATAGGGAGGGAGAAAGGATAGAGAGAAAGAAGATAGTGGATGGAAAGAAGGATAGTCGGTCGGGGTAGGGTGGGCAGAGATAAAGAGGATAGAGGGATGGAGGGATAGAGGGAGGGAAGATAAACGGAGGGAAGGCTGGAAGGAGGGAAGGAAAGAGGTAGGGAGGATAGAGAGCGGAAAGGAGGATAGACGGTAGGGGTAGGGAGAGTACAGATAAGGAGAACA
>NC_134810.1:23424669-23427169 GCF_046742065.1 Oratosquilla oratoria | reverse complement strand
AATAGTAATAATAATAATAATGATAATAATGATAATAACAATAATGATAATAATAACTGATAATAATAATGATAACAATTATATTAACAATAATGATAATAGCAATAACAACACCACCACCACCAAACAACAATAATAATAATAATAATGATAATAATAATAATAATGATAATAATAATGATAATAATAATAATGATGATAATAATAATAACAATAATAATAATAATAATAATAACAATAATAATAATGATAATGATAATAATAATGATAATGATAATAATAATAATAATAATAATAATAATAATAATAATAATAATAATAATAATAATAATAATAATAATAATAATAATAATAATAATAATAATAATAATAATGATGATAGTGATAATGATAATAACAATAACAACTACAATGACAATTGTGATAATAACAGACAAAAAAAAATAAAACAAATGCATAAATAGATAAAAGGGGGACATGATGATCTGTAATACGAGAACAATGCGCGCACAGGAAACGCGCGGCGGACGCGGCCTGGGCGAGGCGACGCGCGAAAGACAAAAACGCGACCCGTCTCTCACGCCAATGACGCACCGTGTACTCTTCCTGCCGTCGACGGCACGACACCACGCCGTATAAGGCTCGTTTCACCCATGTCGATTTCTCGCCGTGCGCCGTCCACGACACGACGTCGTGTTCTCAATTAACTATGGGTGTCACGACCACGATTACATGTTAAAGCGTCCATAGACACCATGGTTGAAAGCACGAAGTCGTGTCGCAAACGGCGCACGGCGAAAAGTCGATACGTGTAAAACGAATCTAAACAGTAGAAGAAAGAAGTCAGAAAACGTTCCATGTGAAGACGAAGTCTTTGTTAATACAACGCTTCGTTCATTCGAAAGATGTGAAGTATGACAAGTGAAACAAGGAACGCAGTGTCGGGACGGTAAGGCCTGTGGAGGATCTGCCAGACACCTCCACTCTAATTACTCCATGGAGTGGTAGTATGGAGGACTAGTCTTCTATGGTCTACCTTGGAGGAGGAGGAGGAGGAGGAGGAAGAGAGTAGGAAGAGGAAGAGGAAGAGGAAGAGGAAGAGGAAGAGGAGGAGGAAGTTGTAGAAGGGATGATGGTGTCGGGGTTGGTGGTGAAGGGGGTGGTGGTGGTGGTGGAAGTTGGTGGTGGTGGCTGGTGGCTTAACTCCAAGCCAAGCGAAGTTAATTCCCAGCCGCAACAGGAGTATTTTTGTTTTGCCTTCCCAGCTCTATCATGTACAGACGAGTTATCAAACTACAGATAAAACACAACACAGTCTCGAAAGCGAACAGCGGCAGGAAGGATGAGGGAAAGTGGAGGGGAAGGGAAGGGAAGGGAAGGGAAGGAAAGGGAAGGGCAGAGAAGGGAAGGGAAGGGAAGAGAAGGGAAGGCGAGGGAAGGGAAGGGAAGGGAAGGGAAGGGAGTGAGAACAAAAGTTGGGAAAGAGGGAGAAGAGAAGGGTAAGAAGGAGGAGAAGGAGGAGGGCAGGGAGGAGGAGAACGACGAGGGCAAGCATGAGAATGAAGAGGAGGATAAGGAAGGAAAGGGAAGGGAAGGGAAGGGAAGTGAGAGGGAAGGACAAAAGTAGGGAAAGGGGAAGAAGAGAGGGATAAGGAGGAGGAAGAGGAGCAGGAGGACGAGGAAAAGGATGAGAATGAAGAAGGAATGGAAGAGGAGGAGGAAAAGGAAGGGAAGTGAAGGGAAGGAAGGGACAAAAACAGAAGTAGGACAACAGGAAGAAGAGGAGAAGGAAGAAGAGGAGGACACGGATGAGAAAGAAGAGAAACATGAGGAGGAAGAGAAGGAAGAGAAAAAGGACGAAGAGTAACGAGTTGGGAAAGGAAGAAGGAAATGGAAGGAAAAAGAAAGAAGTAAAAGGTGGGATGGGGTAGAAGAAGAGAATGAAAATAGGAAGGGACAAATGAATGGTGATGAAAAGGAAAGGGGGAAAGACGAGAAGGAGGAGGAGGAGGAGGAGGAGGAGGAGGAGGAGGAGGAGGGAGGAGGAGGAGGAGGAGGAGAGGAGGGAGAAGGAGAAGGAGGAGGAGAGGAGGAGGAGGAGGAGGAGAAGGAAGAAGGGGGAGGGCGTATAAAAAACAAAGGAAAAGGATAAGATGAAGGCAGAAGACGATAAGAAGAAGGAGAAGAACAAGAATGCAAAGGAGAAATAAGGGGAAGGTAAAGACGGACAAAAATAAAGAAAAAATAAAGGAGGAGGAGGAGGAGGAGGAGGAGAACGAGGAAATAAACTAGAACTAGGACACGAGTCCAAAGTATTTAGAGAGGAAATTCTTTCCCAGAGGTAGAAAACGAAAATGAAAAGAAAAGAAATAATCTCCTCGGTCGAAAGAGGAAAAAATCTTATCGCAAGAATAATTGAAGCGTCGGAGGAGGAGGAGGAGGAAGAGGAGGAGGAGGAGGAGGAGGAGGAGAAGGAGGAAGAAGAAGAAGAGGAGGAGTT
>NC_134810.1:23412169-23417169 GCF_046742065.1 Oratosquilla oratoria | reverse complement strand
TCATTATTATTAGTATCATTATCATTATTATTATTATTATTATTATTATTATTATTATTATTATTATCATTATTATTATTATTATTATTATTATTATTATTATTATTATTATTATTATTATTATTATTATTATTATTATTATTATTATTATTATTATTATTATTATTATCATTATCTCCCCGTCTTAACCATTTCTGCGCCGATTTGAGGAAGCGGCCTTGCGCTTCTGACCCAGGGCAGTGGGTGAAATGCAGGGATGACCCGTCATCCAGGAGGAGCCAAGATAAGAGGGAGGGAGGGATTAATGGGAGTGGAGTATGTGGGGATGGAATGGGTGGGGATGGTTTTTATGCCTTTGTGTTTTGGATACCTCCCTTGTAAGGGGGAAAAAGTCTTTGGTATATGTATGTATGTATGTATCATCACTATCATCATTATTACTATCATTATTATCATAATTATCATTATTATCATTATTACTATATATATAATTTTTTCTTGGTAGCAAATGGCGCCAATATGCTTACGATTATGTGCCTGGAGAAAATACAGCACCAAAGAAAAATATGGAAGACTAAAAAGAAAAAGAAAAAAGAAAAAGAAAAAATAATAATCATGAAAGAAATAAAAGAATGAATAATCTAAAATAACATTAATAACAATAACAACAACAACTGCAAATAATAAGAATTCTAAACTACCTCATCGACAGCTTCAGAGAAGAAAATCTCTGGCAGACGAGAGCAAACACAACTGAAGTCATACAATGGCGAACGTCATCCAAAAAACACTCTTCCCTCAATTCTTCTACTCCCATCTCCTCCACATATGTCTTCCCTCCACCATCTTCCCTCCATTCTTCCACTCCTATCTCCTCTATCTCTATTTTCCTTTCCCTGCTTCTCTCCATTCTTCTCCCTCCATTATTCTACCCCTTCCATTGTCTTCCCTCCATCTTGTCTTCCTCCCTCCCACCCTCTCCCTTCCTTCCTAAGACCTGAGAAGACAACCCAAGGAGCTTCACCCAATCAATATTTATTTAGAGTGATTACGTCATCGATGCTTGTGTCATCAGCAGCTCCCGGCTTTTCAGACACCATCGCCTTCAGCTTCAAGGACTTTTTTTCTTAAGAATATTTATGGATCGTGTGAGGTCCTTAGAAGACGTCGAAGCCTTATCACTTTCAGAAAACAAAAGACGGTTCCAATTTTTGGGAGTTTTTGTCCTCTTAGCCTCCCTCACCCCTCTACCTATTCTATCTATATACACCCAATGGCTTCCTCTTCCTTATAAAGCGAGGTAACCAGCCGTGGCAGTCACCCAGGCATGCACCCATTCATGCCCATCCAATACCCACTCGTCTTCCCTTTTTATCTTAAGCTCCTTGTTGATGAAGAGTCATCATATCTGGCCCATGCCAACTGCCCGTGTCAGAAGCAATGCAGTAAGACACAGCTACTACCGTGACAGAAACTAGATGATTTCAAAATTTCGTGAAGAGAAGAGAGGCTGGAGTTTTGACCCCTTGGTATCGTGGTACAGTGATGAGAGTATGGTCTTGGGAAAAAATTCCGTGAGGTTATGTTTTTGAATTCAATATAAAAAAATCGAGAAGAGACGAGAGGTTATCTTAACCTGTCAATACAAAAAAACGAAGAAGAAGAAGAAGAAGAAGAAGAAGAAGAAGACGAAGAAGAAGAAGAAGAACAGGGAAGAAGAAGAAGAAGAAGAAGAAGAAGAGCAGAATATCAGTTGTTGTCCAAGCCTCTTAAAAACCCTTTGTCAAATATCTACCACACTTATATACAACAATCCTCATACCACCACAGCAATTTTCCGCAAATTAATCATAACACAACAACCACAAAAGACACATTTGAATTATTCCGATGACAAACCGTGCATCAGGTTCAAGCGTTCCCAGTTGTACACACATCATCAAGACGAACGGTGCAATGGCTCATTAAAGTACCGTGGTTTTCTTTCGATTCTTGCGCACGTACTGGGCAATTACAAAGGGATCGCGCTACAGAGAGGCCGTCATTAAGGTAACTGCTAAGCCAGATGCGGTTTTCACATCCCTAGAAGACTTCCAGACGGATGTATAACGGATGTCGACGAAGTCCGGAACTCGTAAACAGATTGAGGAAGTTCTCTTCCATAGTTCCTCACATGATTGGAAACTAAAAGAGTATATATAATAATGACAATAAATAAATAAACAAATAAGTAAATAAGTTATATTATATAAAAATAAACAAATATTAATAATATATGAGAAATAAAAAAGAAAGAAATAAACAAAATAGATAGATGTTTTCTTCCATAGTTCCTCACATAATTGGAAACTAAAAAAATATATATAATAAATAAATGAATATATAAATAAGTGATAATAATATCTAAAAAATAAACAAATAATAATAATATACAAAATAAACAAACAAATAAACAAAATAATAGGCAAATAGATAAATGAATAGAACAAAATAGATTAATAAATAATTTCATGCGTCCACTCATCTGTTCGCATATTACACATTTACTTTTTATTTTCTATTCCTCACTTTTTTTAGGTGATGGAAGTAAAAGTATCTGGCCTCATTGTAAATATGAAAAATCTTATATTCATTTATTTTCTTTCTCATTTGTTCAAAATTTAGACATTTTTTACTAAAACTGTAAAGTTCCCTCGACAAAGCGAAACAATTTTCCTATCATTCATAAAAAATCAATGGTTTTTATTCATAGATAAAAGAACAAAAAATAATATAGAAAACAAAAACCAAACCGGTTTTCATAATTCACAGATAAAACCGTTAAAACCGTTAAAAATATTCTAGAAAAATAAAATCTAGTTATGTGATGCATCTAATTAACCAATTATCGTCTAATTAACTAATTACCCAATTACAGCCTCTCGCTGCTCGTGATTGCCTTCCAATTATGAGTCATTAACTCTTACAGTAACCCCTACGGATCAGATTCACGTAGCAGTCTTTTATGAAAGAGGAATGTTCATCACTTTTAACTTCTCTTACCTCCTTTCCGGTTCGAATCCTATAATGAATTGATCTGGTTCGAATCCCGTAACTAACCTATTTGGTTTCCTTTTCTTCCAATACATTTCGTCTCTCCCACCCACCCACCCCCAAAAAAAAAAAAAAAAAAGTCCACAACTTTTGGTCCATAACTTGGGCCAAACACCGAAAACACTAGAACTAGTTCGTGGGTGACTGGCGATTCCATTCAGTGCTGAAGTGATCCCTCTCGTATGTAACGCTTTAGGAAATAACTTCAGAACTCCTTTTCTAGAAGATGACTTAATCTAGAGCACTGGTTCTTGAAGACTGGTCCATTTTGACTTTCTAGATGATCCACAGGACGCCCATTACATATAGTTATTAATTGAGATTTTTTTTAAATTAATTTTGTATTCTTACTGTATCCCTACTCAAAAAAGGTCCAATTCACGATATTACACAAGTTTCTGTAATACACTAAGTGTATGACAATTCTGATCACGTCATTCGTGACGCGTGATGCCATGGTAACACAGTGATACGTCCTTTCCTTCCGTGATCATATCACGTGATTCGTGATCATATCACGTGATTTGTGACGCGTGATGCCATGGTAACACAGTGATACATCCTCTCCTTCCGTGATCATATCACGTGATCATATCACGTGATGCCATGGTAACACAGTGATACGTCCTTTCCTCCCGTGATCATATCCATGCAGCCATATCACGCATCCATTTTTTGTCTTATTGTACAGTTTCCTTCACGTACAACATTTACGATGATTGTAAGTTTAAGACGTCGTAATAGACACAGGTCGTAAAGTTCCAACACGAAGATCGCAGCTGCCTATGAACCAGTGTAGTACTTAGAACTGAAAACAGCTGTACATGTACATTTCTCTCTGTCTCCATCTCATCCTACTTCTTTCCCTCCCTCCCTCCCATCCCCCTTCTCTCCCTGCCTCCTATCCTTCTCTCCCTCCCTTCCTCCCACCTTACCTCTTACCCTCTCTCCCTACCTCCTTTCTCCCTTCCTGCCTCTCTCCTTTCTACACTCCCTTTCTATATCACTCAATCCTTCTCTCATTCTTATCCTCTTTTCATCCCTCTATTCCATTGTCTCTTACTCCTCTTCTCTTCCACCCTCCCTCTCTCCCTTCCTCTCTCTGTCTCTCTCTCTTAGTGTGTGTGTGTTAGTGTGTGTATGTGTGTCTTTTCCTCTCTCTCTCTCCCTGAAATCCCCATTCACTTGATAATTAAGGTCCTATCCTTTTCAGGAATCAATGGGGCCTCTCTTTCTCTCTCTCTTTCTCTCTCTCTCTCTCTCTCTCTCTTTCTATCTCTCTCTCTCTCATAGTGAAGGAATCTCCTCCTCCTCCTCTTCCTCCTCTATATGCAGGGGATCCAACCCCAGACTTGAAAGAAAATTAAAAAGATATAATACACAAAAGCATGCACACACCTATATAAACATGTAAACAAGTGGACGTGCACACACACACACACACACACACACACACACACACACACACACACGAATCGATGGCACAGTATTTAGAGTTCCCGGCTGCCACTATGACGATCCGGGTTCGAATCCCACCCAGGGCTGAAATAATTTCAGTATCGCTGCGCTGCGAGTCGTTACTCCAACTCTCGTGGGCGGGGAATTGAGTGTGTGTGTGTGTGTGTGTGTGTGTGTGTGTGTGTGTGTGTGTGTGTGTGTGTGTGTGTGTGTGTGTGTGTGTGTGTGTGTGTGTGTGTGTGTGTGTGTGTGTGTGTGCGTATAAGGTAACAACATTACCCATAGATCGGTCATATATAAGCTCTGAGCTCTCTTCCGGGAAGGTAGTAGCTGTCGATCACGAGTCCAACACGTGATCCAAGACCATGGTGAATTACACGCACACACAATGCAACCACGCAAACCTAAGATTCCCTATACATCGCTGTATAAACAAACTCAGAACTCAT
>NC_134810.1:23402169-23407169 GCF_046742065.1 Oratosquilla oratoria | reverse complement strand
CACCCCCCCAACTCCCCGCCCACGAGAGTTGGAGTAACACCCCTCAGCGCTGCGATACTGATATTATTTCAGCCCCGGGCGAGAGTCGAACCCGGACCTCCGTAGTGGCAGGCCAGAGCTCTAACCACAGCGCCATGAGAGGTGTGTGTGTGTGTGTGTGTGTGTGTGTGTGTGTGTGTGTGTGTGTGTGTGTGTGTGTGTGTGTGTGTGTGTGTGTGTGTGTGTGTGTGTGTTGTCGTGCTCGTATGTATGTCTTTGGAAACGCGACGGTAACCACGGTCGCATATTAAACACAACAAACTCAAACTCTCTGACCAACACTACGCATAGAGGTGAAAGCTTTCTCACAATCATCGCTGGCCTCTATCTTCCCATCACGACTTCTCCGGTCACTCGATCTCTAACTAAAGGTTTGATACGTCCGGGTATCTCTGCCACCTTGGGTAACTCCATACAGTAACTCAGTAACTTGGTTAAACGATCGTCAATAGAGAGTTGCTCTAAATGGCAAAAATTCTAGGTGGAAAAATGTTAAGAGTGGAGTTCCTCAGGGTTCCGTTCTTGGACCACTTCTATTCATAGTAATTATAAATGATACAGACCACGGACTGAAATATATTGTCTCCAAATTTGCTGATGATACAAAACTGTGCGGAATGACAAATGACCACTTAAACTAATTAGATATTCGAGAAGATTTAGATAAACTACAGCAGTGATCTGAAAAATGGCTAATGAAATATAACACAACTAAATGTAAGGTTATGCAAAGGAGTAAAAATAACAATAAGTACGTTTACAAGTTATTTGGAAATTCATTAACAAAAGTGGATAGTGAAAAGGATTTCGGTGTACTTTATCATCATCTAAGCAGAGTATTTCCGCCTCAGAGAAAGCAGATAATATTCTAAGACTGATTGCGCGATTTTTTTTTTAATTCATTTGTCATTAACAAGCTATGTAAATCGTTAATTTGTCCACATTTGGAATGTGCTGTATCTGTATGGTTGCCAAACCTCATTAAAAACATTGACAGATTGGAAAAAGTACAACGGCGAGTCACAAAACTGATTCCAAATATCAGAAATAAATCATACGAAAATCGACGGAAACATATGAATCTATTTTCCCTAAAAAAGTGTAGACACAGGTGTGATTTGATACAGGTCTTTAAGGTTCTCAAGGGAATTGACATCAAAAGTGACGAAATCTTTATACAGAATGGGAATCAGACAAGAAATAATGGTCTCAAATTGTCAGGAAGTAAATTTGATATGGAAGTGGGTAGAAACAACTTTGCCAACCATGTAGTAACTTAATGGAATAAACTTAATGCAGAGAAAGTGCCATGTAGTACAGTTCGAAGTTTAAAGATTCATTTAGTAAACACGTAAGCAATATGCTGTAATGCCTGTCATTTATTCTATCTTATTTTATTTTTTCATTTAATATTATTTATTTATTTATCATTATTTATCTGTTTTTCTATGTATTATTATTTATCTGTTTATGAATTATCGATATCTATTTATTTTATTTATTTATTTATTTATTTATTTATTATAACTTTTTATTTTTCGCATCCGACCTAGTTATGGACCAAAAGGTCTCCTGTTGGCAAGCTCTTCCTCTGTAAACATTTGTAATATGTATAAATATATGTTGGGAAGCTGGAGGAGGTTCAAACCATCCCTTCCCCCCCCCCCATTTCATTGCACCGGTAACGCAATGGGAAACGTACTGGCCTCGCAACTTCATAGTTACGGGTTCGAGTCCCGCACTTCTCCCCGATTCCCAGCAGAGCTTGTTCCCTGACCTAACAGTCCCCAAAACACATGACAGTCCAAAGGTGATGGCTTCGGCCGCAGGTACGCAGTATTTCATGGCATAGGCTCCTTGATTTCATCTTTAGTCCTTTTGAGCCTAGCGGCGTGCCTCAGGGATCTCATTCCGTCCCACAATGGCGGCTTTCATATCATCGATGAAATCCTCCCACACCCGCCAAGGAGGTCAAGCAGACCTACTTAGATCCAAGTTCCATGATAATGGGGGTCCGTTCTATCTTATTCCTGTTCTTCAAGAACATAAATAACGAAAGAACTATATATACATACATAATCTCCTGGCTGAGATGGCGGGTGAGGAAGAGGAAAACAAGCCAAGAATGATAAGATCGAGGGGGCGATGAAAGGGAAAGGAAGGGGAGTTATGTATGACATCCTCTTCTATAGGAGGACCGGTAGAAAGTATGATAAAGGTTTGATACCGGTAAGGTTTAATTAACCTTTTCACCGGTACCGGGCAATCATGAAGATGAATGAGACTGTCCGGACAGTGCCGGAATAGCTGCGGATTTCCCCCAGGATGAATTGATACTGGATGGATCTACATACGGATGAATGATATATACCACGTGATGGATGTGTATGTTCACTTTTATGTGATTAAGATATAGAAATAGGACAGCACGCATGCGCGCACACATGCACATACAAACACACACACACACATACATACACACATGCGCACGCATACTCGATGGCGCGGTTGGTAGAGTTCCTGGCTGCCATTATGGAGGTCCGGGTTCGAATCCCACCCAGGGCTGAAATGATTTCAATATCACTGCGCTGCGAATCGTTATTCCAACTCTCGTGGGCGGGGAGTTGGGTGTATGTGTGCGTGTAAGGACACATCATTACCCATAGATAGGTAATATGTAAGCTCTAAGCTCTCTTCTGGAAGGGAAATAGCTGTTGCTTACGAGTCCAACACGTGATCCAAGACCATGGTGAATCACACACACACACACACACACACACACACACACACACACACACACACACACACACACACACACAGAACTGTGCTTGCAGAGGCTTATGAAAAGGCGCATGGAAAAATACACTCAAGACTTCATAGAAAAAATCAAACTCCTGGTCGAATATATCTCTTGTACTACAACCCCAGAAACCGCACTGTGCCTAACAGTTGCCATTGCCTGGTTGCAAAGTTCCCTCTTATTTCGCAATGATCAGCTGGTGCGTCTGATTCTCAGGTGCCTCCACATTTCGCATTACCACAACGTGTTCGAGCTCAACCCTTTGACTAACGGGGATTCCCCTGAGCTGAATAGAACCTTCTGGTAGCAATAAGGGGGCGGGGGGGGGCAAACTCCGACTGCCAGTGTCCCTGGATCACGCTAATAACAGTGCTGGAACTACGACAGCCGGTAGCGGATAGAACTTTGCTTGCATTTCTCGAGGAACGGCCTCGGATATAGAAGAGAATGGAGGAAGAGCCTGAACCCATTGACAGAGTAACTAAATCTACTGGCGGAATATGATGTAAGTAAGGCATCCTTGATGAAACAGACAAATGAACCAGTGAAAGGGTTAATCGAGAATGAGTTTAATCTATCAACATTCAGGGGTTTCCCTAAGCTGAATAAAATCGCCTGACTACACCCATTTTGCTGAGGGAGCAATTCGGGATTGTACGAGTTGACTGAGAATGACTCCAGAGCGGGGGTCTCAAACTTACGACCCGAGGGCCAAATGTGGCCCGAAATATGGTCTGAAGTGGCCCGCGGGCCAAATGTGCTCCACGGTATAGTGTCAAGTGGCCCGCGGGACCAAGTGGTCCGTAAGGTAACAAGGGCTTTTCCAGCTCGAATTACTATTACTGATACAATTAAGGAAAACACTAAACTGTTAATACAAGACATAACGATAACATTTTCCTTTTATTCTTATGACAGTAATTCTATTTCATGTTATGATTGCTGGTACCAACGAGCTTTTGTTGCAAAATTGCCCATAAGTCGTTACCAAGCCTTTGATGACCCTCGAGGCCATAATGACCATGGACATCATTGGCCCTCGAAAGGATTTGATGTTAACACTGGACCAATTCAAGTCCCACTTCTTCACAAATCCGCCCCTCAGTTATGTCAAATCCTCTTTAGTTTGCCGCAACTATACCCTGAATGGGCGTTTTTTGAGTTCAAAGGAAAAAAAGGGAGATCTCATAATCGAAAATGACCAAAGAATTTTTTTGAGTCTTCGGGAACGAGGACAACCCTCAACCTTGAGAGAGCTTCAGCATACGAGTTCCCTTTGCAAAGCACTAACACAGGAGCTTCGGTAATCCCCAAGCAAAGCTGCAGGTCACGTCCTGCAGGTCGGCTGCTGCAGGTCACAAGGTCCACGGCACTCGTGCGCTAGCTTATAGAAGGTCGGGTTGTGAGGATCTGTGACGTGGCGACTTGCGTCACGTGGTCCACATGACGGTTTGTGTTACGCAGTGTACGTGACAAAGGTTTATAAAAGGTTTACAAAGGAAGACCCTACCGACAGGAGACCATTTAGTCCATAAATAGGTCGGATGCTAAGAATAAACAATTAAACGAAGAAATTAATAAACAAGAACCAAACAATTGGCAGGCATTACAGCATATTGCTCAGGTCTTTATCTAAATGAATCTTAAAACTTTGAACCATACTACATTGCATTGCATCTGCAAAAAGTTAATATCAGAGAATCTAATCATATCATCTAACGTCAACTACCTCATCGCATTGTTTAGACCCAAGTAATCTAACAACATAAATATACCAATTTCATTTCTTCAGGAAACTGAAATTCATCATCAAATCGAAGAATAAACATAAAACAAACACTTCTTGAAAACCTTATTTGTTGGTTTTCACTACAGGCACTTTAACCCAGAATGCGAATTTTTGTCTCAAAACGTATTTTGACAATGAAACGTTTTGGATACACATTTTACACATCGTCAGGTATCATACGACCATACAACCAATCTACACAAGTCCCTCATCCCCCGTGCTCCACCAAGACTACATATCTCCAAAACTACCCTGATCTAGCACAGTCATACTCGAACATAACAAAACCACAACCATACCAAAATACACCCATTTACCTAACCCCCGTCACCAAAAAAACAGGACTTTAGTAATATAGCCCCTATCCTTTAT
>NC_134810.1:23374669-23384669 GCF_046742065.1 Oratosquilla oratoria | reverse complement strand
ACATATGTATATATATATACATATATATATGTACATATATGTATATATATATAAACATAATATATATATATGTATATGTACATATATATATATATACATATATATGTGTGTGTGTGTGTGTACATATATATATATATATATATATATTATATATATATGTATGTATATATATTTATATATATATATATATATATTATATATATATGTACATATATATTTATATATATATATATATATATATATATATATATGTGTGTGTGTGTGTGTAGAATATATATATATGCATATACATGTATATACCTATGTATTTATATATTTATATACATATATATATATATATATATGTACATATACATATATATATGTACATATATATATATATATATATATACAGTATATATGTACATATATATATATATATATATATGTACATATATATATATATATATATATATATATATATATATATATATATATATATATATATATAGACAACGTGTAAATATCTTATGTTGCTATGGGCTGAACTATGGCAGCGTGAAAATGCTTATGCAGTTTTACATTACGTAAATATCTCGTCCACGTGGACGGTGAGCCATGGAGTAGGGGCGGTAATAAAATGGTCGTGGTAATGGCATTACCGTGGTAATACTATCACCAAGTCTTCAGCTTCTTCCTCCTCTTCTTGCTGCTCATAATGCTTTCATTTCTTCTCCACCTCCTCCCTCTTCCTCTCCCCCAAACCCTACTTTCCATCATCTTCTTCCTCTTTCCCTTCCTCCTCTTTTTGTTCCTTCTCCTTCTCCTCATAATGCTCTCCTTTTTTCTCCACCTCATCCCATTTTTCTCCCTCATTCCTTCCCTTACTCCAAACTTTTCCTCCTCCTCTCCTCTTCTTCCTCTCTTCCTCGATCCTTCTTACGAAGTCTATAACAAGATCAACTTGGTCGACCCGTTAGGGCTACCTCACTCCTCGTCCTCCACTTGACTCCCATTTCTCACTCACATCGACCAACTCCCCTCCCTGCATCCCTTAACCCAATCCTCCTTTTTTTTTTTTTTTTTTTTTTTTTTTTTTATTCTTGAACAACTCTTTCTCGTTCCTTTTCGTTGTGGCCACGGTGTCCCCCTTCGTTACCCTCCTTCCTCCCCTACCATCGATCCTCCTCCTCCCCCTCCTCCTCCTCCTCCTCCTTCTTCTCCTCCTCCCCCCTCTTCCTCTTTCTTCCTGTTCCATCATTCTTCTCTCCATTCTCTCCTCCCTCTCTACCTCTCTCACTTCTTACTTCCTTCCGTAAATCCCTCTTTCCTCCTCTTCCATCATTCTTCCCTCCAACCTTCCGTCCCTCCTTCATTCGTTTGATTCCCTCTCCCCTCCCTCTTTCCATGTATCCCTCCCCCTTCACCTCCCTCCCTCCTTCCATCCTTCCTTCCTTTCTCCACCAATCCCTCCCTTCCTTCCTCCCTCCCTCCCTCCCTGACTCCTTCAACCTTCCTCTCTCCCTCCCTGTCTCCCTGTCTCTCACCAACGCCCCCTCTCCCTGTCTCCTTCCTAATCCCTCCCTCCCTCCCTCCCTCCCTCCACCCATTCATCTACCCCCTGACTCCTTCCTCCACTCCCTCATCCCTGTCCCCCACCCCTCTTCTCCTCCGTTCCTCCCTCCTTCTCTTTCTATCCCCCTCCCTCCATCCATCCACCCATCTATCCCTCACTCCTTTCCCTTCCTCCCTGTCTCTCTCACCCCTCTCCCCTTCCCTCCCTCCTTGTCTCTCTCACCCCTCTCCCCACTACCTCCTTCCCTTCCCCCTGTCTCCACCTCTTCCCCCTCTACCCCCTCAACTGCTGAGTGATTGAGGTCCCTACGTGGACCTGGCAGTTTGCTTAGCAATCGGCTTTCAACACGAGCTAAGGTTCACCGTTGACAGCCAATGATTGAGGATTGGGGAGAAGAAGGAAGGGAGGGGGGAGAGTGGAAAGGGGGAAGAGGGGGGATGTCTCGGTCGCCACATGCCACCCCCCCCCCCACCGTGCTGAAGGTGGAACAGAGAGGAAGAGGAGAAGAAAGGAGGCGAATGAGGAAAAGAAGGAGGGGAAGATGGAAGAGAAGGAGGAGGAAGAGGGGAAGGATGAAGAGGAAGAGACGGTGGTCGTGATGGTTGTGGTGGTAATGGTGGTGGTGGTGATGGCGATGGTGATGGCGATGGTGGTGATGATGGTAGTGGTGGTGGTGGTGGTGATGGTGATGATGGTCGTGATAGTGATGGTGGTGACGGTAGTGGTAGTGGTGATGGTGGTGGTGGTGGTGGTGGTGGTGGTGGTGGTGGTGGTGGTGGTGGCGATGGTGGTGATGATGGTGGTGATGGTGATGGTAGTGATGATGGTAGTGGTGGTGGTGGTGGTGGTGATGATGGTCGTGATAGTGATGGTGGTGACGGTAGGGGTAGTGGTGATGGTGGTGGTGATGGTGATGGTGGTGATGATGGTGGTGATGGTGGTGACGGTAGTGGTAGTGGTGATGGTGGTGCTGGTGGTGGCGATGGCGATGGTGGTGATGATGGTGGTGATGGTGATGGTGGTGATGATGGTAGTGATGGTGATGGTGGTGATGATGGTAGTGGTGGTGGTGGTGGTGGTGGTGGTGATGATGGTCGTGATAGTGATGGTGGTGACGGTAGTGGTAGTGGTGATGGTGGTGGTGGTGATGGTGATGGTGATGGTGGTGATGATGGTGGTGATGGTGGTGATGATGGTGATGGTAGTGATGGTGATGATGGTCGTGATAGTGCTGGTGATGACGGTAGTGATAGTGGTGATGGTGGTGGTGATGGTGGTGATGATGTTGGTGGTGATGTGGCTGAGAGGGTGAGCGAAACGAGAAAGAAGGTGATAGAAAACAGAAGTGCCCAGAATGTAAGAAAAACAAATAAACAAACGAATAAATGAAACAAAACAGAATAAAGAGAAAGGGAGGAGACGTGGGGATAGAGGAAGGATAGAGGAAAAAGGAAGACGTAAGTAAAATGAGGGAGAAAGGAGAAATATGGAGGACAAGCAAAAACGAAAGGAAAAAGGAAAGAAAAAAGAGAAAAAAAAATGGAGGGTCACTGAATTGAAAAGAAAAAAAAAAGGGGAAGGGGAGGGAAGAGAAGGGGAAGAAGTGGCAAAAGAGAAAAAGAGAGGAAAGAGGAACGCAGGAAAAGGGGAAGAGCACAGAGATGAGGGTGAAAGCAGGGGAGGGTGAAGAGGAGAAAGAGAGGGAAGAGGGGAAGGGTGAGAGATGATAGAATTAAGCGATAAAAGGGAACTGAGATCAAAGATAATAAATGGGGACAGGAGAGAGAGAGAGAGAGAGAGAGAGAGAGAGAGAGAGAGAGAGAGAGAGAGAGAGAGAGAGAGAGAGAGAGAGAGAGAGAGAGAGAGAGAGAGAGAGAGAGAGAGAGAGAGAGAGAGAGAGAGAGAGAGAGAGAGAGAGAGAGAGAGGGAGAGAGAGGGAGAGAGAGAGAGAGAGAGAGAGAGAGAGAGAGAGAGAGAGAGAGAGAGAGAGAGAGAGAGAGAGAGAGAGAGAGAGAGAGAGAGAGAGAGAGAGAGAGAGAGAGAGAGAGAGAGAGAGAGAGAGAGAGAGAGAGAGAGAGAGAGAGAGAGAGAAAGCAAAGGAACAGCTCCCGAACTGAATAAAATTATTTGTCGTCAACCAGAATAAAGTCTACAAAATGTTTCATCGGGTTGACGAAGTCAATTGTGAAGTTTTCTCCTCCTCAATCCGGAGTTCATCCATCAACTGGATAGAATCTCCTGGCCCGAGCCAAAATAAAACCAATAATGTGAGCCGATGTCCGACATGCTGTGCTTGTTCCATATGCCTTACGCTGTTCTGTATGTGGTATTGAGAGCATAAGATTTACGCAGTCAATAATACAGGGTAATGACACACAACCCCTACGGATCTGCGTCACTTTTTTTTTTTTCACTAACCCTCTTTGACACAACAATATCCCCAGTTATAGAAGCGCTGGTTATCATAGGTCATCAACGTTGCCCTATGCTAAATTTTCCCTCACATTGTTTGCCAGTTCTGTTTCAGTCTCTCATTTTTTGTGCCATTATTTCCGAAGCTACACATCCCTTTTTTCTCATTTCTTTATTCTATATTTACCTGGACGCCTCTATCTTCTGGAGTGATGAAAAATGCTCGTAATATTTCAGTTGTGTGTACAGAGCTTGGTAGGACTCCTCTTCCATCTGATCCACGACTCCAAGGACAAAGACATACATCGCAATGGTTGTATTTTTTTTTCTTTTTTTTTTAATCCTTGCCCAACCCTGCTTGACGCTAGCATCCAGGGTGGTAACCTGTAAAATCTACCAACCCCAGCACTCCCTGCTTGTTGCAAACCCCAACTTTCCCTGTTCAGCCTCCCATGGGCACCTGTCCGACAGTCTGTAAACTGCGCGGCTCCTAGGCGGAGTTAACGTAGATCATTGTTAGTCAATACAGTTATCTTTTGTATCCATGAGGTTTTATTTACCTTTATAAGACACTTTCTTCTACTGAACTAAAAGAATATTCTTATTCTGTCCTACTACTGATAGCAAGAGAGAGAGAGAGAGAGAGAGAGAGAGAGAGAGAGAGAGAGAGAGAGAGAGAGAGAGAGAGAGAGAGAGAGAGAGAGAGAGAGAGAGAGAGAGAGAGAGAGAGAGAGAGAGAGAGAGAGAGAGAGAGAGAGAGAGAGAGAGAGAGAGACAGAGAGAGAGAGAGAGAGAGAGAGAGAGATGAAGATGATCGTTTATGGTCGTCATGAATGACTAACTGACTGACGGATTGATCGGCGACTATAATGAAGAAATTAATAAAACTTTTATGTTAAATGCTATTCTCAACATTTTTTTTTGGGGGGGGGAGCGGGTGTGGACCCCCCCCCCCAGTGAACTATAACGGTGTTGAAAAATCTTAAAGAATGACACAGTGAATCTATTCCAGTACAAAACCAGCAATTCCTGATATCATTATCTAAAATCCCATTCAATTTCAATTTCCATTTCCGGTCAAGCCCCTCCCCCCTTTTTTATACTCAAACATAAGCCGCTCTTCACAGGTCAATGACCTCCCGTGACAGGTCACTGACCTCTGTTTATGACCTGGCCGCCCACGTCGCCGCCGTCTTACGTTGCGGGTTGCCCGCATGACTGACGACCAAACTTGCGTGGACGTCTGTTTCAGCCGGACTGAGTCCCTATTGCGGATTCCTTCGACTCTTTATTGTCTGCGGTAACCATCGCTTATATCCTTGGGAGCAATATCGCTCAGAAGAGGGGGTCAAGGAGAGATGGAAAATGGGTTTAAATTGGACAATTTTAGGTTTAATAGATAATAGGAAAGAACTGGTTTACCAACAGTGGTTAGTGAATGGAATAGATTTAGTAACTATGTAGTCAACGCTGAAACTATTGGTTGTTTTAAGAGAAGATGAAATAACTTAATGGATAGAGATGACAGGTGGTAAAGGACATGGAACTGCCTACTGTAGGCCTTATGGCCTCTTGCAGTCTCCTCAATTCTTATGTTCTTATTCAAAGAGGGCATTAGATAAGAGGGGTACTAGAATATAAAGATGAATATTTATTAAAATGAACAATTTCCTTTAAGACTTGTCTCCAAACACAAAAGAAAACTGCGTGACTCTGGTCCGTAGGGGGAAAATATAAATTTTACAAAACTTTGATTATAACTATTATTTCTTAAGTTTCTATTACAATACGGCTACCTCCCTTATAAGGTTAGAAACCCTTGGTATATAGATAGATAGATTACAATATACTTAATCTCTTTACTATCACTACGCACCTTAAAGACTTGATTCTATCTGTCGCCAGGCGATTTTATTCGGTTTCAGCCAAGACCTCCCACGCTGAAGGAAGTTAACTTTATACCAAATAATTTCTGATTTGCCATTTCACATTTCACCACATCAAAAAGTCATATCACGCCTCAAGGATCATACGGGGGAATCATTCAATTTCAAAGCCTCTCCTCTTCAAAAGATTCCATAATAGCTATAGAAAAGTTGCCCAGCACTATCTATTGATTCTTGATTTATTTTTCTCTGTGCTGCGTCGTCTACGTTGCCTGTGTTGCCTGCGTCTCAGTTTACGCTCAGAGTCGTCCTCAGCCAACTAGTCATCTTAGCTCCGCCCCCTGCCTCGCCTAGGCTCCGCCCACTTCATCCCCTAATCGCCTATGGTTTCCTTTGTTTTCTACAAATATTTCCCAGAAATAAAAAATGCTACACTGTTCTTTTATTCATTTGTGGTTTCATTTCTATTCTACTTTATTTCATCTTATTTTATATATTTATTTATATATTTTTGTGGCATCAGTAATTCCCCAAACTCCAAAAAAGGAAATCATGCCAAGCCACCCCGTATGGCGGCAAGTAATGACTGAAATATTGAATATATATATATATATATATATATATATATATATATATATATATATATATATACACATATATATATATATACATATATATACATATATATATATATATATATATATATATATATATATATATATATATATATGATCAATTGTAAAATATTCCCGAACACGCACATACACGCTCCGACCGACAAAGGTCCGAAGCGCTACATCACTCAGGTCATGGTAGCGTTTTTCTATCACTCATTTTACGGTTTGAGGGCATTAATAGTTATGTTAGATTAGGTTAGCTTAGGTAATAAAAAATTATCAAGTCCTCTGCGATGGCGTGTGCCTGAGTGACGGCGCAGAGCGACGGCGGAGAATCCCGGACCCCTACCTATCAGCTTGCGCGATGTGGAAATTCTATAATTGATCCTACACACACACACACACACACACACACACACACACACACACACATACACATATATATATTATATATATACTGTATATATAAAATATATGTATATATATATATATAATATACCTACATACACACACACACACACACACACATATATATATATATATATATATATATATATATATGTATATATATATACATATATAACGTAAGTGGGAATAGGAAACTCAGGAGTCTTAGTCTGAGTTCATTCCTGACTAGTTTTGCAGATATATATATATATATATATATATATATATATATATATATATATATACACACACAATATCCACTATCTTCTTAGTGATTTTCTCAAATTTTCTAATAGTTTGATTCTTGAGGGGAGGTCAAACACAAGGCTTCCGAGATCCATGATGTTATTGTATCGAAAAACATAACACAAAATATAAAATACAAGCTTTCGGTTGAATCATACAACCATCTTCAGGTAAGTAAGATTACATATACAAAACAGGCTATCATTAATATACAGACAGACACGGTTAGTACCTTACAACTACACAACGAGGCTGCGTGGCAACAACGACCAAACGTCCAGCTACTGTGATCAGATGTTCAGCTACGTCCTGTTAAAGCGAAGACCTCACCTCCGTCCAGTACCTGACGCCTAAATCTCCTAGTTCCCCCTTTTTACTTGTATTTAAAATCCTGTTTTGTATATGTAATCTTACTTACCTGAAGATGGTTGTATGATTCAACCGAAAGCTTGTATTTTATATTTTGTGTTATGTTTTTCGATACAATAACATCATGGATCTCGGAAGCCTTGTGTCTGACCTCCCCTCAAGAATCAAACAAACTATTAGAAAAATTGAGAAAATCACTAAGATGATAGTGGATATTGAATTAGCTCTGGTCTTCAATCGAACATGTTTACAAGAAAACTTACTGCCCATTTATACTAATATATATATATATATATATATATATATATATATACATATATATATGTATATATATGTACAGTATATATATATATATATATATATATATATATATATATATATATATATATATATATATATACTTTGGACATAATGAGTTATGTAGGCTGAGCTATGATTAATTGCAAGCCGAATAATAGTAGTAATGTCATGTTGCTGTCGCGAGGATAATTGTCGACCTTTGACCTTTAGGAAGAACTCTCTCAGGTTACTCCGAGTTCGAGTAACACCGAGGTCATTTATCACTATTCTCTCTCTGACCCGAAGGCTTTGCGCAAATTGGCTTGTCACCAACCGAATCCGAAACTCTGCTCAAAAATGGCGTTTTTGTATTTTATAACTTCATTTCAGTGTTTCGCTTTACTAAACTCATTATTTATTTCCCAGACAACAAACTTTCTCGTCCTTTTTTGCCACGTAATGCGTATTGTTGGAATAAGCTCTCACTGTATTGTTGTTGTGGGTTTAGGCTCCTCCCACTGTATTGTTACTGTAAGCTTAGGCTCCGCCCACTTCTTTGACGTCATGTCGCTCTCTGCTGGGAGTTGGGGGGATGAGAGAGCTAATAGAGATGCTAATTAGATGCAAAACTCATGTCATTTTGGACTATATCTGCATTCCCGAAGGAAAAGCCCCGTTCACTATGTATGCTTTTGAATGAAGTCAGGCTAATATCACAGACCTGATGTCAGGACTGTTAAACATTGATTTCACTCATGAGACATCATCGTCTCAATCAGCTGTTCCCTAAGTCCGTACAATCAAATTTTATATTCAATGGATAAATACATAAATAAATATATAAATAATTATAAATTAATAAACAATATATACATAGATAAACAAGTGATTAAGTAAATGAAAATCAAAAAAGTCTAAATTTCTACAGACTAAACCACCTTTACAATCCTTCTATCTTCATAATCGTTCGCAAGCACCAAACACAAATCCCCTACAATATTCACCACCATTACTACCTCTGCCAATAACAGAATAATGCAAGTACAACAAACCAACCCAAAACCAAACATGAACGACCACAACCTTATTTAAACAGTCAAAACACAAAAATCATCCAAACGTCCATAATGGTGATTAAAGTCCACAGGTTAGCAGTGGAACGTTTTTAAACTACGACGCCAAGAAGTTTCTAACTGGTATTCTTAAAAGATTCTTTTCTTATATAAATCTTATATAAATCCTTGAAAGGGAAAGATATATACAAGGATTTTTTTAAGAATACCACCGTATGAATCTTACGGTAGTATTCTTAAAATAAAAAATCTTATATAAATATTTCCCTTCCAAGGATTTATATAGGATTTATATAAGGAAAGACTTTTTCTAATAATACCACCGTAACCCTCTTAAGATTATGAAGAAATGCAACAAAGCAGAATAATGACATTAAGAAACGTTGATGAAATACGGTTAACGTCTAAACATATAGTCCAAACGTTAGCAGTAGAGTATCTATTACTACGACGCAGAGGTAATCTTAATCCTCTTGAGGCCTTAGGTAAAGCCTCAGTCACACCAAGCATATAACTTGTTTCCGACCACCTTCGACGTTGGCACTTTTGCTTCTCTCATTGAGGTTAGCGCCAGGTGGCTATTTCATATTCATCTTCATGACGGCGAAGATTCATTCCAATTGCAATATTGTCTTGAATTCTTTTGATAAAGAGAGGAACGGCACAAATCAGCCTGGTCGCCGGTGGTCAGGAACAAGTCGTAAGCTTGGTGTGATTGGGCCCTAAGGACAACAAAGTAAAATGATGACACTAAGAGGGGGTTTATACGGTCTAACGGTTGTCGAACAACGTTTTCGACAACCAAATACCCCGTTCACACGTTCACACATCACTTTAAACACGTGTCTATCGAACCGCGTTCGACGAACCGTTAGACCTCTAAGAAACGCTTATATATGCAAAATTTACAGTCCAACATTTACAGACCCACAACCCTTGGGAGAACGGTAGCCTTCTCGACACCAGACGAAAGAAGAACAAAACAAGGTGACGACATCTAGGTGACACGCGAGGCAAGGTAGTGACACTAAAATGACACTGAACTAAGACGGACACGGTGACCTAAACTCACAGTTGTTGACAAGCCTTAAGCACCTACTTTAGATCACAATCAGA
>NC_134810.1:23359669-23362169 GCF_046742065.1 Oratosquilla oratoria | reverse complement strand
TAGCGTAAAAGGGGTCAAGATTTTATTTATTTATTTTCATTTTTTTCATTCTTTTTTTTTAATAGGGAAGAGGTCGCATCACACAACTTTATTCAGTCTAAGGTTAGCATACTAAGAGGTTAAAACTCTCGGTTAATCTTTATATTACAGTGATATGCTTCATGGACTCTTCTGGTAACGTGTGCATGATTTATATCACAGCCAACCGAACTCAAGGGGTCTTTCAGTGAGGCTTTCACTGCCTACAAAGAGCCTGGTGCTGTTGATGGATGAGTCTTACCGTCAACAGGTGTGTCTGGTGAGTTAGCTGGCACTCTCTACTTAGTTTGGTGTTATAAACAGTAATACTGGCTCTGTCCTTGGTTAAAATTTATGGGAATAATAGGCGTGTAATTAATACTATCTGCCCCCCTCCCCCTCCCCCTCCCCCCCCAAAATACAAAGTTGAGTAGTTCGCACTGTCAACTCTATATTGGCGCTGTTGAAGGTTTCCCTAGCAATGTCGATGGGAAATACAGAACATTCAACAACAATTCTTGGAAACATCAATTATAAGTTTGACACTACTCTCAATGGTATTAGCACTTTTGACGGTGAATTTGACACTGTTGATGATGAACTTGGCACTGTATATCGTGGCTTTGACATTCTCAACGGGTTAACACTGTATAACGATGTGAGTGGTAACACTAATAATGAGTTTGGCACTATTCACGGTCAATTCGACTGCACTGTCATCGTCATTACCGTGCCTAGCACTGTCGGCAATCACTGCACTTCATTCAATAATTGACAGCGACTTTAGTACACGGTGAGTTTAGCACTGCCGATAACAAGTACTCCAGTGCCCACAGTATATTAGCACTTTCGAGCGATAATTGTGACACTGTTAACGATGACTTCGGCACTCTTTAACAGTGACAAGACCACTGTCAGTAGTGAAACTGATCCACTGGGAAGGCTTTACGTTCGCCAAAGCCTCAAAACACTTAAAAAAACCGCGCCTCAAGGAACCACAAAGAAACTTTACTCTTTCAGAGTCTCAAGCTCCGGAGGAACGCGACTTTTCTCCACAACCGCCAAAGAACCACTGACACCTGCCGTCCATGAACCTCCCAACCACCGCACCACCTCCCAGCTCTTCCCACTCCCTCCGTTGCCGTCGCCGTCTCCTCCACCTGTACTGTGTACACTCTTCCCTCCTCCTCCTCATCATCATCCATCCCCTCCTCTTCCTCCTTCTCCTCTTTTTTATCCTCCTTATCATCATCTTCATCCTCCTAGACCCATCCATTCTTCGGCAACCCGAACTCAGCCTTCGAACTGGCTTCTTCGGGTCTTCTGTTTATTCTTCAGAGGATCACAGACTCTAAGGATTCTCTTCGGGAAGGTTTCTGCCCTTCTGGACTTTTGCTTCACTTCTGAGGGATCATTTTCGCCCTTGTGTCCCTTCGGAGGTCAGACACGAAGAACCTTACCCGGAAACACCTCTGGCCAACCTCCCGGACTTTAACAAGTGCCTCGTGCCCAGAATTACAGTGGTTCCGGTTCCTCGCGTGCCCAGAACGACTGGAACTCCTCGGGCCGCGAAGGGACCAAAACCTAAGCATCCTCGGCAAAGGTCTCCCGACTCGAGAGGTCCTGAAGCGGTTCAGGAGATGTCCGGGCTCCGGGAGAAGGGGGGAGGGGACATGGGGCAGAGCAAAGGGATGGAGACAAGGATCATCTGAATCTCTGTAGGTGCTGCCAAAGAAAATCCGGACATATCCCGATGATACACGGAATTTATATAAATATATCTTTCGTCTTTAACTACTTGATATTGTTATTACACACAGAAGTTTCCTCACAGTTATACTATACTAAAGGTATATCTATATATTATATCATAGTTATTCATAGTTAGATGTATATATAGTTATATCGTATTTACATATTACATCATAGTTGCATTTATAAATATATAGTTATACCATTTTATAGTTATATCTATCCAAACAAAAATGTATTTATGGAACAAACTAAAAATGTATTTGCGGGTCCTTTTCGTGTGAATTGAATTGCAGAGCCCATCTTAAAACAAAGAGTCCATTGCTGAGTAGTGGATACTGTCCCTGCTTTTAACGCAGGAATCCCGGGTTCGATCCACGGGAGGGGTACGGCAATCGTTCAAGTTGCAACGGCGGATATCAAAGGTGCCTTGTCCCAGTGTTGCATTTCAGTACAGTTAATCTGTGTGATCAGTCAGGTGATATTGATTTCAGATTCCATTCTCACACGCACTTTGGACCATCAAAACAAAAAAGTAGATTGATAAATAAGTAAAATAGAATGAAAAATAGAAAAATAAAAATAAAATAAAAATAAAAATGAAAACATTACAAAGATATATATATAATATATATATATATATATATATATATATATACGTATATATATATACATATATATATGTGTATATATATATGTGTATATATATATATATATATATATATATATA
>NC_134810.1:23352169-23354669 GCF_046742065.1 Oratosquilla oratoria | reverse complement strand
TAGATAAATAAATAAATAAAATCTAATGTTCGACGACAAAACTAAGTGGTCTTTCTCTCCCAATAGATGGCGTATTATTATAATAATTCTGCTTCATTATCACGTTACTAATACCCCTGAGGAGGAGGTGGAGAGAGAGTACACATCTGGCAGGCTCCTACGTGTAAACATTTCTTGGTTTTGAGTCCCAGCCTACAATGTGACAAAAAAAAAAAAAAAAAAAAAAAAAAAAAAAAAAAAAAAAAAAAAAAAAAAAAAAAAAAAAAAAAAAAAAAAAAAAAAAAAAAAAAAAAAAAAATTACCTATCTCGGGTTCCATGCAACACTAGTGTGACCACAGTATCAAACTAAAGCTGTGTTTAAGTTGGCTGTCTTACCGTTAGACGATTTTATTCAGCTAAGGAGACACCATAAATCAACATACTTAACCAAGTAGTACTGGGAGATCAATTCACTTGAATAAAATCACCTGGCGTCCGCTAGAATGAAATATCTAAAGCATAACATAAGTAAGATCATAAGACTAGGGGAGACAGCAAGAGACCATAAGGCCTACACAAGGCAGTTCTATGCCCCTTACCACCTGTCATCCTAATCCATAAAGTTACCCAACCATCTCTTAAAACAACCCATTGTTTCAGCGCTCCCTACAGAGTTACCAATTCTATTCCATTCACCAACCACTCTATTGCTAAACCAGTTCTTGTCTATTTCCTTCTGAAACCTAAACTTGTCCAATTCGTCTTAATTCAAGCCGATATCCAAGCTGACTATAGACGATTTCTTTGAGCTGAGGGAGTGTGACCAGGAGCAGAGAACGAAGTACTAGCAGAGGAATTAGAATTAGCGGTTGCTACAGCAGTTGCACCAACAGTGGTGAGAGCAGGAGTATGTTCAACAACAACCGGAAAGAAGGAAAAAACTTTATGACACTGCTATCACTATATATATACTTGTCTGAGGCCTTTGTACCGATGGGAGACTTCCCACCTCCGCTTCCACTCCCTACATATCCAGGGTTGGCATTGCTACAATATATATATATATATATATATATATATACGTAAGTATATATATATATATATGTACATATATATATATATATATATATGTATATGTATATACATATATATATATGTATATATATATATATTAATGAACAAATAAATCAATACTGAATAGATATTAAATAAACAAATAGATTAATAAATGAATAAATAAATATCAATAAATAATTGAATACATAACAGAATAAATAAATATATATATATATATTTCACATATCAAATTTATCAGGGTCTTATCCGTGTGAAAATAAATATGAAAAGTCGATGTAACATTACTAATGAAATACAAAAATTAAATAATACAAAAATACAAATATAAATGAAAAATATATTACTTTATTATTAAACTTCATCGAGTGAAAATAACTTGAACAAATCAGGTTAACATTCTTAGCGAAAAGTAAACTTTGATTCCCTTTCGTACCGGGTTGCACTTTTCATTTTACTATGCTCCACCACAACCACAACCACCACCACACAACCACAACCACCACCACACAACCACAACCACCACCACGCAACCACAACCACCACCACGCAACCACAACCACCACCACGCAACCACAACCACAACCACCACCACACAACCACAACCACCACCACACAACCACAACTACAACCACCACCACAGCCACTACCACTCGCTTGATCATCTCACCACCATTCCTCCTCAACCATGCAAAGCCATAATCACAGCCAGCATCACTCCACGGACACACCCCGAGGTGCTCCTTGGAAGAGTTGAAGAAGATCCTGACCTGTTGCTCCTCCACTACGCCTCTCCCATTACCCGTCTTCATCTGGGCTTAGCACACACACACACACACACACACACACACACACACACACACACACACACACACACACACATACACGCACGCACACACGCACGCACACACATACATACGCACACACACACACACACACAGCATTACCCACAGATCGGATCATGGATGAGTTCTCATCCAGGGAGGTAATAGCTGTCGATCACGAGTTCAACGCGTGATCTGTGACCATGGTGAATCATATACATACACACACACACACACACACACACACACACACACACACACACACACACACACACACACTCACACACGCACGCACGCACACAAACGCACGCACACACATACGCACGCACCGGGCGACCGGCAGGACGGCAGCCAGTCGGGCATGCCCGGCGGCACGGGCATAACGGGACCAGCATGGGCCGTGCTCCTCTGTGCTGTGCTGTGGAGGCAGGGCGTGCTGCGTTCTCACAGCACCTCTGCAATACGGGAGAAATGTGTTGGTGAATTTTGATAGGTCATTAGATACTGTGGGAGGTCGTTAGTGCTGCGGATGGTCGGTAGACGCTGTGGAAAACCATTAAAGTCTGTGGGAGGTCGTTAAGACGCTGTTGAAGGGCATTAAAAGCTTTGGAAACTCGATAAA
>NC_134810.1:23339669-23347169 GCF_046742065.1 Oratosquilla oratoria | reverse complement strand
ATTAAAGATATGATTATATAAAACAATAGAATAATATACGATAGAATAAAATAAAATATAGTAATAGAGAATATCTAAAACAAAAAATACAATAATATAAGTAAATAGATAGAAATAACAACAACAGCAACAACAGCAAGTGCTATAGATGCTGCTGTTATTACTACTATTACTACTACTAATTATTTTGTACTACTCCTACGACTTCTAGTAGTACCATGAGTATTGCTGATGTTAATACTACTATTGATGCAAATATTCTTACTACTACAATCTCTATTTTTTCTTTTCCTTTCCTTCTTCTTCTTCTCTTTTTTTTTTCCTCCTCCTCTTCCTCAATTCTTTTTCGTTCCGGGCAACCGAGCAGCAGACCATCGGTCATTTATTTGTTTATCGGCATCTCCCCAATTTTTCATCTCTTCGCATGCCCGCTCCTCGTCAGCTGAGGGTCGGGTGTCCCGTTGCACACATGCAAATGTACCCTCATGCAAATGCATATATGTACATATGTACAGCCGTGTGTCTACACGCACATGCTTTATCTTTATCTATTTATTCATATAACTGTACATAAATTTTTCTTCATTTTTCATGTACACATGCACAGGCGTGTGTGCACACGCACATGCTTCATCTTTATATATTCATTTATATAAATGTACATACATTTTTCTTCATTTTTCATGTACACATGCACAGGCGTGCGTGTACACGCACATGCTTCATCTTTATCTATTCATTTATATAAATGTACATAAATTTTTCTTCATTTTTCATGTACACATGCAGAGGCGTGTGTGTACACGCACATGCTTCATCTTTATATACTTATTTATATAAATGTACATATTTTTTCTTCTTTTTTCACTTTCCAAATTAAGTTTGGTATACACTCTACGAGGATAACCACTCCCCAAATTACTATTTTGTATAAGAATACAAACTGACAATATTGTTCTTATTCATCAGTATAAAATGTACATGATGATTCCTTGCTCCATCTGAACTTTTCCTCATTAGTTCACGATCTAGGCTCGCTCTCTCGTGGAAGAACAGTTTCTATATTCTTCAGTTTTATGTATTCATCTCTCTATTCATTCATTCATTCATTTATCTATTTATCTATTTACATTTACGTGAGACTTTCTATCCCTTACTTCATCCATTTCACTCATTCACTATTCCTATGTGGATCATTGGTTGCATAAATACTATGCAATTAAAATTTTGGGGATTTTATTCACCTCCCTACGGACCTAAGTCCCGCATTCTTTCATGGTTGAAGGCTAATCTTAAACGAATAAATAAACTGATCAATATATTGATAAATAAATGAATAAAAATCCTGACCACTCTCAGCTTCTATCAATCCACACCAAATCTACCTTCATGTGCACCGGTGGCGTAATCGGAAGCGTGCTGGTCTCGCACTCGCTTAGTTGTGGGTTCGAATCCTGCACTTCTCTCCGATTCCAAGCGGTGACTGTTACCGCCCCCCCCCCCGCCGCAAACAATCCCTAAAGCGCATCATAGATCAAAGATGACAGCCTCTGCCGCACGTAATCAGCGCCTCCTGGCGTGGGCTCCTCACCTTTACGCCTCCGATCATTCGAGACAATAGTGTCCCCGAGGATAGAAACGCTGGTGATCATAAATAAAGTTCAAATACTCTTGTTTACTAAAGTTCCTTCTTCAGTGAGGTTGAGGCTGCAGCTAACCTCAAGCCTTTCAAGTCATTGTGCATCCGTTATGTTCTCCCTAAACGTCCAGACAGTTAGCAAACATATTTTACGAACAAAGATGTCCCGGTGGGGAGAAGAGAGAGAGACAGAGACAGAGACAGAGAGAGAGAGAGAGAGAGAGAGAGAGAGAGAGAGAGAGAGAGAGAGAGAGAGAGAGAGAGAGAGAGAGAGAGAGAGAGAGAGAGAGAGAGAGAGAGAGAGAGAGAGGGAGGGAGGGAGGGAGGGGGAGGGAGAGGGAGAAAGAGAGAGAGAAAGAGAGGGAGAGAGAGAGTGAGGGGGGGTGAGGGAGAGGGAGAGAGACAGAGAAAGACAGAAAGAGAGAGACAGAAAGAGAGAGAAACGGAAAGGGAGACAGAGAGAGAAAGAGAAAGAGAGAGAGAGAGAGAGAGAGAGAGAGAGAGAGAGAGAGAGAGAGAGAGAGAGAGAGAGAGAGAGAGAGAGAGAGAGAGAGAGAGAGAGAGAGAGAGAGAGGCTTCAGATAGCACTCGACTCCTCCTCCTCACTGTCCCAACTTATGTTCTCTTGTTGCTCCATCAAGCTCTCCACTTTCTCATCGTCCTCGGAGTCGATTCTGACCTTCGAATAAAGTCTCTTTTTATTCCGCAGTTACCAAACATTGTCTATGAAAAGCTCCAATCACCGCTCTAATTTTTACTTTCCAATTCTAAAAGACACACACATACAGACACACACACATACATACATATATATATATACATATACATATATATATACATACATATATATATATATATTTATATATATATACTGTATACATACATACATATATATATATATATATATATATATATATATATATATATATATATATATATATGTATGTGTATTTATATATATATATATATATATATATATATATATATATATATATATATATAAGCTCGCTGGCTGAGCGGGGGGTTAGGGCGTCGTTACGTGCGGCGAAGTTCGAGGCGAATGGGGGTTCGAATCCTGCCATCGGCGAAGTTGAACCAAGGGCATGGTTCATTAAATTCCACGCTACAAAGTCCTCTAAAAGGGGCATCGTCCTTGCCTTCCGAAGGGAGGAGTTTGTGACGTTAAACCTAATTTTATATATATATATATATATATATATATATATATATATATATATATATAAATAGATATATATATACATGCATATTTCTATATTCCATCTTGTTATGGGGCGAAATGTTTCCAGTCGGCCTTCATGTTTCAGCACTGTAACGCATTACTGTCATTCCTGTAACGATTCTGCCTGTAACGGGAGAGGCTCGTGAACCAGTGCGGTGAGTGTGTGCAGCTTTCAAGACGTTCTACTTGGTCCGCCCCCCTCCCCACCAGTTTTACTTTTTCTTTTTTCAAGTGAAGATGAGGTGATTTTATTCAGCCGGGCAAATGGAGTTTTGTGAGACTCTAAGATCCCCCTGCCTCCGCAACGCACCAAAATAAATAAATAGATAAATAAATAAATAAAAATAAATAAAGAAAGAAATAAAGGAACAGTGGGAAAAAGTGAGACACCATAATTCTTACAGAATTCCTTTAAAACACAGACACACACACACATAGAGACACAATGTACATACCCACATTGCAAGTTCAATACAAGAATGAATGCGTCCCTGGCTGCACAGGACTGTGTATTAACAATAAGAGAGTCTGACTACAATAGTAACCCCACATTCGTAATGGCGATGCTATGATGGATTCTCTTGTCTCGCGAAAATGTACGGGGACAAATGAACCTGACCCAAATGTAAAAAAAAAAAAAGAAAGACATAAAAAAAGTTGGTGTGTGTCTATTATATTTCTTCATGCTGATATTTTCTTGCGTGTTTATATATAAAAAATTAATTTCTTAGTAAGTCTGAACTAAAACAATAGCAAATGAAGATGTATGAACATTGTTCTGCCATGACAGGGGTCAGATTTAAGCGTCCGTTATGGTAAGCACGGTGGACAAGATTTCCGAACAGTCTATTAACTCTCTCTATACATATATACATATATATATATATATATATCTATATATATACACATACATATATATATATATTTTTTTATATATATATATATATATAATATATATATATATATATATATATATATATATATATATATATATATCACTGGGACGAAATGCCGTAGCACATTTGTGAAACGCACGAAGAACCCACAGTCGGAATTAAAAAGGAAAGCAAAAAGAAAGTTAAACTTCTATATTTCGGCTAATAGCTATAGCCCCCTTCAGGAAAGTACAAGATACAAGAGTTGTTTGACACTTAAATACTGTTAAGATGAAAGAAAGGCAGGAACATGGGTAGATGACGGGCAACATTCCATCACTCAGAACCAGAAAGAAGAGGGGTGAGATGTCAGAAGGGGTAGGGGGTGTGAGGTCAGAGGGGGGAGGAGTGTGGTGTCGGAAGGGGGGGCCGGGTGAGAAGGGTGAAGATTCTTAACCAAACGACTAACAGTTAGACGCGAGATTATGTCCAGAGATCATTGTCCTTCGGAGTTGTCAAGGTTCGGACATACTTCAATTAAGGCGGATTCAACAATTTTCCTCCTGAAACCGCAGTTAGACTTAAACACTAATTTAGTTTTATCTCAGTCAAAACAATGAATTTTGTTGCTGACATATTGGACCACAGCCGAACTTCCTTGGGCATATCTAATGGGCCTTTTGTGTTTGGATAACCTGGTGTTCAGGTCCCTGCCGGTTTGACCAAGGTACACTATATCACAATCCCGACAGGATAAGCTATAAACTCCCGGAGCCTCGGCTCCAATTAATCTTTGGTGGACAATAACAATTTGTTTGTGTACAGTGTTGGAGTAATGATAAGCAAATGTTGGGTGGTTTTGGGGATTTTTTAAGTGTCGAATTTTTTTTTTATCTTGTACTTTCCTATTAGCCGAAATATAGAAGTTTAAATTTCTTCTTAGTTTCCTTTTTAATTCCGACTGTAGGTTCTTCATGCACGCAGACACATACACACACACACACACACACACACACACACACACACACACACACACACACACACACACACACACACACACGACTCGGTGGCGCGGTTGGTAGAGTCCCCGACTGTCACTACGGCGGTCCGGGTTCGAATCCTGCCCAGGGCTGAAATAATTTCAGTATCGCTGCGCTTCGAGTCGTTACTCCAACTCTCGTGGGCGGGGAGTTGGGTGTGTCCGTGCGTGTAAGGTCATAACATCACCCATAGATCGGTCATACGAGCTCTGAGCTCTCTTCTGGGAGGGAAATAGCTGTCAGTCACGAGTCCAACACCAAGATGAACACACACACACATATATATATGTATATATATTACATACATATATATATATATATATATATATATATGTGTGTGTGTGTGTGTGTGTGTGTGTGTGTGTGTGTGTGTGTGTGTGTGTGTGTGTGTGTGTGTGTGTGTGTGTGTGTGTGTGTGTGTGTGTGTATGTGTAAAGTCTCCTACCGCATCAGCCATGATACACGCATAGGTGTTGCCTACTGCACCTGGAACATCATATACTGTACAGTACATATACATATATATATATATATATATATATATATATATATATATATATATATATATATATATATATATATATATAATGCAAACAAATAAATTATATTTTTGCTAAATAGACACCTTGTAATTGGGTAAACAATTATTCCCAAATTATTTTTATTCTTATTTACTTATTTCTTCATTCATCTGTTTATTCATATGTTTATAAATTTTGCTTCCAAATGAGGGGAGTTATGGTTACCCATAATGCTCACTCTATCACCTTTTATTCGTTCATACACTGATCATCATCACCACCACCATCATCATCACTATCATCACCATCACCATCGTCATCACCACCATCATAGGCCCTTCTCCAACACATCGTCCCTCCCTCTCCTCCTCCTCCTCCTCCTCCTCCTCCTCCTCTCAACATTCTTCAGACCATCTGTCTCCTGGTCACCGTTTGGCAACGAGGAACGACGCTCATCAAGCCTTGCATACAAGTATCCTCTCCTCCTCCTCCTCCTCTTCCGCCTCCTCCTCCTCTTCCGCCTCCTCCTCTTGTTATTCCTTCTCCCATTTCTCCTCTTGCTCCTCCTCTTCCTGCTCTCATTACTCCTCCTACTTCTCCTCTTAATCCTCCTCTTCATTCTCCTCTACCTCCTCCTCCTCTTTTTTCCTTCACACACCTCTTCCTCCTCATTCTCCCCTTATTCTTCCTCCTTCATCTCCTTTTGTTATTCCTTCTCCTCCTCCTCTCCTCCATTTCCTCTTCCTCCTCCTCCTTTTCATCTGCCTCCTACTCCTTTTGTTACTCTTACTCGTCCTTCTCCTCTTCCTTCCCCCTCCTCATCTTCCTCTTCCTTTTTCTCCTCATCATCCTATTCCTCCTCCTTCTCTTTCTCCTTTTCCTTCCTCATCTTCCTCCAATCTTAAAGCTGTGCAATTGTGACACAGCTTCACCGACTCCCCAATCACACACACACATACATACAAACGCACACACACACACACACACACACACGCACACACACACACACACACACACACGCGCGCGCGCGCTCGCGCACACGGCTCGATGGTGCAGTGATACCGTTCTCGACCGCTAATTCAGTGATCCAGGTTCAAGTCCCGCCTAGGGCCGTAAATTTCAGCATCGTTGCACTGCATGCCGGCACTCCAACTCTGGAGGGCAAGGATTTGTGTGCGTGTGTGTGTGTGTGTGTGTGTGTGTGTGTGTGTGTGTGTGTGTGTGTGTGTGTGTGTGTGTGTGTGTGTGTGTGTGTGTGTGTGTGTGTGTGTGTGTGTGTGTGTGTATGTGTGTGTATAAGGTCACAGCATTACCCATAGATTGGGCCATATACGAGCTCTAAACTCTCATCCAGGAGGGTAATAACTGTCGATCACGGGTCAAATACATAATCCAAGATTATGGTAGTCAATTACAAAATTACAACCGGACTCAGAAGTCCGTCGGCAGTTTTTGAGTGTCATTAATAGGCTTTTACACGATCAATAACACATCAATAACAGCACCTAATAACCCGCATTTCATAACGTTACTGACATCTAGAGGGTGAGAAAGTAGTATTGATTCAATATAATTTATCAATGATATTGATTGTATTGACTTCTCTGACAAAGGGACACGACCAAAATATATTTTTATCTTCACGATATCTCAATATAATCCCAATTATCAAACATATAACGATACGGGCGCCATCTATGAGTAGAAACCTGTTGTTGTCGGACTTCTGGTTCATTTGGTTGATTTGACAGATTCACAACAAGATTTTAACAAATAATTTAGCAAATTCACTAGTAGATTTTCTGTTAATTTCATAGATTCACTAGTAAATCTTGTGAGTTAATTTTATAGATTCACTAGTGAATCTTGTGAGTTAATTTGACATAGTAAATCTTGAGAGTTAATATTACTGGCTTACTGCCAATTGAGATCTTTGTTATATGATGAAATATATTGTGTTTGAGAATCCGACGGATGGTAGAATTCTTTAAATAAAAACTATGGAAAGTTATCAGCTATCATAATACTGTCGTTTTAATTGCACTTGTATATGAGAGAACATGTTTTTTTTTCACTGTATATATATATATATGTATATATATATATATATATATATATATATATATATATATATATATATATATATATATATGTATATGTATATATATATAATATATATATATAT
>NC_134810.1:23332169-23334669 GCF_046742065.1 Oratosquilla oratoria | reverse complement strand
AAGCATACAGTGACGCTCGAATGGAGGTGTTAGCTGATACTTTCAGTTCTTTCTTTCTGCACCAGCCGCCTAGAACCATCTGGTATCAGTTTAGGGTGAATCAATGATATAAAGACTTCCCTCCTCCACTCCTCCTCCACCCCACCTGATCAGACTCCCATAATGCTCGTTTCACACGTATCGACTTTTCCCCGTGCGCCGTCCACGACACGACATAGTGCTCTCAAACAACCATGGGTGTTTATGAACGATATCACATGTGGTCGCGGTCGTGACCAGTGAAAACGATCAAAGATATTCATTGTCATATAGGAGCACGACGTCGTGTCGTGGACGGCGCACGGCGAAAAGTCGATACGTGTGAAACGAGCTTAACACATAAACAAGAGGGAAATCTGCTGAGAATGTTCTCGTATGGAAGAGTGCTCGGGGTGCCGTCGCCCCTTCACGGGCGTGTCTTCTGTCCTTCTGGGGGAGCAAGCGAGACCACGCCCACTGGGGGAAAGGCGCAGGTGGAGTCCGCAATCTCGCCTGTCTTGGGTAACAAATGCACAACCAGGAGCGCTGTTTCTCTGTGCTTAATAGTGCGTGTAATTTGGGGTAACAGTGGTTGGCTGTTTGGCTGGATGTGTGTGTGTGTGTGCTTGTGTGTGCATGCATATGTTTGTACGTTTGTATGTGTGTACGTGTATGTGTGTGTGTGTGTGTGTGTGTGTGTGTGTGTGTGTGTGTGTGTGTGTGTGTGTGTGTGTGTGTGTGTGTGTGTGTGTGTGTGTGTGTGCATATGTTTGTATGTTAGTATGTATGTGTGTGTATGTGTGTGTGTGTGTGTGTGTGTGTGTGTGTGTGTGTGTGTGTGTGTGTGTGTGTGTGTGTGTGTGTAAGTATGTACTTGTGTGTATATGCTTGTGTATGTTTGCATGTGTGTGTTTATGTATATACTTTTGTGTATGTATGTTTTTGTTTACATATGTATATGATTATGTTTATGTTTGAATGCTTGTGTATATTTGTATGTGTGCTTGCTCCTTTAGTGTGCTCGCCTCTGATTTAACGCAAGACAGCGGCTAGAGACTGTCTCCACGAGGACAGAATCGCTAATTAACTATAACTCATAACAACAACACCCTTAGTGTTGGTTGTATACGTAGCTGCGTACGTTCAGAAACGTCAGCAAGGGAAATATTCAATAAAGGAGGAAACAGACTTATAAGTGTTAGAATCTAAAACATACCAATAAACCAACATGTTAACACGTTTAGTCATGATTCCAATTGTATGGTATTTTTTTTATTTTGTATTGCAATGTTGTAACGCTGCTGTAATATTAACTTGTTTAGTAATATCTATACAGCCTATTTGTGTTTTTGTACTGTACGTGCTGATAGTTACGATGTTATTTACCTAGAGTTTAGCAAAGCGTTTGACAAGGTGCCCCACCAGAGACTACTGAATAAAGTCAAACCCCATGGCATAGGAGGAAAAGTTTTTGAATGCATTAGAGCATAGACCAGTGACAGAAAACAGGGGGTCTCCATTAATGGTGCAAAATCTAAATGGGGGAGTGTTACTTGTGGAGTACCCCAGGGCTCTGTACTGGGTCCCTTAATGTTCTTCATGCATATAAAGAACTAGGACATTGGGATTATTAGCGATGTAAATCTGAGGATGACACCAAATTAGGTCAGGATAAGACGCCGGGATACTGCAGGAAGATCTTAACAAATTGTTCACATGGTCGGTGAAATGGCAAATGGACTTCAATATATCAAAGTGCAGTGTATTAAACGTAGGTTCACACAACCCAGGGAGCAGATATAGCTTAGAGAACACCTTTTTAGTGAAAAATGAGTACGAGACTTGGGAGTGTTAGTGAGTCCTGACCTTAAATCCAAGAATCAGTCCATTAGCGACAAGAATAGAGGAATAGAGCTAACAGCATGAGGCTTCATTGCTAGGACCACTACGAATAGAAGTGCAAAGGTAGTTATCAAACTCTATCTGGTTTTAGTTAAAACAATCCTTGATAATGAGGTACAGTTTTGGTCTACGTCCTATGGAATGGATAATTAACTAGAATCAGTACAGAGGAGAGTGACCAAAATGATACATGGGCTCAGAAATCTACCTTACGATAACATGCTCAGGCACAACTTACACTCTCTAGAAAGACACAGAGTGCGGGGTGATCGAAGAGAGGTGTTCAAGTGATACAGACAAGGTCATCATATCAAGACAACAGGACAGGACTTGCAGTAATGAATTTGAATTGGACAAATTTAGATTTAAGAAGGAAATAGGCAAGAACTGGTTTGCAAATAGATTGGTCAATGAATAGAATAGACTTAGTAACCATGTAGTGAGCGCTGAAACTATCGGTTGTTTTGAGAGAAAGTTAGATAGCTTTATGGATGGGGATGATAGGTGGTAATGGACAAGGAACTGCCTAGTGTAGGCCTTATGGTCTCTTGCAGTCTCCTTCTTTCTTATGTTTTTGTGT
>NC_134810.1:23314669-23329669 GCF_046742065.1 Oratosquilla oratoria | reverse complement strand
CATTAATATTACCATTATTATCTTTATTATCATTATCATTATTATCATTACTATTATCATTAACTTATTATTATTATTATTATTATCATTATTATTATTACCATCATTATCATTATGATCATTATCGTCATTATCATCATCATTATTATTATCATTATTATTATTATTATTATTATTATTATTATTATTACTATTTTTATTATTATTATTATAAGGGGTGAGGGAGTATGTGCAAGAATTTGACGCAGGTCGAAGGGATTTGGGGGGGGGTGCCGATTTAATGAAGCGGCCTTGCTGTGGATGTGCTGTGTCTTGTGACACTACTTCTGACCCAAGGCAGTGGGCGAGATGCAGGGATGACCCGTCATCCAGGAGGTGACAAGATATGAGGGAGGGAAGAGAGTGGAGGGGAGTGGAGTGTGATAGGCATGAAATGGGTTGGAGTGGTTTTTATGCCTTTTTTTTTGGTGGGGGGGGGCTATCTCCCTTATAAGGGGAGAGAAACCTTTGGTATATGTATGTATTATTATCATCCTTACCATCGTTATTATTATAACAGCCATAGATAAAAAAAAAAATTAGATAAAGAATTAGAAATTTGTATCATGGAAAAAATATGACTGGGTCAAATCTTTTGCTCGTGACTGTACCTGTATAAGGCAAGGAGCTTCCATAAACCCTTGCGTGTGATGGCGTCCGGGACGGATATTACAGAGAGAACGAGAATTCATCTTCCGGCACTCATCTTCGATAAACACCCGGTTCCGGCAAGGAACGCCGACCCTCCGGTACATTACAGGTGTCCGCTTCCACTGGTTTTCGATTAAGAAGGAACGCATCTCAACGGCTGAGCAAATACGGCTCCCCCCCCATCCCTCATCCCCATCCCTTCCTCCCATTTCTTCGCACTTTCCCCCTTGTTCACATCCCCTTCCCCCATCCCATTCCCTCCCCTCCTTTCCTATCCTTTCCCCCATCCTACTTTCCTCCTTGTTCTCATCTTCTTTCCCCCGTTCCCTCCCCCTTCCCTATCCCCTCCAGCCTCAATCCCTCTTCACCACATCCTACCTCTCCCCCATCCCCTCCCATCCCATCCCACCCTTCAACCTATCTCTACCCCCTTTCCTAATATCCCCTCCTCCTTCCCACACCCCCTCCACCTTGCCACCCACCTCTCCCCCCCTTTCCTCCTATCCCTTCCCCTTTATATCCATCTTTCCCTTCTCTCCCTTTCTCTCCATCCCCCATCCTCCCTTCCCCCTAAAACGTCAGTCCTCCTCCAACACACAATCTCCTTTCCCTCGGTCTAACTATTGTTCCCATTTCCTTCGCTGTAAAAGATATTGATTTTTTTACATAGTGAAGTTGAAGATGAAGATTTTGTTTCATAGTAAGGTTGAGGTCGAAACCTTGACGTCACGATCTCCTGATTTAGTGACTGAATGATGGACGCTAAGACCATCTTTTCACCGAAGAAGGACCTTGACCCTTACCTGATGACAGTATCTGTCATGGCCATTGCCGCCAGGTGATTTTATTCAGGAATCGTCTCCAAGCCGGGTTTCCGACCGCTTCAGTCCCCATTCTCTCCAGAGTCCACCTCTCAACTGATTAAAATCGTCTGGTGGTAGCCAGAAAAACATATATGAAGTACGCCACAACCTTGAAAACACGTGTCAGCTGTCAGGACCAACTTGACAGTTGTGCAACTAAAAAATTGGACAACTATAAAACAGCCGGGAAAGTGTCAGCTTTCTTTCCGTTTTATATCACATGAAAAAATGCAGCAATTTTTTATTGGCCTTTTGTTCAGTAATGAAATTTTAATTTCCGTTGAACCCGACACCTTCAAGCCAACTTTTCAGTCGACCAATTTTCTCTTCCTGCAATTTTTAGTTGTCTGTACGCGTTAGTACTGGTTACCAAATGCGGACTGAATTAGTAACCAATTTTCTTTAGTCACTTCTTCTTAGTAATCATCAATCACCCTAAACTGGACAAATTTAGATTTAAGAAGGAAATAGGTAAGAATTGGTTTACTGATAGGGTGGTCGACGAATGGAATAGACTTAGTAACCATATTTTAAGAAACGATTAGACATTTTTATGGATGGGGATGACAGGTGGTAATGGATACAGAGCTGCCTAGTGTAGGCCCTATGGTCTCTTGCAGTCTCCTTTATTCTTATGTTCTTATGTTCATTCGGTAAAGGCTAGTAAAGGTAAGGAGTATACACCATGAGGCGCTGAGTAACTGCGGCCGAAGCCGTCACCTTTGCCCTATTATGCGCTTTGGGGAATGTTGGGGGGGGGCAGGTAATAACAGTCACTGCTGGGAATCGGAGATAGGGGCGGGATTCGAACCCACAACAAAGGAAATGCAAGATCAGCGCGCTTCCGATTACGCCACTATTGCACTATACAGCAAAGATTACATCATAATGCGTTTACAATCAATAACAATAACGCAAGGAGACCAAACGCCAGGCATTCAGTTTCTTAAAGTATGGCCCTTGGTTATACTCCAGTTGCTTCTGCCTATAGACTGAGATCACACTCCACCGCTTTAGTAACGACCGTAGTCATACACGTTCTCTAAGTCCACGAAGCAGCGATGCTTGAGACTTGACCGCGATGCTTAAGCCAGGTGTAGCGTGACACTAATATCACGATCTACGTACACACATCTCTCAACAATAACCAACGCTTCTATCCCTAAGAGGTGGAGTCATGAAAGTTATACAAAAGAACATAAGAATGGAAGGAGACTTCAAGAGACCATAAGGTCTACACTGGGCAGTTCCATGTCCCCTACCACCTGTCATCCCCATCCATGAAGTTACCTCATCTTCTCTTTAAAAAACCAATGTCACTTATCCGTGTATTGAGCTCCTCGCATTTTCATACCATTTCCCAGGAGGCTCCATACACACCCGTAGTCCAGAGAGGGTGGTGACATATCTACTGAGAAGTGTGCACGCTGTACCTGAAGAGCTTATGTGAGTGACTGTGCTCAAGTTTCACAACAAGGCCCCATGTCTATATATATATATATATAATATATATATATAATATATATATATATATATATTATATATATATATATAATATATATATATATATATATACATATATATAATATGTACGTATGTATGTATACAATATCCCATTCCTATTTCAAATTGCAATTCTTGAAGACTACTCATATTACTAAATATTATTGGAAAAATCATCTCTACATTTTAGCAGTTTTCAGAAATAGTTTTTTTTCTCACAAATATGGCCGCTAATATAACGACACAACGTTTTCACACGAAGGGAAGTCATTTTCGTCCAAGTTTTCCTCAACATCCCTGAGGACGACTCAGCGACTAGTCTCGTTTGAGATGTCTTTCTGTGTGTGTCATGATAGGAAAAAAAAAAAAACGAATAAATAAACTTATCAATCAATCAATCAAAACAATATATTGAAAATAAATGATGAATAGATAAATTACTTGATGAATAGAAAATATATATACAGTGCCGACGCAACGTCAACGGAGTGATAATTCATTACCGCTAACTTCTCATAAGACATATATATATATATATATATATATATATATATATATATATATATATATATACATATATATATATGTACATATAATAAGTGAAAGGAGTAATTTATGATTGTAAAAAAAAAAGAAAATAGCATAATGTCACGTCCCTTTTTTTTTTTTTTTTTGTACGATTCTTTTAGAGGCCGGAGGACCCACGGGGGGTGGGAGATAGAGAGAGAGAGAGAGAGAGAGAGAGAGAGAGAGAGAGAGAGAGAGAGAGAGAGAGAGAGAGAGAGAGAGAGAGAGAGAGACAGACAGACAGACAGAGAGAAAGTGAGTGAAGAGAGTGGAGGGGGAGGGTCCCATACCGAGGTCAAAGGACAGACACGGCCTTCCCTCTCTTGCGTTTTCCTTCTCCTCCTCCCACTCTTCTCTCCCCTCTCGCCCCTCACGCGAGTAACCCGTACCTGTTTACCCCTTGGCCGTCACTAAACACCTGGAAACCCACTGGGGGGTGGGAGAGCCAGATCCTCCGGGGCACGTTGAAGAACAGCCACCATTCTGTCGGCACCCGGTAATCTTATTCAACGCAAGGAGAGGGGAGGAGGAGGGGGTGAGGAGGAGGAGGAGGAGGAGGAGGAGGAGAAGAAGAAGAAGAAAAGAAAAAGAAGAAGAAGAAGGAGAAGAAGAAGAAGAAGAAGAAGAAGAAGAAGAAGAAGAAGAAGAAGAAGAAGAAGAAGAAGAAGAAGAAGAAGAAGAAGAAGAAGAAGAAGAAGAAGAAGGTCAAAAACCCAAGCTCCTATCCCAAGCTTCAATCATCACTTTAGCAAAGTTAATGGCCAAATTGATGCAATCCATCAACCAGGTCTTCAGAAAGTGGCGGGGAAGGGATTTTAGACATTTTTGGCAAGAATAGTGATTTTTTTTTCTTAAGTGATTCTCAACAAGTGGTTCAAGGTGACATTTCGGGTGGTCCACAAGAATTCCACTAGTTGTAATAATCAACTGGGAATGGGTTCATATTTTTCCAAACGTGTTGTCTTGTATGCTCACTTCATCCTTAAATAGAAAATCCATAATATCCTTTTTAATTGGCCTGTTAGTGGTTCATCACCTGGAACAAGTTGCAAACCGATGGTTTAGAGGGTGTGGGTGGGGATGAAGGTGGGGGAGGTCAGATCAATTTCCCTTTAAAGGGTAAAGGGGCTCTTCTAATCAGCCCAAGGACAAATCAGGAAGATTGGCGGAGAAGACTTTGATTATAGATCGATGATGAGCAGCGACCGGTAAGTTATACAAGGTAGCGTTGGTGGTGGTGGTGGTGGTGGTGGTAGTAATGATGATGGTGGTATTAGCACAGATAGTGGTGGTGGTGGTGGCAGTGGTGGTCGTGAAGGTGGTAGTGGTGGTAGTAAATAAGAGGGTGGTGGTGATAGTGGGGATGGTGATAACGGTTGTGGTGGTGACAATTTTGTTATTTGTGTTGGTGATAGTTGTGACAATGGAAGTAGTATTAATGGTAATGATAATAATGGGTGATAGTGGTGGTGATGGTGATACCTCTGGTGACGGTAGCAGGCACCACCTCTCCCTATCAACAATCTCTATCCATCCAAGAACCAGAAGACTTTATTCAATTTTGATCAACCTCAGCTCCAAGCGAGTCCCCGTCTGCGAAACCGGATCGAGTCCACACTGGATCGAGCTTCTTCTCTCTCGGATCGACCTTCATTTGTCTCAGCAAGAAAGCGCTACTTTTGCCATCCCGCTCATTAAGCGCATTCTCCGCTTACCTCAAAGCACCTCCCGATATCACAAAGATAATGAAGATAATAAAGAAGATAGTGCTGGCGCTGGTAATGGTGGTGGTGGTGGTGGTGGTGATGGTAGTGGTGGTGGTGGTGATGGTGGTGGTGGTGGTGATGGTGGTGATGGTGGTGATGGTGGTGATGGTGGCAGCGGTGATGGGTGTGATTATTGTTGTTTTTGTTGCTGTAGTTGATAATGTTTTTGTTATCACCGTGGTTGTTCTTGTTCTAAGAGCACCTCTGGAGTATCCAACAAATCAATGCTCTGGTGGCCTAATCGGAAGTGTGTTGATCTCGCATTTCCTTAGTTGTGGGCTCGAATCCCGCACTTCTCTGCTATTACCAACAGTGACCTGTCCCAACACTCTAAGGTGACGGCATCGGACGCAGCTAATCAGCGCCTCCTGGATTAGGCTCTTGACCTTCCTTCTTCAAATAAGCTGTGAGCATACAGCCTTGGGGAACATTTATTATTATTATTATTATTATTATTATTATCATTATTATTATTATTATTATTATTATTATTATTATTATTATTATTATTATTATTATTATTATTATTATTATTATTATTATTATTATTATTATTCATTATTATTATTATTATCATTATTATTATTATTATTATTATTATTATTATTAATTATTATTATCATTATTATTTTCATTATTATTATTTATTTTTATTATTTCTTTTATCTTCATTTTTATTATTATATTATTATTATTATCATTATTATTATTATTATTATTATTAAATCATTAATTATTATTATCATTATCATTATTATTATTATAATTATTATCATTATTATTATTATTATCATTATTATTATTAGTATTATTAGTATTATTATTATTATTATTATTATTGTTATTATTATTACTTTATAATAATTATTATTATCATTACTATTATTACGATCATTATCATACACACACACACATATATATATATATATATATATATATATATATATATATATATATATATATATATATATATATATATATATATATAATAATATATATAATGTGACGAAATGCGATCCACCAGCGAGTCTCCATACAACCATCTGGCGAGGACGCGACAATACCACCATATGTCGCTGTGATACCATCTGAATACCGGAACAGCGCGCCCTCTAACCGGGTACTCCGTTACCGAGCAGTGGGGCGTGACCCCTGCTGTCTGCCGCCAGGTGATTATATTAAGTTTGGAAAGTGGTCTTCTCCAGGAGGCGAGGGAACAGTAATCCATAAGTTTCGGATACGTGACGAAAGGCGGGTTGTGATTCTCCTGGACTAAGGTGAATGCATCCACCGTAAAGAAGACGTTGATAGATTAACTCGTTTTTTCCCCAGTGTTATTATCGTTTAATGATTTTATGCTGCCTATCGTCAGACGATTGCATTCAGCTGTGGGTAGGGGAAAGACTAAAGACAGTGCCCTCTGAAAAGGCAAATGGGCACTGAAGTTGTCGACGAAGAAGGCTGCAATTTGAGGTCGTTCACCTCTGAAGGCAAAAGTGAAGTCAGATAACACATTTTTTTTAATACCACTGACGATTCAGATACTCGTATTGCCAACAACCCTGGAGGAGGAAAAAATAATGATAATCACAGGTCGCTTCTGAAGCCACTGAAGTCTACTGAAATCGCTCAAAGACAATCTGACATGCAACATCGCAGTTCAAAACACGAGACCGTCTTTGTGAACTCCGAGCACCACTGAGCATCACTAAAAACCCGTTAAGTGACATTAAGACAGATGAAAGCCAGCGGCCTCTCTAAATGGCGCAGACGCCAGTGAAGCAGCTAAAAGACACTGTCATCGTTGCAGGTTATTGACACCGATAGCGACATCGTTCTCACTGCCGCCAGGCGATTCTATTCAGCCAAGGGAACGGGTCCTGCGGCCTCTAAGGGGTGAGGCAAGTTGATGAAATGACAGGGGTCTCTGAAATATACTGAAGGACCCAAAAAACTCTGAAAACGACCAGCACCACAACCATAAGAACATGCAAATTGAAGGAGACTGCAAGAGACCATATGGCTTACACTACTAACGTGACTGGAGAACGAATAAAACTCTCTGGGTTTAGCCAGAATAGAATATCTAAGGGTCGACACGACAAGGGCCTTACTTCACCAGCGCTTCTCTTCTTGTGGACAACCTCACGCACAAGGTTACAAGAGGGCCTCAACCCACTAGTTTCCTGAATTCTACTTCGTCAGGTGCTAGCCAGAGTGAAATATCTCAAGTGCAGCATGGATACATACTCCTGTGATACCAAGGAGAGCCGCTGAAATCAACTGCGCACTTCAGCAAAATCCACTGAAGGCGCTGAAAGCCGACGACGACGACGAGTGCGAGACACGACCGAGGTGCTTGGTTATCTCGCCTTTGACAAACCTCCTCGACTGCTGATGGCGTTCTCATCGATCTCGCGCCCCGAAGTAGGCGAAGAAGGTTCTTTGATGACTGGGTGACGCTCGACATGGTCAAAGGAAAGTGTGTCGGCGCCGTTTACCAGCGTTTCTAGCCTTATGGAGGTAATCTTGCTGCCATACGGGAGTATGGGCAAGATAGGAGTGACCGAGTGATGGAATTGGAGTGTTTATAGATCTTTGTGATATTTTGAAAATCATTCTTGAATGGTTTTCTTTGGATGATTAGTGGTGGATGATGACCGTCGGGTTGAGAAGCATATGAAAAAAATCGCTGTGTAAAAGGATAGAAAGAGAGAGTAGGAAAACAGAGCGAGAAATAAGAAGAGAGAAAATATCAAAAGAAGAAAGAAGGAAAGAGAAGAGAAGGAAAAAGAGAGAAGGGGAGTATAGAAAGGCGAAGGGAAGAAAAGAGAAAAGGAGAGAAGAAAAGAAAAGGAAATGGAAGAGAAGAAAAATAAAGTATATAAGTATTGCGTGCGTGCGCGCGTGCGCGCGCGCGTGTGTGTGTGTGTGTGTGTGTGTGTGTGTGTGTGTGTGTGTATGTGTATGTATGTATATGTGCACGCGTGCATGTGCTCGTATGAATGTGCACGTGTATATACGTACATATTTGTGCGTATCTGTTTATGCATGTATATTTGTAAATGTTAAACAAATCGCTAGTAGCAGCTACGTAATTCAAATAATCAAACCCAGCCGCCGCAAGCCTCGAACGCAGGTCATATACATGTGTATGTATATGCATATGCATATGTGTACGTGTGTGTGTGTTTTCGTTCGAATTTAAACTTCAATGATACACATGGATGGACGTGAGTGGGGAGAGAGGGAGAAAGTCTCGATAATGAAGCGAGGCACGGGGGCGAGACGAGGAACAAATAACTCGAAATCAATGAAAGTGAAAGAAAGTAGAGACATAAATCTGAAATGAGGAAAAGACAAATGAAAACATACACACACACACATACATGACATGCTCACATATCCACAGTTGATGAAGTGAATGAATCATAGATAATTGAACAAAATGAAATAAACAAACAAAATAAATTAATAAATAACACAAATACTATAATCAAACAAACGCATAGATAAATGGGTAAATAGATGATAAACAACCAATTGAATGAAAAATAAATAAATAAATAAACGGATAAACTTGCAGAAATGAATGAAAGACAAAACAAACAAACAAACAAACCAGAGAGGAAGGAGGGAGCCCAGTGTCCGGTGCTCGAGGGCCAAAGAACCGGTACGTACCTGAGGAAGAAACAAAGAATTTTATTTTTAGATTGAGTGTCATCAAAGGGTTCAGAACCAATTGAACCCTTCTTCTTAACTAGTTTTGCCACTAGGACTCGAGCCACTGGATGTGTGACTGATTACCACAAAGCAATGACGCTACCGTTGTACTATGCAGGACGTTCAAAGGAGCGTTCCGGAACTTGTCCTAACCATTCCCCAACGTCAACTCGCTCGGTACGGTATGTAGTTATAATTTCAGCGGGTTTTTTTTTTTTTTTTTTGTATCCAGGAGACCCTTTTTTGTCTATTACATGATGACAATTTGGGCACCTTCCTGTGTTTTTATACAATCAACACCAGGAGATTCTAGTCAATTTAGATGAGCCCTCCAGTGTACAGTATACAAGAAACTTGTGAATACTTAATAACATTTTGTAATCTAGAAGGAATGTGTATACAATCTCTTTTAACAAATGTGATAATTTCTGCATTGAATAAACGGGTCGTAATATAAACAACAAAGTTACTAGAAGATAAAAAGAAAGTGAAGAAGAAAAGACGAAGAAGAAGAAGAAGAAGAAGAAGAAGAAGAAGAAGAAGAAGAAGAAGAAGAAGAAGAAGAAGAAGAAGAAGAAGAAGAAGAAGAAGAAGAAGAAGAAGAAGAAGAAGAAGAAGAAGAAGAAGAAGAAGAAGAAAAGGAAATAGAAAAAGAAGAGGAAAAAGAGGAAAAAGAGGAAGAAGATGAAGAAGAAGAAGAAGAAGCAGAAGAAAGAGAAGAAGGAGAAGAAGAAGGTGGAGAAAAAGGAGAAGAAACTGTTAAATATGCTTGGAATATATATATATAATTTTTTTAATTACATTCAAGAAGAATTTCATACCACTGATTGGAATAGTAATAACCATGCTGTACAGATCCAATTATAATTCTAAATTAGATAAAAACAAAATAGAATGAATGTATACTTTCAAAACTAATTATCTCATTTTAAAACAAGGTTCCTTTCAGCAAGTCTGGTGATTTTTTTATTCATTTATTTATCTATTTATTCGTTTATTTATTTATCTATTTTTCTATTTATTTATAGTGCGCTGGTAGCATAATTTGAAGCTTATGATGCATTTGCTTAGTGGTGGGTTCGAATCTTGCACTTGTCTCTAACAATCCTCCAAGTACTTAGGGCAAAGGTGGTGGCAACTACGCTTCCTGGCATAGGTTTCTCACGTTTTTATTGTTATTTATTTGACATAAATGAAAATTGGAAACACAGGAGTCTCAGTCTGAGTTTATTCCTGACTAGTTTTGTAAATTAGTTTTTCTCAAAAGAAAACTAGTCAGGGATAGCCTCAGACTAAGATTCTTGTGTTTCCCATTCCCACTCACGCCAAACAAATAAATAAATAAATAAATTTATGGAAGAACTGTTCTAGCTAATATAAAACGAATCTGCCATCTTCATCCTCTTCTTGTCTAGTTATCTGTTACAGATTAGAAATTTGTATTTCTAGTTGCCTCTAGTGAAAGATGCCATAGATGCGAGTGTTGTGCCAACGTACAGAGGTGCTGTATTTCCTTTTAGACAAAGCAGTAGTTATTGAACCTATTTCTAATATGTTTAGGTAACTGCAGCATCAGTGTGATCCTTTCCGACCTTGACATCGATGTGAAGCTCATTATCTATTATAAAACAAAAAGAACCTCCATAAGAAACAGCTGCCTCCCACAGACGAGAGTGATTTTGTCTTATATATATATATATATATATATATAATATACATTTATATATATATATATATATATATATATATATATATATATATTGTTGAGACATCCTGACAGGTTGACGTAATTGGAGTAGGAAACACAGGAGTCTTAGCATTGAGTTTATTCCTGACTAGTTTCGCAGGTATGCTCTTTCAAAGCATACCTGCGAAATTAGTCAGGAATAAAATCAAGACTAAAACTCCTATGTTTCCTACTCCGCTTACGTCATACATATATATATGTATACATATATATATATATATGTATATATATATACATATGTATATATATATACATATGTATATATATATACATATATATGTATATATACATATATATGTATATATATATGTATATATATATATATATATATATATGTATATACATATGTATATATATATATGTATATATATAATATATATATATATATATATTTATGTCTATATATATGTATATGAAAATATGTGTTTATAAAAATATGTCTATATATATATATATATATATATGTATATATATACACATTTATATATATATATATCATATGTATGTATGTAACGGGGCACGGGTGTTGACAATTTTGGGAGACGGATGACAGGGAGCTAATTCTCCCTGACGTCAACTCATGCAGGGTCACTACTCGCAGGTACCCGTCATTGGTCCCTTAACGGCCTGACAATGGACAGAACGAAATATGCAAAGAGTTCTAGCGAGATGAAAAAGTTCGCAAGTTCGTAATAAATTCAAGACTTTTCCTGAACCAACCCACTCAAACGAACTTTTCTCGTCTCCTCGTTCGTCTCCTCTTCTTTCCTTCCTCCTCCTCCTCTTCCTACTTCCTTGCTCCCTTGCCTCCTTCTTCCCCTCCTCCTATTACCTTCCTTCTCCACCTCCTCCTCTTTGTTCTCCTACTTCTCCTCCTCCTCCTCCTCCTCTTCTTACTTTCTTTCTCCTCCTCACCCTCCTCTTCTTCCTCCTCCTATTTCTTTGCTTCCTTCTTCCTTTTCCTCCTTTTTTTCTCCTCTCCTCCATATCCTCTCCCTCGCCTTCTTCTATTCTCCTTTTCTTCCTTCCATCTTTTTTCCTTCTTCCTCCTCTTTTTTTCCTCTCCTCCTCTCCCTCCTTCTCCCCTTCTTCTACTCCTCTCCTCCACCTCTTCATCCACCTCCTTCTTATTCCCCTCCTCTCCCTCCACATCGCCTTCTCCTATTCTCTTCCTCCTCTCCATCCCTCCACCTCCTCCTTCACTTTCACGGTTCCACATTTACGACGATACTCTGCTCCAGTTTTCTTCTTCAAGGAGTCTGCCTACTCGTTCTCCACATCTCTAAAGGAGGAGGAGGAGGAGTAGGAGGAGGTGGAGGAGGAAGAGTAGGAGGAGGAAGAGAACCTCCTCCATTCTCGAAGTCAACTTTGACCTCCACAACATCGAAAGCAGTGAGTCCTTCTCTCTCTCTCTCTCTCTCTCTCTCTCTCTCTCTCTCTCTCTCTCTCTCTCTCTCTCTCTCTCTCTCTCTCTCTCGCCTTCCTCCGAACTATATTCTCACTTTGAATTCGACCAAACCTCCACACTGCAGTCCCTCCATGTCCCACTTCGCTCGTACCTCCACATCCACAAAGAGCACTCCTCCTCCTCCTCCTCCTCTTTGTTCTCCTCCTTGTACTTGTCCTTTCACTTCATTAGCATCACTGTTGTTCTCTCCCTTGTCACTGTCAGAATATTCATTATTATAATTGTTATCATTATCATTGTTACATTAATTATTACCCCGTCGTCATCGTTATATCTATTATACGAGTATCATCATTATCATTACTAATATCTTTATTTTCATTATTACTCTGTCATTACCACTACCGTCATTGATTAGTTATCAATATTAACATTGTTCTTCCTGTTTCTACTCTTCTTCCACTTTACCTCCTCCTCTTCCTCCTCCTCCTAACATTTCGTCTCTTCTCAATCATCTCTCCCTTTTCCCAATTGTCCTCACCTCCTCCTCTTCTTCCTCACTCTTCTTAAATTTCTCTTCTTACCAAGTTTGCCCCTCCCCTCCTCCTCTTCTACCTCCTCCTCCTCCTCCTCCTCCTTCTCCTCTTCTTCTTCTTCCTCCTCCTCTCCTCTCAATCACGGGCCGTCGAAGATGTGTACAAGTCATCAATGATAGGCACGTTTGGAAACCCAAAGCCCGGAGCAGGCACACATGCGCATACACACACACACACACACACACATATACACACACACAAAAACCCAAATAAATACACATGCACGCACATACAATACACACACAAACAAATGAACGCAAATGCACATACACACAACCACACACGCACACATACATATATATACACATGCACAAAAACGCATACATATCTCACACATACACATATACACACACAACTAGAAATTAAAGATATACATCAAGTTGAAACCATACCTGAATTTATGGCTACGTATGTTGAATTGGAGAGTAGGAGATGGGACCCCATGGGCGTTGCACCCCTTCTGTGTACTACAGTAAGGAAAAAACACAAACACACACACACACACAGACACACACACACACACACACACACACACACACACAAATATATATATATATATATATATATATATATATATATATATATACAAGCACAAATGCACATACTACGTATAGACACAAATATATATATATATATATATATATATATATATATATATGTGTGTGTGTGTGTGTGTGTGTGTGTGTGTGTGTGTGTGTGTGTGTGTGTGTGTGTGTGTGTGTGTGTGTGCATTTATAAAAGATGTAAATGGGAAGGAGATTTTCTCTTATGTGTATTTCGTTAAACGTAATGACTATTTGTCCCCTTATTATTTCTTTAAGGTATTTCCACATAATAATTAATTTTGCTCTCTTTTGAAAGAAGACCTGCGACTTCGCCACAGCTATTCATTTATATACTTAAGATACTTATGCAAACAAACACAAATTAAATTTTACTGTGCTGAGACACGCAGTCATAAGACCTGTTCACACGTTTACAAGCACAAGCAAACGCACGGCATATTCGTGAATGATTTCGTGGTCATAGAGACTTCCAGCGACGGTGAGCAGGTCAACAAACAGGTAAATAAATAAACAAATTAATTAATTAATTAATTAATTGATAAATAGATAAATAAACAATACATGAATGAATAAATAAATAAATAAACAGATGAGTACATAGATAATAAATAAATGAACACGTAAATAAATGAGTAAATGTTTAAACAGATAAATGAATAGAATACATAAACAAATAGATTATTTAATAAATGAATAGATGAATGAATAAGATAAAACCCCTTTGAACAAGAAAAACATTGGGACATATTTGACTATAAAATATTCGCACACATGCAATCATACAAGGTTCGACAGAGCGAAGCGTCGAGTCAAAATCGTGGCGTCCCGCTTTCTCACATTCTTGATTGGATCGAACTGAGTCGGCGGAGAGACTCCGCGCTAAAGACTCGATCTACGCCTCCGTCGTTCAGATTTATAGATGATTGAATTCCGAAACAAAAGATGTACGTATGTTGTCCTCAACAGATGACACAAGGCGACTGAGCTTGAGGATCCATCTTCAAGAATCTATGAATGTTTGTTTTGGTTGGAAAGCAAACGAAAGGAAGGGATCTTCATAGATGAGTGAACTCTTTATACCAGTTCTTACTACTCTGCTGTGACGGAGCATACACATATGCACACACACACGCACACACACACACACACACACACACACACACACACACACAACAAACACACACTTGCGTGCGCGCTTTTGTGCACGAGCATTTGTGTATAGGTGCATATGTGTGTGTGTGTGTGTGTGTGTGTGTGTGTGTGTGTGTGTGTGTGTGTGTGTGTGTGTGTGTGTGTGTGTGTGTGTGTGTGTGTCTGTGTGTGTGTGTATGAGTGTATATAAGCACACGTGTGTGCAAGTGTACGTATATGTAATCCCATGTACATGTGCGTAATGAGATAAAAGTACTCAAGAGTATAGCACCAAAGTAAGAAGGTACAAAATCCTGAAAGCAATTACTTTGTTCAGGTAATTCAAGTAACGGTGAAGGAGTAGCCCGACATCCAAGCAAGTAATTTTGTGTTTTCTTAAACAATTACTTTAATGGTCAGTTCTCTGCGGATTTCTCATA
>NC_134810.1:23292169-23302169 GCF_046742065.1 Oratosquilla oratoria | reverse complement strand
TACTGTACTTGTAAGGGAGACCGGTCTGTAATTTGTTGGGTCTTCCTTGTTTCCCCCTTTATATATTGGTACGATATTGGCATTTTCCAGTCTTCCGGTATTTTTCCTTCTTTGAGTGAGCAGCTTATTACCTTATATACTTTGTCTATTAGTTCATCTATACATTCTTTTAGTATCCAGTTTGCAATTCCATCCGGGCCGTGCGATTTCCTGACATCAAGTTTTATTATTTGGTCCATTATTTCTTTTCTTGTTACAAAAATTTCTCTTATTAGTGGGGACCTCACTTCACTTCTTTCATCCCCATGCTGTATATTTTCTCTAGTGAACACAGACTTGAAGTGTTTGTTCATGACTTCAGCCATTTCTATATCTTCTGTGTATTCTATATTCCCTTGGCGTAATTTTACTATTTCCTGTTTGTTTTTTAGTTTACTGTTCACATATCTATAGAATAATTTTGGTTGGTCCTTACATTTTCTAATATGTCTTTTTCATAGTTTCTCTTTTCCTCCCTGCGCATTTTTACATATTCATTCCTTAGATTAATATTTGACACTTTTCAGGTTTTTTATATTTTCTTCATCTTTTTCAAGCTTTATCTCTTCTATCTTTCGCCTCACTACACTTTCTGTTAAACCAGCACTTAATATACAACTTTTCCTGTCTTTGCCTTGGTACATGTTTATCCACTCCTTCGTTGTAGATTTCTTTCAAAACAATACATTTCTCTTCCACTTGTGTCTCTTTATTGTAGTGTGTGTGTGCGTATATAATCAGCTGTGTACAACTTATATATATATACATATGTATATATACTGTATATATATATATATATATATATATATATATATATATATATATATATGGATAAGTATTTTAGACAAATTATTTGGATGATGGAGAACATAAACACAGGGGAAGGCTCGGAACCCTAAACACTCTAACGTTTCGTTCGCGTAGAACTTCTTCAGAGAGTGTATGTAGAACTGCAATTGAAGTTTATGTACTAAAGCACGCCAGAAAAACGACCTTTCCCAAGTGTCCGAAAAGATAATTAGATTTAGTACATAAACTTCAATTGCAGTTCTACATACACTCTCTGAAGAAGTGTTACGCGAACGAAACGTTAGAGTGTTTAGGGTTCCGAGCCTTCCCCTGTGTTTATGTTCTCCATCATCCAAATATATATATATATATATATATATATATATATATATATATATACATATGTATATATACTGTATATAAATGAATATATACCGACACTCATACATTACATTTACATATAAATAATCGAGGAATTATGTCTCGCCATCCGTTCTACAAAGACATATTATATAATTTTGGAATCAGGATGATCCCAGGATTAAAAACGTGAGATGATGAGGTATAAATATTTCAATATCATTACTTTCTTTAGTTTTAAGCCTCAGGCCAAATTAGCCCTCCGTAGGAGCTAGCTTGTATATATATATATATATATATATATATATATATATATATATATATATATATATATATATCACAACAAAGATATGTCGTAGCACATATATACATATATATATACATATATAATATATATATCTAGAGATATATATATATATAGAGAGAAAAATAATGGAAACTATCATCAGAGATGCTATCGAATATCATTTAGAAAGTAACCGTTTGATAAATGATAGCCAACATGGTTTCAGACGGAAACGTTCTTGCGTGACTAACTTACTCGAATTCTACAACACAGTTGTCTCGAATTATGACAAAAGAAACAATATAGATTTAATATATCTAGACTTTGCAAAAGCTTTTGATACCGTCCCACACGAAAGACTACTTACTAAATTAGCTTTGCATGGAATAAGTGGTAGCCTATTAGGTTGGACTAGTAATTGGTTGAAAGGTCGAAAACAGAGAGTTGTTTTAAATGGAAAAACTTCTGGATGGAAAAGTGTTGCAAGTGGAGTTCCTCAGGGTTCCGTTCTTGGGCCACTTCTATTCATAGTATATATAAATGATATAGACCATGGACTAAAATCTACTGTTTCCAAATTTGCTGATGATACAAAACTGTGCGGAGTGGCAAATGATCACTCAAACCAATTAGATATTCAAGAAGATTTAGATAAATTACAGCAATGGTCTGAAAAGTGGCTAATGAAATTTAACACAAGTAAATGCAAGGTAATGCACATAGGTAAAAATAACAGCAAGTACGATTACAAGTTATTTGGAAATTCGTTAACAAAAGTGGATAGTGAAAAAGATCTCGGCGTAATTATCAGTAACGACCTCAAATCATCCAAGCAGTGTATTTCAGCCTCTGAGAAAGCAAATAAGATTCTGGGATTGATTGCGCGATCTTTTGATTTCAAAAGTCCATCACTCATTAACAAGCTATATAAATCGTTAGTTCGTCCACATTTGGAATATGCTGTTTCCGTATGGTCACCGAATCTCATTAAAGACATTGACAGACTGGAAAAAGTACAACGGCGAGCCACAAAACTGATTCCAAATATCAAAAATAAATCATACGAAAATCGACTTAAGCACATGAATCTGTTTTCCCTAAAAAAACGTAGACTCAGAGGTGACTTGATACAGGTCTTTAAGATTTTAAAGGGAATTGACAACATCAAAAGTGACCAAATTTTCACATTGAATGAGAATCAGACAAGAAACAATGGTCTCAAACTGTCCGGAAATAGATTCAATTTGGAAGTAGGTAGAAACAACTTTGCCAACCGTGTAGTTAATGAATGGAATAAACTTCCTGCACAGGTAGTGCAATGTAGTTCAGTTCGAAGCTTTAAGAATCATTTAGATAAATACCTAAGTAAGATGCTGTAATTATTATAATTTATGTTATATTATTTGTTTTTGTTTTGTTATAATTTGTCTGTCTGATTTTCATTTATTATTAGTTATATGTCAATTTATTATCATTTACTATTTACCTGTTTGTTTGTTATTCAACTATACCAATGCATTTATTTATGTATTTTAATTGTTATTTACATTGTTATAGTTTTAATTTATTATTAATATGAATTTTTTTTTTTTTTTTTTTTTTTTTTTTTTTTTTTTTTTTTTTTTTTGCATCCGACCTAGATATGGATCAAAAGGTCTCCTGTCGGCATGCTTTGCCTTTGTAATCCTTTGTAATCCTTTGTATATGTGCGTGGGGATGAAGATGCGAGTGACATACACATTACGCACACACACACACACACACACACACACACACACACACACACACACACACACACATAACAAGTGTGATTTTGTGTATATGTGTGAGAGTGAGGGTGATTGATAAACTGTATAGATGATAATTTTCTTTAAATGACATTCTCTCAACAAGTGGAATCAGTCTAAGGTGGGCATAACTGATTTCCCCCAAGCCAGATCCTCCCTTACCCACAATGCATAAGAATCATCAGCTTCAGTCAACTCATATCATTTGATTTCTTTCTACATACAGAATTCAACCCTACTTCCCGTCCACTATCACTGTCTTCCATTTTCTATTTGCTTTCTTTACATTCCTCCTTTTCCGTTTTTCTTTTTTCTTTTTTCTTTTTTCCTCTGTCTCACTCGCCCTCAACTCTTTTTTCTCAGGGGCATATATTGAACACTTTTTGGTCTTAATTTATTTTATTAATTCATTCACTTATTTTTAGTTACAATTAATGTTATTACTATTATTATTTTATTTATCTAATTCTTGTTTATCAATTCTTTACTTTATTTTATTCTATATATTTATTTATTCATTTATTTATCCTTTCATATATTTTTGCTCATGGAGGCAAGTTCAATAAAAAAAAACATATGAACATATAATTACACAAAAATATTAACACAAGTAAATAAAAAGAAATACATATAAGCGGAAGAGGCCTTGTCTCTTCGACAAACAAAAATGTTATTCGAGCAGTGGCACCAAACACGATCCCTCATCAGACCTGACTTGGGGGGAGGGGGGTCAGTGGAAGAGGAGGGGGAGGAGGGGGAGGGGGTGATTTACCCAGCTCACTACCCTCACCCTAGCCCTTCCGTTGCCCCACAAAGGATTATAAAGGAAGGGCATGCCGACAAAAGACTTTTTGGTCCATAACGGATGCTAAAAATAAATAGTTAAACGAAGAAATTAATCAACAAACAGACCAAATAATTGACAGGCATTACAGCATATTGTTTAGGTCTTTATCTAAAGGAACCTTAAAGCTTTGAACCGTACTTCATTGCGCTGCCTCTATAGGAAGTTCGTTCCATTTGCTGACTACACGGTTGGCGAAATTGTTTCTACCCACTTCCAAATTAGACCTAAGTCCTGACAGCTTGAGACCGTTTTCCATACACTGACTGCTTTTTGTATTCTCTTAACTTAAGCTTTATCGGATGAATTTACAGTTGTTACGGGGAGAGTTGATCTGGGAAAAGTTGGTCCGTGAAAAGTTGGTCCAGGGAGAGTTGGCCCAGTGAGAGTTGGTCCAGGGGTAGTGTGTCAGGGATTGGCCCGAGAAGAGTTGGTCCGAAGAGAGTTGGTACGCGGACAGTTAGTCTAGAGATGGCCCGGTGAGAGTTGGAACGGTGAGAGTTGGGCCGGGGAGAGTTGGGCCGGGGAGAGTTGGTCCGGGGAGAGTTGGTCCGGGGAGAGTTGGTCCGCGGATAGTTGGTCCGGGGAGAGTAGGTGCAATGAGAGTTGGTACGGGGAGAATTGGTTTGCGGACAGTTGGTCCCGGGAGGGTTGTTCCGAGGAGAGTTGGTCAGTGGACATTTGGTCTGGGGGGAGTTGGTCCGTGGAGAGTTGGTCCGCTAATAGTTGGTTCGGAAAGAGTTGGTCTGGGGAGAGTTGGTTCATGGATAGACGCTCTTCGGACAGTTGGGCCGAGGACAGTTGTTCAACAGGAAAGTGAAAAGGTGTAAATTTGCTCGGGAATTAACCTGACCTAATCTGAACTTGCCAAACACCCACCCCAAATCCTCTATACTTAACGGTCTTCCAATTTTTCTCGTACATATGCAACCATACTGTGCGGACATCAACTTCCTTGATGATTAATTTATATCAAATGAGTATATTCAAGACATTTCACAAACCTGTACTCCAGTGTACATAATCTAATATCTCTTTATTCTAATTTCCTTACTTATTTGTTTTTTAGTTATTCAATATATTCTACTTTTTATCTATTCACGTATTTATATATCTGTTTATATATTTTTTCTTATTTATTTTCATATTCATTTTCTATTGTATCTTATTTTCTTCATTATTTTGCAGAAAGCCTACGTATCTTAAGGCTGGAGTCAGCTCGATAGAGAAAGAGAGAGAGAGAGAGAGAGAGAGAGAGAGAGAGAGAGAGAGAGAGAGAGAGAGAGAGAGAGAGAGAGAGAGAGAGAGAGAGAGAGAGAGAGAGAGAGAGAGAGAGAGAGAGAGAGAGAGAGAGAGAGAGAGAGAGAGAGAGAGAGAGAGAGAGAGAGAGAGAGAGAGAGAGAGAGAGAGAGAGAGAGAGAGAGAGAGAGAGAGAGAGAGAGAGAGAGAGAGAGAGAGAGAGAGAGAGAGAGAGAGAGAGAGAGAGAGAGAGAGAGAGAGAGAGAGACGAAGCGAGAAAGAAAGACAGAAAGAGAAGGAGAGGCAGGGAAAGAAAGTCAACGTGACCTGGAATCGCGCCTCGTATCCGGACTCGTTTGGTGCCAAAGCAGCGCGCCCAACACAGAGGGGCACTTACCCTTTGATCGCCTCGCTGCTCCTGCTGCTGCTGCTGAGGACTTTGGTCCCCTGAGGACGGGGAAACCTTCGAGTGCAGTGCCCCAAGGCGTTGTAGGAGCTCTCCTCACTACACTACTTGCTATACTCAAAGTGAGGTTTTTTATACAAACATATATATCATATACAAAGAGTATATATCAATATACTTATTTACATGTATACATACATACAATTATCATACCTAACTTAATATTTACAATGTGTGTGTGTGTGTGTGTGTGTGTGTGTGTGTGTGTGTGTGTGTGTGTGTGTGTGTGTGTGTGTGTGTGTGTGTGTGTGTGTGTGTGTGTGTGTGTGTGTGTGTGTGTGTGTGTGTGTGTGTGTGTGTGTGTGTGTGTGTGTGTGTGTGTGCGTGTGTGTGTGTGTTTGTAATACTGGATCTGTTGTGTACAAGATAATTGTTGCAATCCAAACTTGGTTTACAATTTTTTTTAATTACACTATTTCCTTCCTTATTACATTTTGTGTGTGTGTGTGTGTGTGTGTGTGTGTGTGTGTGTGTGTGTGTGTGTGTGTGTGTGTGTGTGTGTGTGTGTGTGTGTGTGTGTGTGTGTGTGTGTGTGTGTGTGTGTTTGCGCGCGTGCTCGCGCGTGCGCACACTAGAAAACACATTTTCACCTTCTTCATAAAGAAGGGAACGCGTATAAAGTCACTCACTCGTGTAAGTATCCTAAAAGCGTCAGACATTTCATTTTGTTTCGTCTCCTTCGGAACCTTTCTGCAACACCTGAAGTGTGCTAATCAACTGAAGCTTGAACACATGGACCCGATAATGAACGACGAATTTTGGGAAACTGGATATGTCGACGACGACGAGAATGACCATTATGTCAACATGGACGACAAAAGACGTTACGGTTCAAATCGATTTTCCCGCCAAATGTTTTCGGTCGCAGACGACACGATCGACTGTGGACTTTTCGCCAATTTGAAAATTTGAATATGTAGCGATTTCCGGTAATAACCGTCACTTCGGCAATCATTGACGTCACGCGGGTGGGATGGGGGTGGAGGGTTGAGAGGCTTATTGCCTCTTCTTGAAGGAGAGCAGCTCTCTTCTGGTAGAGAGCTGTCTGAGGTGAAAGGGGAGGGGAGATGAGGAGAAAAGGGAAGAGAACAAGAGAGGAGAGGACAGTAAAGGAGAGAAAAAGAGGGGAACGGGGAGTTGGCAAGAGAAGAGGGAGAGGAGAGAGAGGAGGGGAGTGGAGAAGAGAGGAGGAAAAGGAGGAAGGGGAGGAGGAGGAGGGTAGAGACGTTTCACAGGTTATCTTTCTGATTTGATTGAATGGGATACACGGGGGCGCAGAGGACACGCGGGAGGAGGTGGAGGAGGAGGAGGAGGAGGAAGGTAGAGGGAAGAGGCGGCAAAGGACAAAGGAAAAAATGACAAAGTGGAGGAGGAGGAGGAGGAGGAGAAGATGCAATTTGAGAGAAAGATAGAGAAAGAGGAGGAGGAGGAGGAGGAGGACGAGTAGAAGGAGGAGGAAGAGGTGTCTAGTGAGAAGAAAGAGTACGAAAAAGAGGACTAGGAGGAGAGGTCTGTTGAGAAGAAAGAGTACGATAGGGAAGAAGAGAAGATAAAGGAGAAAAAGAGGGAGAAAGAGAAGAGGGAGGAAGAGGAAGAGGAGGAGGAGAAAAAGAAGCAGCCAACCACCCGGGTCTCCTTTAAGCTGAATAGAATCGCCAACGGACTTGACCAGAACAAAATATCTAGGGGACGCCACAGTATGACTTAGTCAATGGTAGTGATTAGGGAAGCTTGTGATGATGGTGTTGTTGAACCTGCCAATGCAAAAATAGTGATGATAGTGGGGTGATAGGTCATTAAGTGATTTCCGGGTGAGAGTAGTAGTAGTAGTAGTAGTAGTAGTAGTAGTAGTAGTAGTAGTAGTAGTAGTAGTAGTAGTAGTAGTAGTAGTAGTAGTAGTAGTAGTAGTAGTAGTGGTTGGAGGAGGAGGAGGAGGAGGAGGAGGAGGAGGAGGAGGAGGAGGAGGAGGAAGAGGAGTAGGAGCAGTAGCAGTAATATTAGTAGTAGTAGTCGGGGTACTATTACTAGACGTGACACTGATGTCGTTAAAGATGTCGTAGTTATTGTAGTGATGTAGATAGTAATAGGCTCTGGATAGTTTGAGTGAAAGTGGGCGACAGTAAGAACGAAGAGAATTGAGAAAGCGACTTGATTCCATGTACAGCGCAAGGCAACACTGCATGGTTGACCCCAAAATTAAACAATCAAATAGATGAATAAAATAAATAAATAAATTAGTAAATACATGAAAATGAGTAAATAGGTTAAATCTCCAGAGGTGGACACCTAAGCAATATATTGAATATGTCAATAGAAAATTAAATATAAATTTTGTAAATTAAAATACATCAACGTAATATACGTTTATAGTGGCGGATATTATCAACAAAAATGTCACTAAAAGTGATACACTATTGACAACTCGGATGTTTGTTTTTGTTTGTTGTTGAAGACGAACTAACTAACGGAAATTGGTCTAACCTAACCTAACCTCTTCTGAGGTCATCAGACTAGACTAGACCAATCTATTATACTTCTGTTAGTTCGTCTTTAACAGTGCAAACAATGAATAACCTCACAAGATAAAAAATAAAAGAAAAAACTCGGCCACAAATTAAATTACGAATTTATACCTCAGTCAGAACTTTCCATACTGGGTTCCACTGTCGCCTATCTCCTGAATAGCAATTCTAATAATGTTACCCCTAAATCTTTTCAAAGAAAACTAATTTGTAACATTGTTCTATAGAAAATGTTTAAGAGTGACTTAAATATATCTTATAATTCCAATCTTTTATTATGATAATGATTTTATTAATTTACACGAGTGCATAAATAAAATTGTAGAAAAATACAGAAATATTACCAAGATTGTAAAGACAAGACGAAAGACTTTGTGAAGATGTTATTGATGGATTTGTGGAATTTAACAAAGACAATTATAATACAAGGAAAAGGACGAATGAAAAAATTAAATTTAAAAGTAAATGAAAGATAAAAATAAAGAAAAGAAGAGATAAAGACTAAAAGAAAGAAAAGCAGAAAGAAAAAAAGAATAAATAAAGAAAGGAAGGAAGAACGATCGAGAGAAATTAAGAAATCTAAAACAATGAATGAAAGAAGGAAAGGAGAAGGAACGCACAAAAGAAAGAAAATAAGCGAGATAAAAGAATGAAACAAAGAAGAAAGAAAAAAAGAAAAAAAAAGCAGAGAGAGGGAGAGGGAGAAAAGGAAAGAAGGAAAGAAAGAAGTAAAGAGGAAGGAAAGGAAGAAGAAAAGAAGAAAGAATATAATACAAAAATAAGATAAAGAAATAAATAAATAATGAAGGAAAGAAAGGAGGCAGACAGGAAGGATGGAGGGAAGGGAAGAATAAAAGAACGAAGGAAGAGAGAAAGGAAGGAAGGGAAGAAAGGAGGCAGACAGGAAGGAAAGACGGAAGGAAGGAAGGAAGGAAGGAAGGAAGGGAAGAATAAAAGAACAAAGAAAGAAGAGAGAAAGGAAGAGAAAATGAAGAAGATATGAAGGAATGATGTTAGAGAAAAAAAGAAAATACATACATACATACATACATATACCAAGGGCTTTTTCCCCCTTACAAAGGAGGTATCCAAAGTTAAAGGCATAAATCCACTCCCACCCATTTCATCCCCACATACTCCACTCCCATTCACCCCCCTCCCTCCTCCTTATCTTGGCTCCTCCTGGATGACGGGTCATCCCTGCATCTCGCCCACTGCCCTTGGTCAGAAGCAATGCAGCAAGACATAGTACATCCACAGCAAGGCCGCTTCACTTAATCGGCGACCCCCCCACCTCTCCGTCCCCTCATGCAGAAAAAGAGAAGACGGGGAGAAATCCCTTCGGGCTGCGTCAAAATATCATTCACACATACTCCTTCACCCCCCATCCCCCACCCACTCCCTTCCATGCATCACAGCATCATTCATACACAACCATTCTCCACTCACCCCTATCTTCTGTCTTTTCCCTTCCTTCCTCAACAGACATTCCCCTCTTTCCCAATGCCCCATCCATCCATCTCATCCTTGGTCGACATCATGTTCACTCCTTCCACCTCTGCCTTCCACACCTCTTTTACTATTCTTTCTTCACTCATTCTTTCCATGTGACCAAACCATCCCAATACTCTTTCATGGAAAATGCAAAATGTAACTCATGTAGATCAC
>NC_134810.1:23272169-23277169 GCF_046742065.1 Oratosquilla oratoria | reverse complement strand
ATATCGACTCTCGGCTCAAAATGGACATAATTTATGGTTCCATTACTTACCCGCATGACAAGCGTCACCTGAACTCGCCATCAATATCACGCAGTCATTGTCAGTTATCATTAGGGTTAACTAACCGACGTCCATAAATATCAATTATCACGTGTGAGTCCGTTTGCCAATGGTGGCGGGGTTGGGAAAGACGGCGAGCTTTGCCTCAGAGAAGTAACCAGCGCTTCTATCTTGAAGGGGTCGTGGCGAGGATGTGGAGTGTCGTGAAGGTGGTAAAGGGGAAATTTAAGGAGAAAAGGAAAAGAAAACGGAGAGGATATATATATATATATATATATATATATATATATATATATATATATATATATATATATATATATATATATATATATATATATATATATATATATATATTAGGGATTAGTCTCCAGTCGTAAAGAATGGTGCGTGAGTCTGGTCCGTAGAGGTGTCACTGATATCTATATAGCTATATGAAAATTAATTTGTCAGTACCCTCACACGGATGTGAATGAAAAAAAGGGATAAGCAAATTAGAAAAATAAGTAAATAAACAAATAACTGAATCAATAAATAAAGATATACTCGTAAATGCCGAATGTTACCGGATTGTGAAAAGGGTTGTGACCGGAGAGAAAGAGACAGAAAGAGATTGTGACTGGATATGTTGAGGTTATGACCTGACATGGAGAGGTAGTGACCTGACACGGAGTTGTGACCTGACATGAAGTTATGACCAGGCACGAGGGAGGGATGACCTGACACGAAGTTGTGACATGACATGGGGAAATTGTGACTTAATAGCACAGAGAGGATGTGACCTGACATGGGAGAAGGGTGACTTGAAATAAAGTTGTGACCTGACATGGGGAATTTGTAACACAGCATAAATATTGTCCTGACATGAAGTTGTGACCTGACACGGGAAGTTGTGACCTGACACGGGAAGTTGTGACCTGACATGGGGAAGTTGCGACCTGACCCAAGGAAATACTGGCCTGACACATCGTTACTAACATGTCAACATTAACAGCGTAACCAGAATAAAATAAATCAAGTATAATACATTACAAAGGTGTTCACGTCACACACACACACACACACACACACACACACACAGAAACTCAACATACATATACCTCTATATCACTAGACACATATCGACAATAAAGTAACATTTGAAGGCAATACATATAAAAAATTACTCATTGAATTTGAAAATAACATTCGTTTCTTCATCAAAAAATAATATGAAAAAAGAAAGATGATCCGTTTATTTTAAGGACAGGAAATCCCCAAATACTTCCATGAGTTTCAGGACTCCAGACTAGACAGCACAAGGAGGAAGGAGAGGAGGAGGGAGGGGGGAGTAGGGGGGTGGAGAGAAGGGGGGGGGAGGAAAGGGGGAATTAGGGGGATAAAACCCGCCGACTTCAACACGAAATCGTTTAAGAAACAAGCCATTATTTTCTTGACTCATGATAGCCGTAAAAGAGGAGTGGATGGAGGATGAAAAACAATGGAGAGGAAGGAGAGGAAGGAGAGGAAGAAGAGAAAGAAGAGGAGAAGGAGGAAGAATAGGAGCAGGAGGAGGAGGAAGAGGAGAAGAAGGATAAAAAAATAACGTTTGAGAGATTTCACCCTTTGAATATTGTGACTTTTTTGCGACAAAAATTGAAGAAAACATTAATCAAAGAAACAGACAGTTTCCTTCAGACGGTACTGAATCCTGAAACTCAATAAAGTACAGCTGACCACTGCCAGAACAACATATATCAAGTTTGCCAGGATAATGGAGGAGTGTTCTCACACTTGAGTGAAAAATGCATACTACACGTATGCAAAAACCCTTGCCTTGGATGTTTTTTGACCAATTACTCCGTCTCTCACAAACATAAAGAAATATAGATGCAGGAAGACGGGGGAGGCAAGTGTCCAAACATAGAAGTCTGGGCAGGTTGAAATGAAAATAAATAGATAAATAAATGAATAAGATTGACTAAATAGACAAATAAAAGCAAATAGATGATAAATAAATACATAAACAAATTACATAGATACATACATAGAAATGATAAAAAATAAATAAATATACAATTATAATAGGAATAATAACATCAATATAGATATAACAAAATGTTACTTTGTCGTTCTATGAACTAGCTTGTACATTATACCAACCAATGCTCATTGAGGGTTACGTGTTTACTGATGTATTCATTCACTTATTTATCTATTACGTCGAACTGAAGGGTCTTTTATGTACATACATATTATATATATATATATATATATATATATATATATATGTATATATATATATATATATGTATATATATATATACAGATATATATGTGTGTGTGTATATATATGGATACATATGTATATATATACATATAGATATATGTGTATATACTGTATATATATACATATATATATGTATATACATATACATATGTATATATATATGTATATATATATATATATAATATATTATATATATATATATATTTATATATATATATATATATATATATATAACGTAAGTGGGAGTAGCAACTACATAAGTCTGAGTTTATTCATGATGACGATGATGATGATGATGATGATGATGATGATGATGATGATGATGATGATGATGATGATGATGATGATGATGATGATGATGATGATGATGATGATGATGATGATGATGACGACGACGACGACGACGACGACGACAATGATGATGATGATGATGATGATGATGATGATGATGATGATGATGATGATGATGATGATGATGATGATGATGATGATGATGATGATGATGATGATGATAATAATGATAATAATAATAATAATGATAATAATAATATTGTGAAAAAAACAGAGTATGGAAATGGTAAAAATGGGGGATTTGAGGAGAGGATGCGTGACTTGATGGCATGTGAAATAAACAAAAACATGATAGCACAGTATATGATTATTTGAGAATAAAATAAGTGAAAGAAAAATGGAAATGGTAAGCAAAAGTTGTGAAGGTAAGGATGTGAAGCGCAGTACCCCAGTTAGAGGCTAGAGGTTTAAGAAGCCATTCTTGGAGGACAAATATCGAGGTGGATTTTGTCCATTTCAAGTCACCAGTTCTCTTGTTTGTGCTTTTGTAATTGGCAATGTAAAGGGATTCAATTATTTTCCGCTCTTTCTTGTATAGACCTTTAGCTAGAATGATGGTTTCGCATACCTACGAAACTAGTCAGGAATAAACACAAAGACTTCTATTTCCTACTCCCACTTACGTCAACCTGTCAGAATGTCTCATCATATATATATATATATCTATATATATATATATATATATATATATATATATACGTATTATATATATATAATATATATATATATACATATATATATATATATATATATATATATGATATATACACATACATTAATCTGATGGTTGAGCAAGCACTTTGTTTTCTTCTTTATCTGACCGCCCTCACGGAGGGCGACAAGACTGAGAGACAAATCAAACGGAACTTCTTATCTGACAAAACGTAACATGAATGCATAATGAGTCGCGCATCATCAAGGACTCAACAGAAATAAACAAGAACATTAAAGTAGATAAATAGTATATATGTATGTATATATATACATATATATATACATATATATATGTGTGTGTGTGTGTGTGTGTGTGTGTGTGTGTGTGTGTGTGTGTGTGTGTGTGTGTGTGTGTGTGTGTGTGTGTGTGTGTGTGTGTGTGTGTGTGTGTGTGTGTGTAAATCTACTCAAAGACGCTATTAACGCTGACCGAGCTCAGGTCAACAATTATCTCGAAAGAAAAAAAATACTTGAAAGCCTGATTTTTTTTTTATTATTAAACTCTGTCGGCGCTGATTAACAAGTGATAAGACTGACGGTCAGACACATCACTGGCGGGTGTGCCTTACGTCAGCTCTGGTGAGAAGGCAACCCCCCCTACCCCCTTCCCCCCTTTCCTCCTGACGTCCTCCTCACCCCTAAACTCTTCTCTTCGTAGTAACAATTATTTTATTTGTGCTGATGTCAACTAATTAAAAAATGACAGGAAAAATAAATTGTCCGGAGAAGATGGACTAGATATAAAAAGTTAATGAATAAATGGATAAGTAAATAAATAAATGCATCAACATAACAAGAGGATTCATAATTCTTATAAATAGAAAAATTATACTACAACATGCAGTACATAAAATATAGCACAAAATATAGAACATGTAATAGTCTAGCAGAAAATAGAGTTATATATGTGTATACACACACACACACACACACACACACACACACACACACATACACACACTCACATATATATATATATATATATATATATATATATATATATATATATACAAGTATTTATATATGTATGATTGTATATATTACATATATGGTACAGTTTATTATAAGATACCTTATGTAATATATAACGCTGTATTCAATACAGCAACATACGTAATAGAATATAGCAAAATATATATATATATATATATACATATATATATATATATGTGTGTGTATATATATATATATATATACATATATATATATATATATATATATTTATATAGAAATACATTACAATGTAATATGTGATGTGCAACATAGTACACGATACATATCTTGATAAGACAGAATGCAATAGTAAGATGTAATAATTAATGTTGCAAAAAAGTATAACTTTTATAATATATATGGAATAATCCCTGGTGGCGTAATCGGAAGCATACTGGTCTCCCATTCGCTTAGTTTTGGGTTCGAATCCCACACTTCTTTCCAATTTCGAGCAGTGACTGTACCTGCCCCCCAACAGTCCACAAAGCGCAAAGAAGGTGACGACTTCGGCAGCAGCTACTCTGCGCCTCCAGGCGTAAGCCCCTCGCCTGTATAACATTTTATTGTAAATCACAATGTAAATTACAATTTCCTAAGTCTGTGCAGTCTTAAGACA
>NC_134810.1:23259669-23264669 GCF_046742065.1 Oratosquilla oratoria | reverse complement strand
GAGTATAGAAGGAGTGGAAGGGAGGAGGGAGGAGGAAGGAGGAAAAAGGAGTAAAGAGGGTGAGGAAGGGTGGAGGGAGAGGAAGAGAAGATGGAGGAGGAGGAAGGAAAAAGGAATAAGGAGGGAGAGGAAGGGTGGAGGGAGGAGAAAGGTGGATGTGGAGGGGCACAGGTAGGAGGGAGAGGGAAGGAGGAAGGAGGAGAAAGGGAGAAAGAGGAGGAGAAGGAGGGAGGGGAAGGGTGGAAGGGGGAGAAAGAGGAAGAGGAGAAGAAAGAGGAAGGGTAGATGGAGGAGAAAGGTGGATGTGGGAAGGATGAGGGAGGAAGAGAAGGAAAAGGAGGAGGGAGGAGAATCAGGAGGAGGAGGAGGAAGAGGAGGACGAGGGAGGAGGAGGAGAGAGGAGTAGGAGAGAGGAGGAGGAGAAGGAAAAGGGAGGGTGTGGGAGGGCGGAGGGAGGAGGAGGGAGGAGGAATCAACGACCGGACCTGAATCCATCGGGAGCAGACATGATTTTGCAATTTGACGAAAAAAAATAAAATAAAATCAGACGTTTATTTTTATCTTTTTTCTATTCTTATCCGTTCTAAGTCTCCTTTGCCCATTTCAGAGATAATAGATGTTGAAAAAGAAAAATATACAAAGAGGATCAAGACTGTTTGGTTCTTTCAGGACAAAAGACAAAGAGAAAAGAAAAAAAGAAAAAAAGAAAAAAACATTTTGGATACAAAGATGGCGACTGGAAGACGGCTCCACCGACATCTGTCTAAAAAAAAAGAGAGAAAAAAAAAAAGCAGCTCTTCATTGCCGTGGAAGCTTCACCTTTGCCCTCTGTGACAGGATAGCCATGATACGAAGTCCCAACGGCCATAAAAAGGTGATTTCTTGTCCGAGTACTGAAACTCAGCGTGAGGGTGCCCAGCCATGCATATCATGCAGTACATGTACATTCCATGCACACACACATACACGCATACATACACACACGCACATACACACATACACACACACACGCACGCACACACGCACGCACACACACACACATACATGCACATAAACACACATAAGACCAAATTGAAAAATACTAAATGTCTAAAGGACGTGGAGAAACAGCTTTATATACAAATGCATGAATACTTATAATAGCTTAAAAGGCAATATAACCCAAGCTGGAATAATACAAGAATTCAAATCTAAGAATGATCATTGGAGAATAAGGAGGTAGAGCGTAAGTTGGAACCATATATGAATTGGAAACCGGTTATGACAATAATTGGAGAGTAGGAGACAGGACCCCACGAGTGTTACTCCTCTCCTCTATACTTTAATTAGGTAAACACACACACACACACTCTCTCTCTCTCTCTCTCAATGGTGCGGTTGGTAGAGTTCCCAGCTGCCACTACGGAGCTCCGGGTTCGAATCCCACCCAGGACTGAAGTAATTTCAGTATCGATGCGCTGCGAGTCGTTACTCCAACTCTAGTGGGCGGGGAGTTGTGTGTGTGTGTGCGTGTAAGGTCACAGCATTACCCATAGATCGGTCATATACGAGCTCTGACCTCTCTTCCGGGAAGGAAATAGCTGTCGATCACGAGTCCAACATGTGATCCAAAGACCATGGTGGTAAATGGTGGTGAAACACACACACACACACACACACACATATAATATCCCACAGACAATATCATCTGCCAACATCCAAACTTAATTCCTCTCCAAGGTCTCTCAGCATTACTAAAAAGAAAAATTATTAAACAAAGAAGACGATCCCGTCTCTACCGCGATGCGGGCACTCTTCCTGTAACACAGGATGAAATCCGAGATTAAACAAAGTATACGTTTACCCTTACAATCCAATTGGTGGTCAGTAAGCTCACTATAGCAGGCAACTTGCTCAATAGACTGGTTTTGTGTTACCTGGGAGGACACTTTCTTTTTTCTAATCAGTGTAACGGAAGCTTGCATTCTGCATAGCTGCATATCTCGCCGAAGGAGAATGTCTGTGTCTGTGGCTCTGTGCGTGTCTTTGTCTGCGTGTGGATCTGTGTGTGTGCGTGTGTGTGTGTGTGTGTGTGTGTGTGTGTGTGTGTGTGTGTGTGTGTGTGTGTGTGTGTGTGTGTGTGTGTGTGTGTGTGTGTGTGTGTGTGCGTGTGTGTGTGTGCGTGTGTGTGTGTGTGTGTGTGTGTGTGTGTGTGCGTCTGTTTTTTGTGGTGTCTATCTTTGCGTGTGAGTCTGAGTGTGTGTCTGTCTACACGCATGTATGTGTGTGTTTGTGTGTGTGTGTGTGTGTGTGTGTGTGTGTGTGTGTGTGTGTGTGTGTGTGTGTGTGTGTGTGTGTGTGTGTGTGTGCGTGTCTGTGTGTGTGTAACACTAAGCCTCCTCCAAGTTATTGACTATCTAAATTATGGAGAACGTAATTACATAAAGAGGAAGGAAGGAAAGAAGGAAAGCACGAAGGGAGGAAAGTAGGAAGGAAAGAAGGCAAAAAAAAGGAAGAAAATAATAAATAAATAAAGGAAGGATGGAGTGAAGGAAAGAAGACCAAAGGCACCCAACGCCCAGACTTCACCACCTTGTCTGCACACCCACGCGAACAAACACAATCACACCTACCCACACCCATACACACACGGCCATAACCCCACCCCTCCCCCCTCCCCCCACCCGTTCGTCTGTCCGGGTAATTATTTATGACGTAACTACGTGCCCGACGTTAACAAGCGACGACGACAACGGCAAAAGGTCAAGTCGACGCTAACAACATCGTTATGTGCGCCAGCGACGAAGGTAATCACGATCGAAGAGATGTTGATGGCGCGTCGCTGGATGTTCATGGCGCTATCGAAAGCGAAGAGAAATTATATCAACTCGCGTTAGTTTCGCTTCGACCTGAAGATGTCTAAGACTTCCGCACACAGACCACATTTATCTGGTCACCACACTTTTGTGGTTATCACACTTTAGTAGCAATCATAGTTTTGTGGCAAGAGTTGTTTTGCAGATAGAATATTGAAATTTATTTGTACAGAAGTACGTCCGTGAGTTCCTATCGTATGGAAGAAACACACGCACACGCGCGCGCGGCTCGTGGCGCAGTGGTAGAGTTCCCGGCTGCCACTACAGTGGTCCGGATTTGAATCCCGCCCAGGGCTGAAATTTAAGTATCGCTGCGCTGCGATTCGTTACTCCAACTCTCGTGGGCGGGGAGCTGGGTGTGTGTGTAAGGACACATCATTATCCATAGATCGATCACGAGTCCAACACATGATCCAAGACCATGGTGAATCACACACACACACACACACACACACACACACACACACACACACACACACACACACACGCACGCACGCGCGTAGCCGACACTCCGACTGGTGAGCAAGGAGTTTGTGTGTATGTGTCTGTGTTTGTGTGTGTGTGTGTGTGTGTGTGTGTGTGTGTGTGTGTGTGTGTGTGTGCGTGTGTGTGTGTGTGTGTGCGTGTGCGTGCAAGGTCACAGCATTACTCATAGATCGATCCATGTATGACCCTTGATCTCTCATCCAGGAGGGTAATAGCTGTCGTTCACGGGTCCGACACGTGATCCAAGACCATGGTGAATCACACACACACACGTACACACGCACACACAACACACATACACATACACACACACACACACACATACACAGACACACACACACACACACACACACACACACACACACACACACACACACACACACGCACACACACACACACACACACAAACAGACACACACACTCAACCCATTGCTGTGGTTTTTCATATGTACACACATATTTCATTATCTGGCCACAATAAAGTGGAGACCACAAGAAAATGGTTCGTAAGTGGTGAGGTCTTCAGAGGGATGATACATCGGGTGTGGAGAAGCCTAAAAAATAATTGAATAAAAATAATAAAAATAATAATAACAAAGAAAAGAAATAGACGCCACCCTTTCCTCCTCCTCCTCCTCCTCCTTCTTCTTCTTCTTCTTCTTCTTCTTCTTCTTCTTCTTCTTCTTCTTCTTCTTCTTCTTCTTCTTCTTCTTCTTCTTCTCCTCCTCCTCCTCCTCAGTCGTCAACAATGCACTAACCCGAGGCATCCTCAGATCTGAGTCAATTCACCACCACCACTATCACCAATCCTACTATCATCATTATCACCAATATCACTACTCTTACCACCACCACCACCCTCACTACATGCTCCATCACCACTACTCCTTCCTCCATCATTATCACCATTATCGCCCCCACCATCACTATCACCACCATTATCACCACCATCGCCATTGTCATCATCTTCCTCATCATCACAAAAACCTAAACTTATAATGATTGCCCCCGAAGAACGAAGTCGCCGTCAAATGACGCCAGCTGATTTTATTCAACTGGTCTCGGATTCTTCCGGATTTACTGTTATACATCCGGGGAGGAGGCGGAGGGGGTGGGCCGAGGGGTAGGGGGAGGAGGAGGGGAGGGGGAGGGGGGAGGGGTATACAAGAAATGAGAGAGACAGACAAGATGGAGAAGCTGAGTTGATTGGTCACGGACGATATATAATGGAATTACAAATCAAATTTCTTCCCCCTTTCTCCGAAAAATAAAATAAAATAAAATAAAATAAAATAAAATACAAAAAAAAAAGATAAATAAATAAATGAACTGGAACATTGACCAGGAAGCGAGTCAATGAGTTGTGGTAAATATGCGAAATTTTAATTGAATATTTAAATAAATAAATAAATAGATAACTAAACTAATAAATATATATAAAAATAAATGCATAGACTGGGGTTATCAAGATCTAATGGTATAAAGGTTAACTTTAAAGATATTTTTTTCAGATTATATCCAATACAAGCTAAACCTAGTTTCTTCACATGAAAACATAAATAAACAAATATATAAACAAATAAATATATAAATAAAAACAAACAATGAATAAATAAATAAAAATGTATGAATAGCCAAAAATAAGTGAATAAATAAGTA
>NC_134810.1:23227169-23247169 GCF_046742065.1 Oratosquilla oratoria | reverse complement strand
TTATTATTATCGTATTTGTTATTATTATTATTTTCATTATCAAAACCACAAGGGTAAGTCTGTCGTCAACTATTTCCCTCGACACGTGAATAAGCTAAAATAGACCTTAACTACCTTTACGATAAAGTCGTGTTGTCTGTATTCTAACCTCAGACGGTGCATTCTTAGGTCGTTCTTTAAAAAAAAAAAAAAAAGACAATCAAGTCAGAAGTGTTTGTACACATGGCAAACCGTGTGTGTGTGTGTGTGTGTGTGTGTGTGTGTGTGTGTGTGTGTGTGTGTGTGTGTGTGTGTGTGTGTATGTGTGTGTGTGTACAACCATGTGACCATTGATGCGTGCTGCATCTCAAGTTAATGGATCTGAACAAGTTCAAGTACCGGTGCATGACACAGTACCCGAAATATCAAGAGTCACTCATTAAAGCTTCACCTAGTGACGTCACATGTTTTGTATCAAGTGACGTCACATGTTTTGTATCAAGTGACGTCATGACATTTGACGTCACATCAACACTGTGATGCCATGGCAACATGTGACGTCACATTAGCGTATGAAGTCATGGCAACATGTGACACATAATGACGTGACGCTACGTCATCACACCACGTCACGTCGTTACCGTTTAGTGCCCCCCTCACCATTGCTCCGTGACACGGTCGTCGCATGAGATCACACATTCAATGACACGCTCGCTTTCGGCGCCTGACGTTACGTGACGCTGCTGCAATGACACGCTCCGTTTCGCCGCTTGCGCGCTTCACGTCTCCAACCGCAAGCCAGGTCCTCCTCCTCCTCCTCCTCCTCCTCCTCCTACTTCTCAAACTCTTCCCCCTTCTCTTCCTCTTCCACCACCTTCTCTTACTCCTCCACCTCCTCCTCCACCTCTTTATTCACCTTCACCCCCTCCTCCTCTTCCTACTTCTCAACCTCCTCCTCCTTCTCTTCCTCCTCCACCACCTTCTCTTACTCCTTCTGCACCTCCTCCTCTTACTTCTCCCTCTCCTCCTCTACTTCCTCCTCCTCCTCCTCACACCTTCGAACTCGGTGTGTAATCTTGCTCGACAGTCATTCACCTCCTTGGTCCAACACATTCTGGGGATGTCATCTGACACCACACGACTCATTCGAAACAACGCGTGTGACTCGTCTGACACAGAGAGCGTCATCTGACACGTCCCAAGTGCCCCCTCCAGCTCATCCTTCAAAAAATGAGAAGGTTATCAGAAACAAAGAGAATCTCACCTAATCACATCCATTCACTCAATGAATCCTCGTCGGATGAATCATCAACATTTCGTCCAATATCCAAACCCGCTCACGTATTCTCTGATCATATGGAACTATCATTTCTATTCCTTACCACAAAAGAAGAATATCACACCAAAGTATGACATATGCACACACTCACGCATTATATGATCTTTGATTCTGTGAACCTTGCTGTTCATTCTCACATCAAGGCATCACATCAGATAATCACATTCACACCCACTCACGTATTTTATGATCCCGTGATCTTTGATTTTGTGAGCCTTGCTGTTCATTCTCACATCAAGTAATCCCATCCTCACACACTCACGCATTTTATTATTATATGATCTTTGATTCTGTGATACTTGCTGTTCATTCTCACATCAAATACTCACATCCACACCCACTCACGTATTTATGATCACATGATCTTTGATTCTGTGAGCCTTGCTGTTCATTCTCACATCAAATAATCCCATCCTCACACACTCATGAATTTTATAATCATGTGAAAATATCCTCTCTGTTATTACTCACAGACGAAGAGTATTGCGTCAAGGTATAACATCCGCACACACTCATGTAAAACACTTTTTGCTCTTCTTTGTCCTGGACTAATGGTTATCAACGTGGGAGCCATGGGGTCCCCCAAGAGGAGCATGACAAGAATTTAGGAGGGCCATGGCCTACTATTACAAAACATACATTTCTATATAATATAGTCTAGTGATGTAAGTTAAGCAAAAAGCTATCAAATAAATGATAATTACGATTGTCAACTTTGTAATAAAGCAGAGGATTTCTCTTCATCATTTTATTATTATGAAAATATTATCATCATCCTTGTTATATATGTAATATATATATGTAATATATATATATATATATATATATATATATAGATAGATAGATAGGTAGATAGATAGGTAGGTAGATTTGGGGGGTAGGGTGGGATCTGGAAGAAAAATTAAAAAGATATACACGAATATTGAGAATTCATGAGAGGGAAGAATGGAGTGATAAAGGTTGAGAACCCCTGTCATACACAAAGGCAACCTAGAGTATCTCATCAAGTATCACCTTCGCCTCGACCATGACTCAGCTGTGGATTATTGTTAACTTATTTTTATTTTTTCTGCGTCTTGAGGAAATTCCACGACCAAATCTACAGTTACATGGGGAAAATCTAAACAAATAATATATATATATATATATATATATATATATATATATATATATACATATATATATATATATATATATATATATATATATATATATATATATATCACAAAAAAACACAGTCGGAGAAAATAAACTTCGAATGAAAGAAGATTCTATATTTCGGCTATCAACTGTAGCCTTCTTGAGGAAAATACTTTCCTGAAGAGGGCTACAGTTGATAGCCGAAATATAGGAATCTTCTTTCATTCGAAGTTTATTTTCTCCGACTGTGGTTTTTTTTTTTTTTTTTTGTGCTATTTACAAATGTGCTACAACATTTCTGTTTATATATATATATATATATATATATATATATATATATATATATATATATATTTATATATATATATATATATATATATATATTTATATATGTCATATGTAAGTTATATGTTTATACAATTATATATTTATATATGTGCTATACTTATGTTATTTACTTATATAGAAGTTGTTGGCCAAAATCAATATATCCTTTTTTATTTCAATTCGAGCAACACTATTTTTGATTTTAATGAATACTGACATAAAACTCATAATGAGTTCAATATGATTACTAATACTGGGCTTATGATGATTTCGATATTTAATGACTTTATGCATTTTGCTAAACCCTGGCGTGGCGATGCGTCTTGCTACTGCATTGCCTCTGACCCAGGCACTGGGCGGGAGATAGGGATGGGCCTTTATCCACAAGAAGGAGAGAATTTCCTCCTTCTCCCCCTTTTGACATCCCCTGCTCTAGCCTAATCAACACCAAAACCCAACCTAATCATTTCTTGCCAATCATCTTTAAGGTGAGGATCATACGACAGGAGGCTCTGAGTAGATGCCGATGATCTACAAGACAGAAATCATTCATATGACACATGTTGAACCATACACTGGACTTATGACACGCTGTAATACCAGATTGGCACTCCAGAGCTTACGACACAACCTGAGACACACTGCACGACACTCCACAGTTTCACTTACGACACGATCCATGTGTCGCTTTCTTCGAGATTGGCAGGATGTCCTTCCTTCCCCAATCCACTTTCCCCTCATCACGACCTCAGACCACAACGCAGCTGTGTCCTTCAGTTCAAGAAAGAAGCGCTGGTGAGGTTTGAGAGCTTACCTCTCTCTCTCTCTCTCTCTCTCTCTCTCTCTTTCTCTCTCTCTCTCTCTCCTCTCTCTCTCTTTCTATCTCTCTCGTTCTCCCACACACTCGTTAAGACATCAGTAATTTGACTTTCATCTTCCTCTTCGCTGATGGCGTAATCGGAAGCGTGCTAGCCTCGCATCCTCCCAGCCGTGGGTTCGAATCCCGCATTCCTCTGCGATTCCTAGTTACAGTAACTTAGTTACCGGCCCCAACAGTCCCTAAAGCGCATTATAGGGCGAAGGTGACGGCTTCGGCCGCAGCTATTCAGCACCTCCTGGCGTAAGGCCCTAGCCTTGGAAACTGCGTCAACTTTCACTGGTCTACTAAATCAGTTGAATTACCCTGAATGTTGTTCAAACTACTGTGAGGAGATAAGGTGGTTCTGCAGAAATTTAGGGAGTGGTAGTAGGGGAGGGAGTGGGAATGGGGGAGGGAGTGGGAGTGGGGGAGGGAGTGGGCGGGTGGGGGAGGCAGGTGAAAGAGATGGACTGAAGGTCTCATTGAGTCAATTGTACTCAATAGACCTTTCGATCAATCACAAAGATTTTATCTATTTATTTATTTATTCATCTATTTATTTATTCACTTAGTTATCTGCTTACGTCATGAAGCGAAGATCCTATTTCCATGACACATGCAAGACGTAAAAATAAATAAATAAATAGATAAATTATGAACAAAGAAAAAATCAAACGCGCATCTTCAGCTTCCTGCTGACATCCTGTGCACGCACAAACGCACGCACGCACGTGCGTCCATGTATGCTTTTTCTTGTGGTGAGAGGTAAGGCAGATTACCCACAACGAGGCTAGGATGAAAGTCTAGACACGTGATTAATCATTTCAAAACGTCATTAAAAGAGATACTATACATACATATACACATACACACACACGCACACACACACAAAGGAAGAGAGAGAGAGAGAGAGAGAGAGAGAGAGAGAGAGAGAGAGAGAGAGAGAGAGAGAGAGAGAGAGAGAGAGAGAGAGAGAGAGAGAGAGAGAGAGAGAGAGAGAGAGAGAGAGAGAGAGAGAGAGAGAGAGAGAGAGAGAGAGACGCTCAGGCCTTTGGAATGTGATGATATATCACGTGACGTTTGGGTATCTGCCGCTTGACGTAACGCCAAAGAGAACAGGTAAGGGCAGGGGCAAGGGGGACAGATGGAGGCTTTAAGTAGGCAGAGAAGGATGTTTCAATTAGGCCGAAGGGAAGGCTTTAAGTAAGTGGAAGTGGAAGCTTTAAGTAGACATAAAGGGAGGCTTTAAGTAGGCAAAGAAGGATGTTTTAATTAGGCCGAAGGGGAGGCTTTAAATAAGTGGAAGTGGAAGCTTTAAGTAGACATAAAGGGAAGCTTTAAGTAGGCAAAGGAGGAGGCTTTAAGTAGGCAGACAAGGAGGCATTAAGTAGGCAGAGAAGGAAGCTTTAGGTAATCCGAAGGGAAGGCTTTAACTAGGTAGAAAAGAAGGCTTTAAGTAGGGAGAGAAGGGGGCTGGAAGTATGCAGAGAGGGAGGCTTTAAGTAGGCTGAAAAGGAGGCATTAAGTAGGCAGAGAAGGACCTAAGTAAGTGAGGCAATCGGCACCTACCCTAAGACGACCCTCTAGGAATATATAGATAAATATTTATGGGTACAGGAATGCATGAGTTCATGTATGTGCTATATGTATGAATGTACGAATGTATATATGTACGCATGTATATATACATATGTACGTGTGTATGTATTGCACGTATGTATTTATGCATGTATATACAATATCTATGTATGTATGTATGTATGTATGTATGTATGTATGTATGCATGTATGTACAGTATGTATGTATGTGCGCATGTATATATACGTATGTATGTGTGTATATATTGTACGAATGTATGTAAGCATGTGTGTACAGTATGCATGAATGTATGCATGTATATATGTATAAATGTATGTATGTATGTATGTATGTAAGCATGTATGTACAGTATGCATGCATGTATATATGTATGTATGTATGTATGTAAGCATGTATGTATGTAAGCATGTATGTACAGTATGCATGTATGTATGTATGTATGTATGTATGTATGTATGTATGTATGGACGTATGTATGTATGAAATTATGAATGTACATTATGTATTTATGTATAAATATTTACATATTTGTATTAATGTGTATATCTACGTACGAACGTATGTATTTATATAAGTGTGTCACAACAAAGCATATACACTACAAAACTGGAAAGCGCGAGTTAACTAGATTAGCTTTCGCTCCTGAAGATACAATTTGACTAAATAAAGATGCCTGGACAGCAAAAAACAAATAAATAGAAAAATAAAAATAAAAATAGAATAGAATAAAAAGGATAACTGAATGAATAAATAAACAAATAAACAAGGGGATTCAACACCATACAATCACTGGTACCAAAAGACCTGCACCGTCCCAGATGGTACTTGTGGTACCGGGCCAGTACCAAATGCTACCGGTGGACAGACATTCCAAGACATGACATCCCCGACCAACCTACTACCGTCCGATACCAGTTCTCTGTACGGGTACCACGACCGAGATACCAATATACGCCGGGTTCCACATACCTTACTCATAGTAAACCACATGGACTGGTATTTATGGTCAATGCAAACACTGTGATTATGTCGTCTTGCAGAGGTTATGTGCATTTGTGTGTGTGTGTGTGTGTGTGTGTGTGTGTGTGTGTGTGTGTGTGTGTGTGTGTGTGTGTGTGTGTGTGTGTGTGTGTGTGTGTGTGTGTGTGTGTGTGTGTTGTGTACGTCTGCTTGTCCTTGAAAGGGAGGGGAAGGGAGGGGAAGGGGGGAAGGATTGAGAAGCGAGGGGAAAACAACAGAGAGGAAGGAAGGTAAGGGAGAAGCAAAGGAGAGGATGGGGGAAAGGAAGGGGAGGGGAAGGTGGATGGGAAGGGGGAGGGGAAGGGAAAGGGGGAAGGGGGAGAGGAAGGCGGAGGGGAACGCGGGGTGGAAGGGAGAGAAGGGGAAAGAGGAGAGGAAATACGAACAACAATAGACCTACTGGTCCTTATATCTGTTCTGTACCTAGCCTAATGATATATATATATATATATATATATATATATATATATATATATATATGTATGTATGTATGTATGTATTTACGTATACAGATATTTTTTTTCTTTAGGGGTTGGAGAGGGGAAAGAGAGGAGAAGGAGAGGGGAAGGGAAGTGAAGGGAGAAGGGAAGCGGGGAGGGGGGAAGGGAAGCGGGGAGGGGGGAAGGGAGGGGAGGACAACAAACGAAGGCGGTGACGACAAACATGTCACTCACAATGACAGACGAGAATCCGACGACATCGACTCCTTCGATGACCATACCAAGGACCTTCTGGCAGGAGCGGCACCGGCGCCAACTCTCGGCATTCTTCGTGACAAGAATCCTTCGAAGAATCCCTCAACTCCTCACCCACAACCATTCCTCACCACTACCACCACCACTACTACTACTACTACTACTACTACTACTACTACTAACAACAACAACAACAACAACCATCACAACCCAAACAACAACCCCAGTTCAACAGCACGTCATCTATCAGCGAACAAGAGGAGGAAGAGGAGGAGGAGGAAGAAGAAGAAGAAGAAGAAGAAGAAGATGATGAAGAAGAAGACGATAAAGAATTAGAAGACGAATAATAATAATACGAAGAAGAAGAAGAACAGGAAGAAGAACAAGAAGAAGGCGACGAAAAGGAAGAAGACGACGAAGAAGAGGAAGAAGATGAGGAAGACGGAGAATAAGAATAAGAATAAAAAGACGAGAAAGAAGAAACATAGGCAATGGCATCTAGATCCACAACAACAGAAGAACAGCAAGAAGAAGAAAAAGAAGACGAAGAAGAAGAAGAAGAAGAAGCCGCGCCCTTAGCATCTAGACCCAAAACAACCACAACAACAACAACCACAACAACAACAATAACAACAACAACAGCGCAGGTCTTTGAACGTCTAATGCAGGCCCTGGCGAGGACCCTCTGCGCCTATTGGAGGCTGTGGGTGTCTTATCACTGACCAATCAGCGACCACGAGTGTCTTACGGGTTCCCCGCTCTCCTCGCAAATCACACACGTGGACCCAACAGAAGGAGGGAGGGAGGGAGGGAGACAGCAGAGAGAGGAGGGAGGGAGAGAGTAGTGGGGAGGGAGGGAGAGGGAGATGGGGAAGAGAGGAGAGAGGGAGGAAGAGAGAAAAGGAGGAGGAGGTAAGAGGGAGGTGGAGAGAGGAGGGCGAGGAAGATAAGAGGGATGAAGGAGAAGAGAGGAGGGACAAGGAGAGAAGAAGAAGGCGGAGAGGGTGAAGGAAGAGAGAGGGGAGGAGAGGAGAGAGGCGGAACAGAGTAGGAAGGACGAAGAAAGTAGGGAGGGAGGAGAGAAGAGGAATAGAGGAGGGGGAAATAGAGGAGGGGGAAAGAGAGGAGGGGAAAAAAGGAGGGAAGGGGAAGAAAGGAGGGAAGGGGAAGAAAGGAGGGAAGGGGAAGAGAGGAGGGAGGGGGAAGAGAGGAAGGAGGGGGAAAAGGAAGGCGGGGAGGGGAAGAGAAGAGGGAGTGGGAGAGATGAGAGGAGAGAGAGGAGTGAGAGAGGAGTGAGGGAGAAGGAAAGGTGAGAAGGAAGGGGAAGAGAGAAGGAAGGGATGAGGAGAGAGAGAGAGGAGGAGAGACGAGGGAGAGAGTAGGGAGGGAGGAGGAAGTATGAGAGGGGTGGGGAAGAGAGGAGGGAGGGTAAAAGAGGATGGAGGAAGGAGGAGAGAGGAGGAAGGAGGAGAGAGGAAGAGGGAAAAGGGAGGGGAAGAGAGGAGGAGGAGAAGAGGAGGGTCAGAAGAAGGAGAGAGAAGGGAGAGGGAGGAGAGAGGGGAAGAGAAGAGGGAGGGGAAAGAGGAAGAAGGGAGAATGAAATGGGAGAAAATGTGACAAATGATAAAGAGGAAAAGAGAAGTTAGGAGAGGAAAAGAGACGAAAGAAGAGAAAAAAATGGGGAAGAGAGAGGAGGAGGGAGAGAGGAGGGGATGAGAGGAGGTAGGGAGAGAGATATAAGAAAAAGGAAAAGATTATATGACTTAAGGTCACAAACTCCCTCCTATCCGGAGGCTTGGACGGTACCCCTCACAGAGGACATTGTAGCGTGGAATGTGATAAGACATGACCTTGGTTTAACTTCGCCGGTGGTAGGGTTCGAACCACCATCCCCTTGGCCAGCGGGGGAAAAGAGAAGAAAAATGACAAAATATGGGGGAACAGAAGGAAGGAGGAAAAGAGCAAATCAAGAAAAGAGAAGCGAAGAAAAAAGAGAAGCGAGGAAGGAAGAGGAAAGAGAGGAGAGGAAGAGATGAGGGAGGGAGAGTGAGAGAAGGGTTACGGGGAAGAGAGGAGGAAAGGTGAGACAGTGGGAGAGCAGAAGCGAGAGGAGGAGGAGAAGAAGAGCGGAGGCAAGGAGAGAAGAGAGGAAATGGAAGACAAGATTAAAAAAAAAAAAAAAAATCTACATCTCATATCATCTCCACTGTCCTTAGTTGACAAAACCTCTGTCTTAACATGCCCCCAGGGTCCAAAGCAGCCCCAATACCATTACCTTCAGGGTCGACCTGAATCAAGCCACTCTCCCGCTGTTATAAAGAACAAATCATGTTCATTACGTTACCGGAACGGGGGAGGGGGGAGGAGGGGAGGGGGGAGGTGAAAGGTGACAGTGATGGGAAGGTGGGTTCTTGTGCCCCCCTCCCCCCCTCCCCTCGTCCGGGGGTCACAAGCACAACTTCCTCTGCTTGTGTTCCTCCGAATCCGAATGAGTTGAGCTTTCAGAGGTCGATGATGTATCGTTTCCTCGCGGCAACGAGCGACCCTAGTCTCGCTCATTTAATGACGAATAAATGCCTCCATGTTAGGACGAGGCAGATTACGTGTTTTCTACTTGTGTCTTTTACATACTTAGATAAGTATATGTACGTGAACTAATACACACACACACACACACACACACACACACACACACACACACACACACACACACACACACACACACACACACGCAGTGGTAGAATTCCTGGCTACCATTACGGCGGTCCAGGTTCAAATCCCGCCCAGGGATTATATAATTTCAGTATCGCTGCGCTGTGAGTCGTTACTCCAGCTCTCGTGGGCGGGGAGTTGGGTGTGTGTGTGCACGCGTAAGGTCACAGCATTACCCACAGATCGGTCATATATGAGCTCTGATCACGAATCTAACACGTGATCCAAGACAGTAGTGAATCACAGTAGTCCTAGAGTCTCACTGTCTACCGAGAGAAGTATAAACAATATTAAGACGGTGCCATACGTCATTGGCTTTATTCTGGCTAAAATAAACAAGCTATTTTATGCGAAGAGAAGAGAGTCTTGACTTACGAGTCGTCGTAAGTCGAACCAGATCTTTTCTTGGGCATGTGCTACCGGTCGACGTCATCATCCAGACTCCCTTCTCATATATCTCTGTATGTATGTATGTATGTATGTATGTATGTATGTATGTATGTATGTATGTATAAATGTATATATATATATATATTATATATATATATATATATATATATAATATATATATATATATATATATCATCATCATAATCATCATCATCATCATCATCATCCCGACCCCGCTACGTAGGGGCTCGGACCTCCGGGTGAGCTCGGTTCGCTCGCAGTCGTCTCCGTTGCTGTGACGTCACCACTCTTGATCAATCAGTCGCCTCCGTTGCCGTGGCGTCACCACCCTCGGCCAATCAGTCGTCTCCCTTGCCGTGACGTCATCACTCTCAGCCAATCAGGGGCCGGAGGGGAAGGCTTCGGACAGACAGTAAAAGATTGATTTCTATTCGCAGGGTAACATCATTTTGTAAAGAAGTTAAGACTTCCTCAACTAACTCCGCTATTCGTTGGCGCACTTCATGATGAAGTCTGCCATGGCTGAAGCACCAAACGAATTTATTCAGCTGAGGGGAGGACGCACACACACACACACACACACACACACACACACACACACACATACACTTATTCGCACACTCATTCACGCACATACACACATTCATTCCCGCACACACGCTCATTCACTTACTCATTCGCACCCTCATTCCCTCACGGACTCGCTGGACACTTGGAGGGCGTTGCCCCCCGAACGCTTGTCCAGTACCTGTGTCCGGGGAATCATCCTCCTTCGGCCTACAGTAAGTCTTGTCGAGGGAACCCGAGATTCCTTTTGTCGTCGCAGAGCAGAGGAAGCAGGCGGGCACTCCGAACATATGCTCAAATGCTGCCGGTCGAGGTGCTGCTCTGTCTTGTCGACCCCCGTTGCGTCGCTAAACTGGTGCGCGGGTCCCCAAGGGCCCTCCAGGTTCCCAAGACGCGGTCTTGACGGATGGCGCGGCGCCTCGTTGAGAGCGGGCGAACACTCCGAACCCTTGCGCAAAGTGCCCCCGGTCGGAGTGCCCCTCTTCTGCCCTCGGCTTCGCGCCGATCTTTCCTGATCGGCGGTCACGATGAAGATCTCGAAGTCCTTCGGGGCGTAAGTATTCCGTGTCGCCATCACTGGTCGTCGGTCCTGCTAAGTGCCACCGTCCGAGGCACTCTCCCTCGTCGCGCCCAACTGGGCCAGAGCCCCATGGGTAGCGGAGACTTCTACCCAAGACCGGAGGGATGGATCCTGGATGAAGCAGCCGCTGCCAATATCGAACTAAAGTAAATACTGGAGGAAACCTGTCGCGCGCACACACACACACACACACACACACACATAAGTTCCATAGTAAAAGGGTTATGAGAAACGGCATCTCCCTCTCGCTTTCCCTTTCTGCTCTGACGTAAACAGATATGACCCAGAGATGCTGGAAGGCCTCTCCGTTGTTCTTATTTTCCTCCTCCCTCCTCCTCCTCCTCTAAGATTCTTATCAGTTCCTCTTTGTATTCCAACAGTTTTCCCGTTGTTCAGCCGACCTCCACCTCCTCCTCCTCCTCCTCCTTCTCTTCTCCAGCCGACTTCCTCATCCTCATCCTCCTTATCCTCCTCGCCGTCGTCTTCTTCTTTCTCCTTCACATTTTCCCCTTTCTCCTTTTCTTCCTTGTCCTTCTCCTTGTCCTCTTCTTCCTCGTCCTCCTCCTCCTTATTCTCCTCTTCCTCCTCCTTCATCTCCTCCTTCTCCCCTTCTTCTCCTCTTCCTTCTCATTCTCCTTTTCCCCCTCCTCTTCCTCCATCCACGGGAGCGTTTCCTGAAAAATGAGCTCTTACAATCGGTGGATCCTTATCAGTCCCCAGGCTCGACCTTAAGGGTCGACCCATTTCTCTTGGTCTCCGAGAGGCCGCTAGTGCTGGAAGACTCACTAATTTACTCACTGACTCGCTCACTTACTTACCCACTCACTTGTTTATTCCCCCATTGACTCAAGAAGGCTCGCTCACTCATTCTCTCTCTAATTTTGTTGCTCTAGACTTTTACTTATTATCTTTCTCATTTTCTCTCCCTCACTCGCCCCCCCTCTCTCTCTCTCTCTCTCTCTCTCTCTCTCTCTCTCTCTCTCTCTCTCTCTCTCTCTCTAACCTTGTTGTTATCCAGGTTGTCTATGATGATATTAGGTTGTTTGTTCTCCTATAGACTCGACCAACCACTAAACCACAGACAAAGCCAACGGCCTCAGCTACTTCCTGTTGTAAGATTGTGATTCTTGATACATTGCTTCTGAGACCCAGGGCAGTGGGCGGGATACAGGGATGACCATCACCCAAGATGAGATAGGAAAGGGTAGTGGATGGAAGTGGAGTGGATGGGAACGAAAGGGGTGGAAATGAAAGGGGTCGGGGGTGGGGACGTGTCTTTATACTTGGCTACCTTCCTTGTAAGGGAAAAGTGATATTTAGATAGACAGGTATGAAGACTTTCTCTGATTTTTTTTTTTTTTTTGGGGGGGTTAAGGGACACTAACGCTGACTCTAGTACTCACAATACGATTTCATACATTAGTGTTAGAATATTTCCATTATTAATTATTTGTTTTAGGAAAAAAAAATTGTATTGTAGTGGTACTAATAATTAAGGACATCATTAACAACAACTTTATCACTGTGTATGTGTGTGTGTGTGTGTGTGTGTGTGTGTGTGTGTGTGTGTGTGTGTGTGTGTGTGTGTGTGTGTGTGTGTGTGTGTGTGTGTGTGTGTGTGTGTGTGTGTGTATCTGTGCGTGCGTGTGTACATGTTCGCGTGTCTATATAATTTCTCCTACAATCCAAAATCCACTTTTCCTTTATTCTTTTTCCTGTCAACCCGACAAATCTAATCAAGCCATCTCATCAAACATAGAAATAAAAAATAAACAAACTTTCACATTGTACAAACAATACCACGTCTCAACAAACAAACAAACTGGGTCACATTTTCTTATCTCCATTGTCGTCTAGTGAACAAACTAGAGTTGATACAAATGGCGATTGATGGAGATGGGTTGAGAGTGATTAGGTAATGTTGTGCCTATCTTCTCCCGCTAATTGATCAATTAAGTTGATGAAAACGAAAAAAAGACATCAACAACCTGACGCAAGAGAAAGTGATAGATATTCCTAAGTGACATGCAGAACACAGGTGTTTTATCTATCATGTTGGCCTAGTATACTAATAAACATGTTCGTGAGCTCTCTCTAGTTTCTAAATACTTTCCTCCTAAGTTCTGGGTGTCTTGCATTCGAGAGTATGTAAAAGAAAATATAAAGAATATGTGTATGCAGTTATGAATAAAGAATGTATTTTGTTTCCACGCATACACACATACATGTATCTTGATTATACACATTTAAATGCAAGAAATTTTAGGTATGTATAAGTATTTATATGTGCATAAAGACACATGTGTATATATATATATATATATATATATATATATATATATATGTGTGTGTGTGTGTGTGTGTGTGTGTGTGTGTGTGTGTGTGTGTGTGTGTGTGTGTGTGTGTGTGTGTGTATAAAGTGACACAAAGAGAGTGAACTATACAAACACGAGTCGAATTTCAAACGCAAGCTACGCAAACAGAACCTTCCATGTGGAATAATAATAATCATCATCATCATCATCATTATCATTATCATTATTATCATCATCATCATCATCATCATCATCATCATCATCATCATCATCATCATCATCATCATCATCATCATCATCATCATCATCATCATCATCATCATCACCACTTGTTATCTTTATTATTATTGTTCGGGCAGTGGGTAGGAGATAAGAGTGACCCTTCATCCATGAAGAGCTAAGATGAAAGGGAAATAAATGGGTGGTGGATGGGACTGGAATGGGCGGGATTGGGTATGTGCCTTGGCTGGCTGCCTCCCTTGGAAGTGGGAAGAGGACCTTGGGATATAGGTAGATAGATTATTGTTATTGTGTTTTATTGTTTTCGCTATCATGAATATCATCATTAGTAGTTATAAAAGCAGCAGCAGCAGTAGTTCCACGAGGACAGAGGTCGTTCAAAACAAGTAGTAGTAGTAGTAGTAGTAGTAGTAGTAGTAGTAGTAGTAGTAGTAGTAGTAGTAGTAGTAGTAGTAGTAGTAGTAGTAGTAGTAGTAGTAGTAGTAGTAGTAGTAGTAGCATTTCTATTATCATTATTGTAACTTTTTTTTATTATTATTAGCAGCCCAGTGACTATCATCACCACACTGATGGTTCGTGGATGACTGAAAAGAAGCAGAGGACACACATGTAGTCGAGTCCCTTTATACAAAGAGATGCATCGACAACTCCGCAGAATGGCCACAAAATGGCGGCGCGTCCGGAGTTGTCGCAACTCTCTTTACTAAAGGACTCTGTATGTATAAAAGGACTGTTAGTGCATCCGAAGGCACAACAACCCTGCATATTCAGTGAACAACCACAACAGGCTCAAAGAACCAACAGCAAGAGCAACGGGTCAGCTCAAGCGAAAATATTTGGCCACAAAATGGCTCCCTGAGCTCTGAGATGTAAACGACATCGCCATCTGTCGGTTAAAATATGAAACTATGCCCACGGTTTCAGAATCGAAATTGGGAATCCCCTCTCGGGTTAAGGTAGAGGAGATGATCAGAGTTTGGCTGTTGATTTGTACACTACCTAGTCTGTGCTTAAAAGAACATTCGAAGCTGACCCAGTACTATGCATATTTGCGTTGCTGAAAGCTTGGTACAATCCTATATACTGTACAGTAGCTATCCTGCAGTAGACATAAATTCTGTAAATAAAATCTTATTACACAAAGTATATAGAAATCACATGGCATGTATATATATATATATATATATATACATATATATATATACATATATATATATATACATGCATATGTATATACATATCTTTACACACACATATATATATATATATATATACACACAAACGTACATACATACATATATATATACATATATATATATATATATATATATACATACACATACAAAATGTGTTAACTTTTGGTGTTCAAAATATTACCCTCCTCTTCCCCCTCGCCCTTACTCATAGCACACCAATTCCTCCTTAAACAATTTCTACATCCCCACAAAATCATCTTCATCTTCTCCCTCCCCACCTTCCTCCTCCTTATAACTTTCCTGTCTCTTTTTGCCATCTACCTCCCTCACCTCACCTCCATCCTCCATCATTATCCTGTTATTTTCCCTCATTTTGGCCAATCCTTACCCTCCCAATCCCACTCACACGGGTAAATCCTTGTCTCCCCAAAGCGGGAGGGCAGTTCCTAGACGTCTGGAGTCTATCCGGCCATTAAATGATGGATGCCTAACATCGATCTCCCTCGGAGTCACGGGGTCGGGCCGGTGGAGCTAATTTAAGTCCCTCAGAGGAGGAGGAGGAAGAAGAGGAGGAGGAAGAGGAGGAGGAGGAAGTAGAAGAAGAGGAGGAGAAGGAAGAGGAGGATGTAAAGAAGTGGAGGAGGAAGAGGAGAAGGGGAGGAGAAAGTGGAGGAAGAGGAGGAGGAGAAGAAAGTGAAGGAAGAGGAGGAGGAGAAGGAGGAGGAGGAGGAAGTGGAAGAAGAGGAGGAGGAAGTGGAAGTGGAAGAAGAGGAGGAGTAGGAGGAGAAGGGGGAGGAGAAGGAAGTGGAGGAAGAAGAGAAAGAGGAGGAGTTTAGGGAGGAAGAAGGGGAGAAGGAGGAGGAGGAGGAGGAGCAGGAGGAGTCAGGGCAAAAGCCCTCTTAAAGCGTCTGTCGATAAGGGCCATGATACTTTCCCACGCAATCTCTAGATAGTGTTTCTTCGTTAGAGGGTAAATGACCTCGTGGAAGAAGACACTGACTTTATTCTGGCTTACGCGGTATCGATTTTTTTTTTCATTTTCTTATTAAGTTTTGCATGCGATGTTACTTTCGGTTCAATAATATAAACTCTGAGATCATTTCGTAAATACAATTTACTCTACCTATAGTCCTGATATTCAAAGATGTATTATTACAATTATTTTTTCTACGTTATTTTGATAGATATTGTTATCAATATTATATTTCATCATTGTTGTTATGACTATTGGTCATTTCATTACTACTATTATAATTACACCATGGCAGTAATCATTGTCATTATAATTACTCTCATTAACGAAAAGTAAAATACAGCGAAAGAGAGAGACAGACAGACAGACAGAGACACTGACAGAAATTGACATAGGCATAGACAGAAGCAGTGACATAGAGACAGACACAGAAAGCCCAAACACCTGCCCACAGCTTCTGCCCACAGCTGCAGACAGAAACAGAGAGATTCAAACACAGACACAGAGAGACCAAGACAGCTGTGGAGTCCCACAGGGATCAGCCCCATCGCCCTTGAGGACCCGCAACAAGCGAGGAAGCAAGCAAAGACAAGACAAGCACTCTGTGAGCACAAATGGTGCTCAACCGGCTGGACAAGCACTGGCGAGGCTAACCGGACTGCCGGGAAGAGCCGGTTAGCTGTCAGATGCCTGGCGACGCGATGCAAAGTGAAACGAGGCGATGCTAGGCGAAACAAGAAGATGCTAAGTAAGTGGTGTCCTGTTATAGTCTTCTTTTTCTCTCTTGGTCAACCACCCGCATATAAGAAAAACAAAGAGCAAAGCGAAGCGAAACGAAGCGAAACGAGACGAAGTGAAGTAATACACGGCAGCGCATGCTATGAGATGCGAATCAATGCAAAGCAGAGCGAAGGGACTCGATGCAAAAAAAAGAAAAATAGAAAGCGAAACAAAACCAAGTCAAGCGAAGCAAAGTGAAGAAAGGAGCAAGACAATTAAGTTCAAAAGCGAAACGAGGCGAAGTCAAGTAATACAAGGTAGCACTTGTGAAGAGATGCGAAGAGAAGCGAGGCAAGGCGAAGACAAGCGAAGCGAAGCAAAAAGCAGAAGACGCGAGGAGGCAAAGGGCCCTCTTCTTAGTCTTACAAATCTCTTCAAGCCTTATCACAACTTTTATCTTATAAGATAGTTGAAGGTGAGAAGCCTACACCAGGAGGCGCTGAGTAACTGCGGCCGAAACCACCACCTTTGCCCCTTTTATGCGCTTTGGGGCCTGTTGGGGCAGGTAATAAACAGTCACTGCTGGGAATCGAAGAGAAATGCAGGACTCGAACCTACAACTAAGCGAATGCGAGACCAACACGCTTCCGATTATACCACCAAGACACTAACGAGACAAGATAAGGATCATGAAAACGAAATCCTTCTGATAAGATTTAACAGAACCACCGATAACAACTGATAACACCAGAGCTTATATCGTCTTAACCCGGTTAGCGCAAGACGAGCTAGAGATAACGAAGTTAATGTGTCTGATCGTAGTTTAACTGTCATGTAGAAAGAAACAAAGTTACCTTCAAATTCGTTCTGACAAATGAAACTCTTTTCCCGCTTATGCGATCGTCAGGAACACTTCGGGAACATGTTACTTCAACTCTTCATTTAACACCCATCTCCCCCATCCCCTCGTCCCCCATGCACCCCCCGTCCCCCATGCACCCCCCCCCGTCCCCCATGCACCCCCTCTCCCCATTCTTTCTTCGGGTGGATGCCCTCACATATTGCTTATACTCCATTGTGTGTCCCAGGACAAACATGTATAAACAGAAGGAACACACACACACACACACACATACACACGCACACACACACACACACACGCACATACACACACTCACGGCTCGACGGCGCAGTGGTAGCGCTCACAACTGCTAACCCAGCGGTCCGAGCTCTAATCCCGCCCAGGGCTGAAACAATTTCAGTATCGCTGCGCTGCGAGCCGTTACTCCAACTCTCGTGGGCGGGAAGTTGTGTGTGTGTGTGTGTGTGTGTGTGTGTGTGTGTGTGTGTGTGTGTGTGTGTGTGTGTGTGTGTGTGTGTGTGTGTGTGTGTGTGTGTGTGTGTGTGTGTGTGTGTGTGTGTGTGTGTGTGTGTGTGTATGTGTGTATTTACTTAGTTGTACCTAGTTGTATTTTACGGGAAGGAGAGCTATGCTCGTGGTATCCCGTCTTCATATCTCATTTTATATAGACTGTGTGTGTGTGTGTGTGTGTGTGTGTGTGTGTGTGTGTGTGTGTGTGTGTGTGTGTGTGTGTGTGTGTGTGTGTGTGTGTGTGTGTGTGTGTGTATTCACCTTGGTCTTTGGTCTTTGGATCACGTGCTGGACACGTGATCGACGGCTATTTCCCTACCGGAAGAGAGCTCAGATCTCGTATGACCGATCTATGGGTAATGGTGTGACCTTACACGCACACACACACCCAACTCCTCGCCCACGAGTTGAAGTAATGACTCGAAGCGCAGCGATACTTAAATTATTTCAGCCCTGGTCAGGATTCGAACCCGGACCGCCGTAGTGAGTCAGGGACTCTACCAACCGTGTCACAGTGTGTGTGTGTGTGTGTGTGTGTGTGTGTGTGTGTGTGTGTGTGTGTGTGTGTGTGTGTGTGTGTGTGTGTGTGTGTGTGTGTGTGCGCGCGCGCGCGTTAGGTCACAGCATTACCCATAGATCTGTCATACATGAGCTCTGAAGTCTCATCCGGGAGGGTAGTAGCTGTCGATCACGAGTCCAACACGTGATCCAAGACCTTGGTGACTTACACACACACACACGCAAACTATAATAATTGAAGAGTAGGAGACAGGACCCCACGAGCGTTGTTCCTTTCCTGGATAATACAATTAGGTAAACACACGCGCACACACATACACACACACACACACACACAGACACACAAACACACACACACACGCATATATACACACACAGTGGGCAGTTATATGCACATCCAGAATAAAGACATACGTACAAAAGTATACGCAAATTCAAATTGGAATGACATCAAGATATATATATGTATATGTATATGTATGTATATATATATATATTGTTTTTTATCATTTGACAATTTTTGGAAATAGACTCAACCACTGGGATTCGAACCCTTGCCTAGGCGGCTTACGTCTTATAACGCAAAGGCCTTACTGACGTGATAGCATGGTCAGTAAGGCCTTTGCGTTATAAGACGTAAGCCGCCTAGGCAAGGGTTCGAATCCCAGTGGTTGAGTCTATTTCCAAAAATATATATATATATATATACATATATATATACATATACATATATATATATTATATATATATGAATATATATATATTTATATGTATATATATATATATATATATATACACCCGAACAGAGACAAACGCAATCGACCACAGCAAGACATAAAAAGTATATTGCAAAACAAGTATAAGCACACAGTTATAGCCATCTCAATTAAGACGTACACAAAAGCAAATGTCCCACAGAAACTCGGAGGCTCTCACTGAGATGAATATATATAAACATTTATGCATATTCTCTCGTGTACAAACACATCTATATTGCTGCATACACGCACACCTATGATTATAGATGAAGAAATGTGAAGTTGAATATTATATATTCATTGCTGTACATACAGAAACACAAGTGTGTGTGTGTGTGTGTGTGTGTGTGTGTGTGTGTGTGTGTGTGTGTGTGTGTGTGTGTGTGTGTGTGTGTGTGTGTGTGTGTGTGTGTGTGTGTGTGCGTGCACGTGCTTGTATGCGTGTGGTCCCTGTGTTGAAAAGACGAAAGCCACGAAAGTTTTCACGTGTCTCTGAAAAAACTTCTGATCTTTTCGCGCATTTTTGAGATTTTTTCGTCTCTTTTTCGTTTTATACTTGGCTGACAATGTATACAACTTATTACCTCACGACACACTCTCCCAGCTCCAGTGACCTTTTGTGAGCTCGCCTGAATAAAGACTAACAATGGAATTCAACCCTGAACAAACACTAAATTT
>NC_134810.1:23214669-23224669 GCF_046742065.1 Oratosquilla oratoria | reverse complement strand
CGAGGTTCATTAGTGGCCCAGAAGCAGTCCAATTTGTCCACAAAGAAGAATGTTTCTATTTTGTACCCTTCCTATACCACCTCGACTTACTCTAGTTGTCACCCTCAGTCCCAGGTTCTCTCATTCACTGAATGAAACCATCCACCTTCAATCAATGCAGTCGTCCCCTTACACTGTCGCCAGGGGATTTTATTCAGCTGAAGGAAAGCCTCTGGAAGTGAAATAAATATATTGGCAAAATGGCAACAATTGCAAGTACCACAAAAGTTGCCATAATCGTGTCTTTAACAAGGATCATAAAGGCAAGGTTATTATATAAAGATGGATTTGAATTGGGCAAAATTGGGCTTAAGAAGGAAATAGGCTAGAACTGGTTTACCATTAGAGTGGTTAACAAATGGAATAGACCTGGTAACCATGTCGTGAGCTCTGAAACAATTGGCTGTTTTCAGAGAAGGTTAGATAACTTTATGGATAGCGATGACAAGTGATAAGGGACATGAAACTGCATAGTGCAGGCCTTATGGTCCCTTGCAGCCTCCTCCACCTTCTTATGACCAAAGGGTTGAAAGCGACAGCAGCAGCGTAAGGGATACTAGACACTAAATTATAAGAAATCTAGTGTGAAGAGATGATTGGAGACGTCCCCACTAACAAAACAAAGATCATTGGTAGCTTCTACTATCCTTCATTTCTACGCCAGTGACGTAATTGGAAGTGTGCTAGTCTCGCATTTGCTTATTAGTAGGTTCGAATCCCGCACACCTCTCCGATTCCCAGCAGTGACTGTTAGTTACGTGCCCCAACCGTCCCCAAAGCGCATAACAGGGCAAAGGTGACGGCTTCGGCCGCAGCTATTCAAAGCCTCCTGAAATTTCTCTTCAACCAACTGTACGACTCCAATTCTTCGACCCAGGAAAGTCCTGTATGGATAGAAGCGCCGTTTATCGATTAAAAAATACTACGAGAAATAATCGACATAAAGATATGGTTAGGGGGTTCAACGGCCTCCATAGACAACAGAAACTTGAGGGAATTATGAGCCAGACAGCAACACCCCCCCACCCCCCACAAAAAAAAAAAAAAAAAAAAAAAAAAAAAATCCCGCAGTGTCCCAAAGAGGGCGCCGGTGAGCTTCGACACTGCACACTCATCCACTTCTAGTCAACTCCTTCATACACTTCTCGTCCCTTTCCTCCTCTTCAGATTGGTGGATCAAACTAAATGTTGTGTAAAATATATCCCCATAAATACAGGCATATATGGACATATATATATATATATATATATATATATATATATATATATACATATATATATAAATATATATATATATATATATATATATACATATATATATATACATATATATATATATATATATATATATATATATATATATGCATGCTTTCACTTTTTCTGTGTAAATTAGGCACAAACCACAAGCTGATCATTTCATAGTTGGAATCTTTGTCTCACTGTCTTTCCCCTCCTGAATATTACAGGCGAGGAGTTCTACGAGGACCCGTTCTGTCGTCGGCAATTGTTGGTTCAGACCTTTTGGAGAGAAGCGCCGTGCAAAGTCCCGTGACCTTTCCCCGGCCCTTCCTTCAGACCTTTTGGAGAGAAGCGCCGTGCAAAGTCCCGTGACCTTTCCCCGGCCCTTCCTTCAGACCTTAGAGTCTTCCGTCTGCTCTTGTCCTTCTTGGGAAAATAGAAGTCTTTGTGTGGTTCAGGTAAGCTCGCGGTCACCGAGTGTTAAGAATTGCACCCGGAACACGGATGATGATTATGATGATTATGATGATGATGATGTTATCATCATCGAAATGATTACGAATATAGTATTTGTAAAAAAATAATGTTAGAGAGTAGGAAAAAGAGGAGAAAGAGAAAGTGAGAGCGAGAGCAGGAGAGAAAGTGTGAGGGAGCAAAAGCACAAGAAAGAGGAACAGAAAGTGAAAGATGTCACTCTACACAAGTACAGTAGGTAAGTAGAAACCGTATCTTATCCCTATCACCTTATATGGTCATTGAATAAAAAAGTGTAAGGTCCACTGAACCCCTTTCAGTTGTGTACGTAATCCCCTGTAGTTGGTCATAACAAAATATATGTAGGATGCCGCAGGGTCGGAAGAACTAAAGCACCGCTCCCAGATGTAATTGCTGCAATTATGCTCCTCCCTTCTTATATTAACATAGCAATTATCAGACCGCTCCCGCCGCCCAGCTTGTTACTGTTACTATTATTATTACTTGCGGTACTATTACTACTACCGGGCTACTGTTACTCTCACATTTGTTGGTGTTGGGGATGGAGATACGGTTGTCAATGTTGTTGTTGATGTTGATGTCGTTGTTGTTGTTGTTGATGTCGTTGTTGTTGATGTCGTTGTTGTTGATGTCGTTGTTGTTGTTGTTGTTGATGTCGTTGTTGTTGTTGATGTTGTTGTTGTTGTTGATGTCGTTGTTGTTGTTGTTGTTGTTGTTGTTGTTGCTGTCGTCGTCATTGTTGTTGTTACTGTTACTGCTGTAGTACGTTCTATTTATGTTTACTCGCATAATATCTTAATGGCTGGCGAAGATATTTCCCTTATCTGAATAATATTACTTCATAAATGAGTAGACAAGGATGAGGAAGGGGTCGCCGTATACTGAAGCGGTGGGAGTAACCATGCTTCGGCCGTCGGGCCTATAGTCTCTTTACACATAAAGTTGCGACATGACGAAAAGGCGATTGACCCAGAGAGCCATTTTGTGGCCAAATCATTTTCGCTCGCTGATCGTCAAATGTTTACATCAAATTGACAACAGCGAAGTAGGCACGGATGAATAGATAAAGAAATAAATAAATGAAAATAAAAAGGAAAAAATTCAGCGACATTGTGCCCGGCATCATCTCGCGAGGCATCACGTCCTGGGCGGAACCGGTTCCACTTCCGGTTCCGGGAGAAGCTTCAAGAAGAGAAGAGATCCTCTCGAATCTTGAAGACAATACCATCCTCCTGATCAACCTCAGTCTAACTTCTGGAAACGCACACATACACACACACACACAGGCACACACACACGTACATACACACACGACAATTTAAGGTCAGAACTGATCACAAGGAACTAAAGAAGTGACCTTACGAGCATGCCTTTTATCTTGTATACTACAATCAATTAGATACACGCGCACACACACACACACACACACACACACACAATGAAAGAGATCTTCATACCACACTACAAATCCTTCTCCTCTTTCTTCAGTTTCTTTTCCTCCTCCCTAACTCACCAACTCTTCATCTCGTTCATTCCAGTACCCAGTATACACATTAAAACCATAATCAGGATATGAACTCAGGCATACTTTTTACCTTTTGCCACTCATCACTCTCAAGGGTCATTCACTTATCCCCCATCTCCTTTTCCTCTCCTCCTACTCCTCCTCTTTCTCCTCCCCTTCCCCTAACATCACTCGGTCCCACGTCCTGCCTACGATGCTCCCTCCACAAATAAGTCACATTCTTACTCTCCTCTCTCCCTCCCTCCTTCCCTCCACATAATCTGATATCTATCATTATTTCATACCACAACTCCTTTCACGGATATGTCCCATATCCTCCAGGAAGGAGTGGTTGTGAGGCTAGCAGTGGTTGTGATAGGGGTTATAGAAAAAAAAACAATAACAACTCACCATCCCATTCCAACATAGTTGGAAGTGAAAAACCCCTGGTAGGCCAAAGCCCTGTCGGTTGCGACAAGCCGCCGAGTTATTTAGGCCGACGTTGTGTCGCCTCCCCGCCTCTCCAGGGCAGTCGGGAACCAACGCAGGAAGCTCGCAGCGGATCCTGGGACTCGAACTCACGACCACCTGCTCATGAGTTCGACATTGTATCCACTGAGCTACCGCATGGATGTCAACAATAGCAAAACCAATTTCAGACTAAGTCTGAACAAGTTTTCTTTCATGCCACGTAAGGTGAGCTTAGTTTTTTTCCCGTGGAACTTTATTATTATTACTATTGTCATTATCAGTATTATTACTATTAATATTGTCATTATCATTATCATCATTACTACCATTACTCAGGCTGTGACGTATGGAAAGGAGTGGGTAGGGGATGGGGTGTGAGGGAGTGTATGTGAATGATATTTTGACGTGTTGTTGTTGTTGTTGTTGTTGTGTTTTGTTGTTGTGTTTTGTTGTTGTGTTTTTTTGTTGTGTTTTGTTGTTGTGTTTTGTTGTTGTGTTTTGTTGTTTGTGTTTTTTTGTTGTGTTTTGTTGTTGTGTTTTTTTGTTGTGTTTTGTTGTTGTGTTTTGTTGTGTTTTGTTGTTGTTTTTTGTTGTTGTGTTTTGTTGTTGTTGTTGTTGTTGTTGTTGTTGTTGTTGTTGTTGTTGTTGTTGTTGTTGTTGTTGTTGTTGTTGTTGTTGTTGTTGTTGTTGTTGTTAATAATAACAACAATAACAACAATAACAACAATAATAAAAATAATAAAAATAATAAGAACAATAACAATAATAATAATAACAATAATGATAGTAATAATAGTAATAATAATATTACTATCATCATAATTATTACCATTATGATAATGATGTATCAGCTACATGACTAAAAGGATACCACTGTCATGTGTATCAATTTGTTTTCAACTAATTTGTAAATTGCTAGAAATAACTCATCGTCCGTTATTGAAATAACGGAACTAAATAAAACCTGGTGTCCCAAAATACCACAGTTCGAATCTCACCCTCGAACATGTTTTTGAAAATTATAGTGTATCCAACCTTTCGCTTAACCCTGTGTCTCGAAGTGATTAAACCATTTACATATTTATTTATTTATTCATTATCTATGTATTCTTTATTAGTTTTATTCTGGTTAGCGCCGCATGGCTTCTTCCAACTGTTTGTGTGTTTGGAGTCTTCTTTGCTTTTTTTTTTTTTTTTCTGCTACGACCACACTATGGCTTTGTCATCTGAACTCTGTAGTTTTAAGAAACACCCTTTAACCACAAAGAGAAAATGTAATCAGCTCTTTACATCCATTTTCAGACATTGAAAAATAGACATTCCACTGTCTTCGACTTCTACGTGAACTCGTCTTTCCATTTCCAGACATTAGAAAAAAAAGAAGAAAAAGTCTTTGAAACGTCTTCCAGTCGAACGCCTCTTCTTCTTCTTCTTCTCCTCCTCCTTCTTCTCCTCCTCCTTCTTCTCCTCCTCCTCCTCTTCCTCCTCCTCCTCTTCCTTCCCCTCCTTCTTCTTCCACATCAGTGAGCGATAGAGCATCATCCGGAAAGAAAACAATGAAACTAATTTATCACTCTGTCGCCGGACATTGAAAGGCTTTCCCTCCCAGGCCACCGGAGCGCTCAGGAGATACGGTTCCGAGACAAAAAGATCAATTTTTTTTTTTTTTTTCCTAGGAGTGACTGTCACCTGCCGCAACAGTCCCCAAAGCGCATAATAGGGCAAAAGTGACGGGTTCGGCCCCAGTTACTCAGCGCCTCCTGGAGTAGGCTCCTCACCTTTCTACTACCAAATACATGTTGAAGGTTAATGGGATTGATGAAAGCCTTTTGTTCCACGAGAACTGGTATGTGGTTTTGGTGGTTACATTACAAAGATAGCATCGCCCAACTCCATGGACCTTCGACACTGTGCTTAATTCCTATTCTTAGGAAAGTACTTGATCGGGGAGATGATTAGGTAGTGAGGGCATCTTCGATATTGGAATGTCCTGGCTGAATGAAGGAAGAAGACTGGGTGATGCATTCATAAAACTCATAATGTAAAAAGAATACAAAATATTGGTATACAGAGAGCCCAAGAAAAAGTAAATATTCCTTTTAATGTATTTTTCTAACCAGAACCAAATCTGTAAATTGGGCCACTCGGGACAAAGCCTCTGACACATTACCCACACCCCTATGGACCAGATGCACGCAACATTCTTTTAGGATTGGATATTCATCTTCACTCAGGGAAGAATGCTGATCTCTTTTAACTTCTATTCTCGCCTCCTGTCTTCTGCCCTCCTTCAATCTCTCCTTTGAATACTTCACCTCTTCGGCGCGATAGAGTCTTCGAGGATAGAATACACATATATATATATATACATATATATACATATATATATATACGTATATATACGTATATATACATATATATATATGTATATATATAAATATATATATGTATATATATATATATATACATATATATATATACATATATATATATATATTATATATATATATTATATATATACATATATATATATATTATATATACATATATATATAATTACACATTTGTGTATATATAATATATATATACATATATATATGTGTGTGTATGTGTGTGTGTGTGTGTGTGTGTGTGTGTGTGTGTGTGTGTGTGTGTGTGTGTGTGTGTGTGTGTGTGTGTGTGTGTGTGTGTGTGTGTGTGTGTGTGTTCATACACACAGCGGGATCTTATCTATCTCGGAGCGGATCGAGATCGGGAGTGAGGATTTCATTGACCAAGTTTTTACTCGAGGAAGACGGGCAGGCGGGCAGGCGGGCGGGCGGGCGGGCGGGCGGGTAGGTGGATCCTGGGACGGACGACCGGGGATCTGTCGGGCCCAGACCAGCCTCTGCCGGGCTTTCCGCCAGAAGACACAGCGGCCCGTTAAGTGGTCAAAGGGGTAAAAAAGAGAGAAAGAGAGAGAAAGAGAGAGAGAGATAAAGGGTCAAAGGTAAGTGTAGGAACGAGAAAGAGAGATATGAGGGAGATAAAGAGAGAGAGAGAGAGCTGAGAGAGCAAGAGGTAGAAAGAGAGAGAGAGAGAGAGAGAGAGAGAGAGAGAGAGAGAGAGAGAGAGAGAGGGGGGGGGGAAGAGAGAGAAAGACAGAGAGAGGGAAAGGGAATAAGGAGTTAAGGTGTGTGATAATGGAGGGAAGGGGAGGGAGAGAAGAGGGGAATAAGAGAGGAGGGACTATGAGAGGGTGAAAGAAGAGGGGAGAGGTAAAGAGAGGAGTGAGGAGTATGAATGAGAAAGAGGAGGGGAAGAATGGAGGGGAGGAGGGAAAGAATGGAGGGGAGTAGGGAGGAAGAGAGAAGGAAGAGAGGTAAAGAGGGAAAGAAGTGGGGAAATAAGTGAAGGGAAGAAGAGGGAGTGAATGAGGTAAGGGAAGGAGGGTATATGGAGGAAAGACGGGGAGAAAGGGAGGAGAGGAGTAGGGTAGGAAGGGAGGAGAGGAGGAGGGTAGGAAGGGAGGAAGGAAGGAGGGGAGGAAGGGAGGAAGGAAGGAGGGGAGGAAGGGTAGAAGGAGAAAAAGAGGAATGAGGGGAGGAAATGAGGAAGATAGTATGGAAGGAAAGGAGGAAGGGAAGAAAGAGGAAAAGAGGAAGAGATGAATGGAGGAAGGGAGTAAGGGATGAGAAGAGGAGGGTAAGAACGGAGGAAGGGAGGAAGGGAGAAAGGGATGAAAGGATGAAGAGAGAAAAAGAGGAAGGTAAGAAGAGAGGAAGGAAGGAAGGGAGGAAGGAAGGAGGCAGAAAAGAAGAAAGAAGGGAGGAAAGGAGAAAGGAGGAAGAGGAGGGAGGAAACAGGATGACAGAAGAAAAGAAGGAGGGAGGAAGAGAGGGAGGGAGGGAGGGAGGGAGGGAGACGAGGGTGGGAATGAAAAAGGTGGGGACAAGAGGGAGGGAATTGGGAAGAGGATAAAGGGAGTGAAGGAGGAGGTGGGGGATGAAAGAGGGAGGGGGGGAGGGAGAGGAAGGGGCAAGGGGGAAAGGGTAAAGGGGGGAGGGGTAATGAATGTTCGCGTGTTAAGACAATGAGCCCTTGGCAGAAGCAGAAATACAGTACGGGCAATTGTTACAGACGGGCGATCATGGAGGACAGGGACGGGCACGGACGGGAGCCGGACGGGCGCCGGGCGGGCTGGACGAGCGATGGACGGGCGCCAGGCAATGGTGACCAAACAGGTGGAACACATTTTATTTTATACGTATGTATATTTATATTTTTCAGGACTCATTATTCCCCGCACCTAATTACGAGTCATGCGAATTACAATATGGGATACATAAATATATGCATAAATAAACACATAAATGAATTAATAGATAAATTATTAAATTAGTTAATAATTAAATAGATAAGTAGATAAATTATAAAATAAATAGAAAAAAATTACGGGATCACTTAATAGTTAAGAATTATGCATCTTCATTCCCTCAGTCTGGAGACGTAAACTGCATTTGGCTGAGAGAGAGAATAAGAGACAGGGGAAGAGAGAGAGGGGATATATATATATTATATATATATATATATATATATATATATATATATATATATAGAGAGAGAGAGAGAGAGAGAGAGAGAGAGAGAGAGAGAGAGAGAGAGAGAGAGAGAGAGAGAGAGACAGAGAGAGAGAGAGAGAGGGAGAGACAAAGAGAGAGAAAGGTGGGGGCCAAGATGCAAACAATAAACTCACAGAGCACGTAAAGTAAACAAAGAAATGTCCGAACGAGACAAAAAGCCGAAAAAAATATTTTACAAAAAAAAAAAAAGGATTCAAGGCATGAGTTGCAAATACAAGTATGCAAACACGTAGGAATACAAAACAAAATAAAATAATAATTAGGAAAAAATAATAAGTGTTCAGCTAATAATCCCCAGAAAATCCCTATATTGATCTACGTCGTACAAGCGATGTCCCACAAAACGACACTAAAAGCATTTGAATCCCTTCTTTGTTGACACAAATCCCATATTATCCTGTGATGGCAAGCTATAAACAAATCCCGATAAATCCCAATAAATCCCCCTTTCCCCAAAAATCCCACCATTCTGCCTAATACACAATCCTCCATACACTAAAACAGCCCTTCTCACTCCCTCTACCTCCTACACTCCCCTGTGAGATCTTACTTGGTCCTTGCCATTCCCTACTCCCCCAGGATCCAACTCCCCATTCCTCTGACTCCTAGTCCCTCATTTCTTACCTCCCAATTCATTTCCCTCCTGCTTTCCATTTCCTCCTTCCCTTACCAATCCCTCTTCATCTTCCTAACCTTCCCCCTTCCCACCTCCTTCCCCAGTCGTAGTAATGAATGGAAATAGGCAAGAACTGGTTTACTAACAGAGTGGTTAATGACAGAGTGGTTAGTAACCATGTAGTGAGCGCTGAAACTATTGTTTTAAGAGAAGGTTAGATAACTTTATAAATAGTGATGACAGGTGTTATGGGACATGAAACCCCCTAGTGTAGGCCTTATGGTCTCTTGCAGTCTCCTCCATTCATATGTTCTTATGATCCCTAATCCTTCTTTCCCTCAGTTCCATTCATCCTTTCCTCCATCCTCCCCAATCTCCATCATCTCCCTAGATATACATACCTCCCACTTCTAGAAACCCTACTCTTCTTTTCTAAAATCCTTTCCTCATTTCTCCCTGGTACCCTCCCCAATACCTTCCACCCAACCCTCTACCTTCCTAACCTCATCCCTTTCCTCCGTTCCTACTTCTTTTCCTCACTCTTCAATCTCCTAACCCTTTTGTCCTCCATCTCTTCCTCTCCCTTTCTCCTCCCACTTCCTTCTCCCCTTCCTCCCAGCCTCCACCTCAATAGTAATCTTCTCCATTCTTTCCTCTCCCTTTATCCAGGTCTTCTCTCTCTCTCTATTTCCTTCTCCTCTCCTTCCCACCCCCGACCTTACTTTTTTCCCTTCCTTTCTCCCACTTCTAGAAACCCTACTCTTCTTTTCTAAAATCCTTTCTTCATTCCTCCCCCATACCTTCCACCCAATCCTCTACCCTCCTAACCTCATTCCTTTCCAGCTCCCTCCGTTCTTACTTCTTTTCCTCATTCTTTAGTCTCCTAATCCTCTTGTCCTCCGCCCCGACTCCTCCCTCCCATCCTCCACAAAAAAAAATCCATCTCTTCCTCTCCCTTTCTCCTCGCACTTCCTTCTCCTCTCCCCCCTAACCTCCACCTCATTAATAATCTTC
>NC_134810.1:23189669-23207169 GCF_046742065.1 Oratosquilla oratoria | reverse complement strand
AAAAAAAAAGAAAAGGAGAAGGATATGTGTATGTATATACATATCTGTATATGTGTATGTAAGTGTATCTGTAACGTCTGAAACGTCACCGTCTCAACCCTTTTTTAGCGGAATGGCCCTGAACCTCTTCAATACGGCGACACTCCGTTGAAACCGCGTCTCCAGGACGGGTCACCGAAATGAAGGTGTTAATTCGCGACCATCCTCATTTGCGGCCGTTGCGGCTCCTGATGAGCTCCTCTTGATCCGCGTCTGCGGAAAAGACCTCGAGGGAGGCGACCCTTCGGAGGCCCAACAAAAGGGCTTCGATCCTGTGACTCTCAGGAGCTGGGCACTCTACGACCAGATTGCCAGGTCACCGTGATAATCACGAATTCTGTGGTGAACGAGGACCCCTGAAAAGACCATCTCAATTGTAAAGATGATGAGCCTACGCTTGGAGTGCGGGATTCGAACTTACAAATATTCAAAAACGTGACCAGCACGCTTCCGATTACATCACCAGCAGAATATCTATTTGTACTAAAAAAAATAATTTTTTATCGCAATGGTCAGAACGGCGGTTCCGTCGAAAAGAGGACATCGCCGGGTATAGTTGGCCCAGTAACATAATAACGTCTTCTAAGGATAAATGCAGGCCCCTGATTGGCTAGGAGAGTGGTGACGTCACGGAAACGGAGACGAATGATTGGCCAAGAGCGGTGACGTCACGGCAACGGAGACGACTGATTAGCTGAGAGCGAGACGTCCGCAAACCCCCGGGGAAGCCTCCGGAAACACCCCGGGGAGCCCTTGGATAGGCACTAGGGAACCTCTGATAATCCCTATGGGGATTCCCTGTGGAACTCTCCATGAACTCCTGAGGAGCCCATTAAGAACCTCTGGAACTTCAAGGGGAGCACTTGCGGAGCCCCTCAGGGGCACTCTGGAATCTCCTGGGGAGCCCCTATGGAACCCCTTGGAAGCCCTCAGGGGAGCCCTGGTACTAATAAAAGAATTCCTGTAATTGGATCGGAAACTGAAAATCTCTCAAGGGGACACGCGCCCTCCGGCCCGGTTGTGTGATTTGTCCCGGTGTTTGTCTCTGCAAGGCTGTCGAACACCATGGCCGGTACCACGTAAGACAAACGCGGGCAACGCCATTTTTGGAGTTGGATAAAAAAGGAAATATTTACTAAATGATGTGATGAAGAATAAGAGTTTAAAACAGGAATTAGTTAACATTCACAGAAGTGAATTCCCTGAGAAGTACATGTCCTCTTTGTCTCCTTTCGGCAAGAAGAAACTAATGAGGTGTCAGAAATAAAGAAGAGTATTTTGTTGTTCTTTAGAAAAATTAAGGGCCTAGAGGAGTTTAAAACAATCCAGCTCAACAGCTGAGTCTTGAGGATCTTACAGATTACGATGGAGATAGAGACCCTGAAGAAGGAAAACGATTTGTGTCTCACTACTGGGCTGGATACAGCGGTAACGGGGATTCCAGATCCTATTATTTCGACATGAAATGCAAGCAGCCCGTAGGGCTGGGCACTGAAGGCGCCTGCGAGCGAAGCGAGCTCACCCGAAGGGCCGAGATCCCGCATAGCGTGGTTGGGCGCAGCTCGTTGCTCATAAGTTAAAAAAAGATGAAGATGAAGAAGAAAAAGAAGAAAAAGAAAAGAGAAGAAAAAGTAGAAGAGGACAAAGAAAAAAAAAGGAAGATAAAGAGACAAAATTTGAAGAAAATTATGAAAACGAGAAAGAAGTAGACGAAGAATAAGAAGAAAGGGAAGAAAGGAAGAGGAAGAAGAAAATGACGAGGACGAAGACGAAGAAAAAAAAAGAGAAAAGGAAAAGGATACGAAGAACAAGGAGAAAGAGAAGAGGAAAATATGATGGAGAAGATGAAAGAAAAGGAGAAAAAAGAAGAGGAAGAAGATAAAAAAGAAGGAAATTAGTAAGATGATGAAGAAAGCCAGATTTAGAAGAAAAAAAGATGAAAATGAAGCACACGAAGAGGAGAAATGGTAGATGTCAAAGAAAAAAAGCTGACATTTGTGGTGGTGGTAGTGGTGGTGGTGGTGGGTGGTGGTGGTGGTGGTGGTGGTGGTGGTGGTGGGTAGTAGTAGTAGTAGTAATGATAATAATAATAGTAATAGTAATAATAATAATAATAATAATAATAATAATAATAATAATAATAATTAATAGTAACAATGATTAATAATAATAATGATTAATAATAATAATAATAATGATGATGATGATGATGATGATAATAATAATAACAATAATAATAATAATAATAATAATAATAATAATAATAATAATAATAATAATAATAATAATAATAATAATAATAATAATAATAATAATAATAATGCGAAGAAAACGTGAAAGAAGAAAAAGTAGACAAAGAAAAAGGTAGTACCGTTGGTGGCAAATGAGGTTCACGTTTGGCAAGTCGTGAGTTCGGGGGGAGAGAAAGTGTGTGTGGGTGCGAGTCACAACTGTGATAGATGTGGCCGGCCACTCGCGGTATGGGGGTGGCGCGGTCGGTTGGGGCGAGCGGTCGTGAGGACGTGTAGCCGGGTGTGGTGGATGTACTACGGGGGGAGGGGGGTTACAAAAAGAGGTCGGTTAGTGTGATGACGTAAGGGTCCATAGTGATGATCAGAAAATGTGATAATTTTTATGTGATATAAGAAAGTCCACAGAGGACCTGGTGTGATGACATATGGGTTTATAGTGATGATGGTCAGAAAATGTGATTATTCTTATCCGATGTAAGAAAGTCCACAGAGGACCTGGTGTGATGACATGTGGGTTCATTGTGATGATGGTCAAAAAATGTGATGATTATGCATTGTAAGAAAGTCCACAGAGGACCCGGTATGATGATAAGCAAGTGTGATGACTTCTATGTGATGGGGCATGAAGTGTGATGACCCATCCGTGAGTTAAGAAGCTCCAGGAGGGAGTGGGGAAAGGGGGTCAAGTGTGATGAGACAAGCTTAGGGTATAATTAAGCGTCATAATGAAAATTCAATGGAAGGTCCTATAAGACATCGGAAGGACCAAAGTTGTGTTTGTGGATTGTAGTTCACCAGCGCTTCTACCCTTGTGGACAACCTCGCGCCGCTACCGTGGGAGAGGAAGGTCTACAGTAGCACCATGGAAATGTTAGAAGGTCCTAATAGAGTAAGAGTTCCGTGCGGCCATCTAAGGTCAGCGAAAGGTCGAATGTGATAAAGAAAGGTCCAAAGACGAACAAGTGATGAAATAACGTTCAAGAAGAGCTTATGATGATAGAAGAACTATAGAGAGGGTCCAATGTGATGAATCAAGGTCCACTAAAGGTCCAATTTACTGATAGATGGTCAATGAGAGGCCTAGTGTGATGATAAAAACACAACGAGGGCCCAGTATCATAACAAAAGGTCCATCACGTTCTGAGTGTGGTGAAGGAAGGGCTCTGGGAAGGCCCAATTTGATTCCAGAAGGCCAAGGGATAATCAAGATATATTGTGATGAGACAAGAGTCATGAAGGACAGTGTGATGAGAACATAACAAAGTACGTCTCAATGTGATGATGGTATTCCCAGTGTAATGAAGGCCCTCAAAGTGCCCAGTGTGATGAAGACATGTCCAGCGGAAGTCTCAGTGTGATGATGTACGATCATGCAGTACCTATGAAGCGACCAGTGTGATGACAACATATTAAATGTGGTGAGCAACCTTTGGCCATGTGATGAAATAAGAAAGCGTGCGTGGCAAAAGCGTGCCAAGGAAGATAAGCGAGGAGGAAGAGGAGGAGAGGAGGAGAGGAGGAGAGGAGGAGAGGAGGAGGAGGAGAGGAGGAGGAGAGGAGGAGGAGGAGGAGAGGAAGAGGAGATGAGGCAGGGTTGGGCCCAGTCGAGTGTATCGTTGTTAGTGTAATCAAAAGACCGGTATGTTGCTGGAGGTCCGAGTGTGAAGACCTTTGACAAAACACGGAAACGAAATCATGAGATGAATTCCAGTGTTTGGAATGAGGAACTCCATCACGGCGGAGAGTCTCACGAACCCGTAACCTGTGGAGCGATGATGAGAATTCTTTTTCAAGAGGATAAAATCGCCCGGCGACAGATAGAATAAAGCTCAACAGCACATAATAACGAAAAGGTTGAAGGGGAGTAGACGAAGATAGACACTCAAGGGCGTGCACACACACACACACACACACACACACACACACACACACACACACACACACACACACACACACACACACACACACACACATACAGGGAAAGAAAAACAGAGAGGTGGCAAGAATAAAAGAGAGGGAAACTTAGATTGATAAAAACAGGAGAGAGAGAAAGGGAAACAGAAATAAAGAGGGAGAGAGAAAGGGAAAAAAGAACGAGAGAAAGAGAAATAGGGAGAAAGATAACGAGAGAAAAAGGGAAAGAGAAAGAGGGAGAAAAATATAGAGAGAGAGAGAGAGAGAGAGAGAGAGAGAGAGAGAGAGAGAGAGAGAGAGAGAGAGAGAGAGAGAGAGAGAGAGAGAGAGAGAGAGAGAGAGAGAGAGAGAGAGAGAGAGAGACGGTCACGGGCACGAAAGCATGAAATCGGGAGAGACTCCCTGGCGTCATCAGCAGCGACTCACGAAGTCATACAACGACGTAATTACCCGACCAGGTGGAGTGGGGCAGGAGTGGTAGAAAGGAAGAGGAGGAGGGGGAGGAGGTAGACGGAGAAAAAAGGGAAGAGGTAGAGAAGAGGAAGAGAAAGAGGAAGAGGAGGAATAAGAGGAAGAGGAAGGAAAAGAAGAGGAGGACGAGGACGAGGACAAAGACGAGGAGAACAAGGAAAAGAAGCACGAGTAGAAGGAGGACGAAGCGGAGGAGGAGAAGGAAGAGGAGAAAAGCGAAGAGTAGGAGGAGGAAGAGGACAAGCACGAATATGAAAAGTAGGAGGACTGGGCCTCCTGACCCTTTAGCTGTGGATATAACATTCCTTATCCTACACACAAACACACACACACACACACAAATATTCCTTCCATTCATCGGATCCCTACTACAAAGGCGCAAACAAACGCGCCATTGCCAAGAGTCTGAAGTCCTGGAACCTGGAATCACAAAAGACCTACGAAGAGGATAAGCAGAAAGCAGAAATCTCTAATCCCTCAGCGGGGTCCTAAAGGAACCCCGACTTGGAGGGACAATGGAGATTTCTTTGGGAAATCTAAAAACCTCCTCAGACGTTTGTTGAGACTTTTAGCTTTTGAAAAAAAATGTATATATATATATATATATATATATATATATATATATATATATATATATATATATATATATATATGTATGTATATATTGAAGGAAGCGAGCAGACTTTCATGTATACATGTATAATTAAAAACAACAGCATTATTACAGTTATCAATTTTATTTCTTTAATTCTCTGTTTCCCATTCTAAAGTCGTTACGCTGATAGAAAATGTGTCATATATATTATTTTTTTACTCTTGTGCAATAAATTGTTATGGATGTAATTCCTAATGATATTTTCTTGAGGACAAAACGTCGATTTATATATATAACTTCATTAGGTGATCTGGTGTTTGCTCATCCCCCTAATGTAAGAAGTTTCATTAAAATATTAGAGAATCTAAGGAAGAAAATAACTCCAATTATGCTGCTATTTTTAATTCTACATGCATATATATATATATATATATATATATATATGCATATATGATAGTAATAGATAAACGAAAATAACAATCATAATAATAATAGTGATGATAATAATGATAATAACAACAAAAACAATATTTTTTTTAGTTTCTGTTACATTCAAACCCTAAGGCAGTTCTTTCATTGGAAACTTCAACGCTAACAAAGAAAGTAATCTATCCATGGCTAATCCAGCAAGGAGACTTCAACAAACAAATAAAGAGTTATCTTTAGGAATCTTTCCCTTTAAACATTTATTGAAAATATATGAGTATTGGTAATAATATTCCTTTATCAAGGTAGAGATGAAGAATCTGTAAGAATTTGCTGTTGTTATTAATAACAGTGTTGGTGATATTAACAATATTACTAAAATATATTCATCGTAACCACAGAACGAGGATATAAACTCTCCCGTAGAAAGTTAACTTATATAGATTGTTCTTATCCGTTATCTTTTATTAATCTATGAGACTTTCCCTCTTTCCAGGAGGCCCTGAGTAATTGCGGCCGAAGCCGTTACTTTTCCCCTCTGTGCTTGGACTGTTGCGGCAGGTAAAGTTCACTACTAGGAATAAGATAGGAGTGCGGGTTTCGAACCCAGAAATATGCAAATTCGAGACCAGCACGCTTCCGACTACGTGACCATCGCACACACGAACTAAGAATGAAGGAATTTTACTTTTCTCACAACTAAGACCAAAGAAATGGTCTGCGCCAAGGCTTTCCATCATCACTAGTCCACATGAAAAGAAAGTGAAGAAAAATGACTTCACGAACAACTAATTTTTTTTAAGGTTTGCGAAGCTGTCACCCGCCCGGATACGTCATGAAACTCTTTTCAGGTCAACGTCAGAAACCTCAGTCATCCTTGGGTTGGCCTCTGGGCCTTTGGGGAAAAGTGAGTCGATGTTCAACGAATTTTCTTTAAGACATCGAAGACGGAAGGCACCAAGAGACTCCGGAGAATTACTTCGGGGTGGGGGTGGGGAGAATACACTAAGAACATATGAGTGTCCACAAGTATAGAAACGCTGGTAAACTATATTTCATAACATCAACAACAACAGCAACAACATTAAGTGTGCTTAACTATATCTATCCTTATAAGGTTTCATCAGCTTGTTAAAAGCTTCTGATTATATGAGAATACGGTGATCCTCTTATCTTCAGAGAAAGAAAATATAGAAAAGAAAGACGGACAAAAATAGAAGACAAAATAATTATGAGAAAAAAACAAGACTACGAGAGAAAATCAAGAATAAGAATACAAATAGATAGGAATAAGGAAAGAGGAACAGACAGAAAAAAGAATAAGAGGAGGAAGATGAGGAGTAGGAGGAGGAAGAAAGGAAATAAAAGCAAGGGGGTTACGAGAAGGAGAACGGGGATGGGGAAAAGGAGGTGGAGGAGAAGGAGGAGGAGGAGGAGAGGGGGAGGAGGAGTAAAAGAAGTAGAAGTAGGGTAGTAGGGGGAAAGGAGAGGAAGAAGCAGGAGAGGGAAGAATAAAAGAAGTAAGGGTATGGGGAGCAGGGAGAGAAGAAGATGAAGGAGGAGAAGAAGAAGGAGGAAAAAAAGGGTTGGGGACGAGGAAGTTTTAAAGTTATTCACTGCACAAATCTTCCTTCCAAAGACTACCTGTCTTCTTGTGGTCAAACCGGGAATGGCGGGGGTGTAGGGGGAAGGGTGAAGGGTGAGGGTAAAAGAGAAATAGAGAAAAGAGATTAGGTTGAGGTGAACATGACTTGGCAAAAAAAAAAATTATACAAAAAATTCATGCTCATTCACCAGTCCACTTGTCGTTATATTGAACTTTATCAATACTGAACAAAATTTTCACAAAACTTCTCTGTAACACTTCAGTCCTTCCATGAAGCTGAACAAAATCGTCTGGCGGTAGCCAAAACAAAATGTCTGAATTAAGCAACTGACTGGACTGAGTTAGATGGAAAACAAGGATCGAGAGGATTAACTCCAGAAACACAAGGGTCATACTGGGGCTCGACTACTGTGTGTGTATGTTTGTGTATGTGTGTAGTCCTGTTGTTCTTTATTCCCTCATTAAGGGCGAGAGCATCCACGTTCATAATACATGTACAAATGAACAGTAGCGTTCATGTACTTGCACGAGTGCACATGTCCTTCCCTAACGAGAAGAAATTGAAGGATGTTGTATTAGAAACTTAGGATTAATAGTTGGTGGCTCCCTCTGGGAGGCATCAGTGGTGCAAGCAGATGCAAGTAGTGCAAGTAGAAAACCCACTCCCCAAACATATACATACATACATAAATATCATATATATATATATATATATATATATATATATATATATATATATATATATATATATATACACGATACCATGTGGACCATCTGAACTATTAACAAATCGCAAACTGAAAGAAAAATGAAAGAGTGATATATTCATAGCACTTTTTATATACAAATCACCATCAATACTTTCCACCGTTTGTGATTAAGCTAGCCCTACCCTAAACTAAGCAACTCAGACTCAACCAAATATAATTTAAATAATTAATCTAAGAGGTGTATCTCCACATTATATGTCTTTCTTGTCCCCAAAGGCATCGTTTTGGCTGTGTCTAAAGACCTAAGTGCCGTTTACCCCCTCAATCCATACCACCCTGTGGGCTTTCAGAGTTCGTATACAGTAGATTTGAAAGATCTTATGGTTTGCTGTCAAGTGCTGAGCCCAGATCTCAAGTTTTTTTTTTTCAATAAATCACTACAGCAAGTATGCTAATACTATTTACATACAATTTGGTTTCGATTATTTGCAAGAGAAATACATTTTACTGTATTGGGCCAAAATATTTTAAGTATGAAGGCTGTGCCTTGCTACATTGCTTCTTACACAGGCGATGGGTGGGGACCGGGGATGGCCCCTCATCCACAAGGAGCTAATAAAGGGTTAACAAATGGTTGTTTGGATGGGTGGGGGTGGGTTGGGGGTGGGGGTGCCTTTTCTGGCCACCTCTCATGTAAGCGAGAGGAGGCCTTTTGGTATGTATGTATGTATGTATGTATGTATGTATGTATGTATGTTTGTATATACGTATGTATGTATGTTTGTATATACGTATGTATGTATGTATGTATGTATAGTGTACATATATGATTGTGCATATGTATACATGTACGTATATATGTATGTATATACGTATGTATGTATACATGCATGTGCATTATGAATATACGTATGCACGTTTGTATGTATGTATTATGTATATATGTATGTACACATGAATGTATGTGCATATGTATGTATGTATGTATGTATGTATGTATGTATGTATGTATGAATGAATGTAGGTAGGTATGAATGAATGCTGTTAACATTTAGTGAAAGGAGATTCTAAATGTGGGTGGCAACGCTTTAATAGAAGTTTTCATCCAATCAGAGGATTGTGATTCCAGGTCTGGGTCTCGGCCAACAAGGTGTCCAAAGATTCCTTTCTTGCCAAAACGGACATAAGAAACTGAAACGTAGATAAATATACCGACTGAGGAAGAAGTACAAACGTACATAGGCACACACGCACACACACACGCACACACGACTCGGTGGCGCGGTTGGTAGAGTCCCTGACTGTTATTACGGCGGTCCGGGTTCGAATCTTTCCCAGGGCTGAAATAATTTCAGTATCGCTGCTTCGAGTCGTTACTCCAACTCTCGTGGGCGGGGAGTTGGGGGTGTGTGTACGTGTAAGGTCACGGCATTACCCATAGATCGGTTATACGAGCTCTGAGCTCTCTTCCGGGAGGGAAATAGCTGTGGATCACGAGTCCAATACGTGTTCCAAAGACCAAGGTGAACACACACACACACACACACACACACACATAATACACTTGCAAGAGATAATGGTAGGGAGACTATCTACGTAAGGTATCGAAATGTGTGCCTCAAGTAAGTACATAAAGTGTCTGAGATAAGTGTACACATACACACATATACACATAAATCACCCACACACAAAGCACGCCCACCCAAACACACACACGTACACATACACATAAACACACACACATACATAAACACACACATACATACATAAACACACACACACACGCATACGCAAACGCTTACGCAAACCCCAGACATGCCGACTCACTTACACACATGAGTGCGCGTGCGCGCGTGCCCGCCTATATGGGCGGGTACATGGGCGAGAGGGCCGCATTGCGCAAAGCAAACAAGGACAGACTCGTCCTGCCCTTGGGTGGTCGTCTTAATAGCTTTGTTTGTTTGTTCTAGCTTATCTGAATCGGTTTTCGTTCTATATAATTTCGTTTTATTGTTGTTGTTTTTTTTACATTTTTTGTTTTTGCTGATTTATTCATTTATTTCATATACTCTATTCATTTTATTCTATTTATTTGTTTATCTGTCTTTTTTATTTCATTTCCTTTATTTTGTATTTATATATTTTTTTATTTTATTGTATTCTATTTTATTTATTATATTTATTTAATTGCATCCGACCTCTTTATGGAACAAACGGTCTTCTGGCGGTCTTCATGCTTTGCCATCGCCGCCGTGAACTTTGATAAGGACTCGTGGGTCTTGTTGGACAAAACGGGACAACGTTGCCATTCGCACATCGAGGGGCCGCCGCTTCTCAGTCTTGGTCCCGATCTTCGCCCCCTTCAACTTCAACTTCAACTCTTCCTACTCTTCCTTGTCCTCCTACGCCTCTTTTTCTTCTTCGTCTTCCTCTTTTTCTTCTTCTTACTTTTTCCTCTTCTTTTTACTCTTCTTCTTCTTCTTCTTCTTCTTCCTCTTTCTTCTATTATTCTTCTCCTTACTCCTACTCTTTTCCCCCTCTTCCTATTCTTCTCCCTCTTCCTTTTCCTCATTCTACTTTTCTTCCCTCTTTTCCTCTTCATCCTCCTACTCCTCTTCCCTCTCTTCCTCCTCCTTCTCCAACTCCACCACCTCCATCACCGCCACCATGACCACCACTACTCCGTTCTTCTACTCCTTCACCATTTCCACCACCTCTTCCTCCTTCATTTCCACCACCACCACCTCATCCTTCTCTTCTTCCACCACCAACACCACCACCACCTCTTCCACCTCCTCTTCTTCCCCTTTCTATTCCCTCTTCCTCGTCCTCTTCTTCCATTCCTCTTCTTCCTCTTCTACTTTTCCACAAGAAGAATCTCTTTCTAATCTATATATCCTCTCCCCCATATGATTCACCATTGGTCTTTGGATCACGTGTTGGACTCGTGATCGACAGCTAGATACTGACTATGATTTCTATGTAGCCGAGTTCATAGGGACTTTAGCGACATCCCTACGTACCAGAGTCCATCACCCTTTTTTATGATTGGAGACTAATACCCTCTCAAAAAAATCTAAAAAAAAAAAAGTCTTTCTTAAATCCCTCCCTTACCAACACTGTGACTCCACCTTTTCTGAGCGATATTGTCCCCGCGGACAGAAACGCTGGTTATTGGTGACAACCCGAAATAACTCGAACTCCGGTTCCTGGTCCTCGACTTTACTCATCCGAAGAAACCTCTCATATTGAAAAAAATGCTCCAAGTATCTCTTTTGACTAGAGGCCTTGATTTGATGTATTCGATCGTCATTTTTTTTTTTTTTTACAAATATTCCTCTTGTATTGTCTTCATAACGCCTTCTGGTACACCTCCCTCCGGTATTTTCCGGTAATACCGTTATACTCTCCTTCTTGACACATATATCCCGACCCTCAGCCTTCCTCTCCCTCACCTTCTATCACCACCATCCACTCCCTTTCCCTCTTCAATATCCCACTCTCAGTCACTCATTCACACCATCCTCCTTTCACCTTCCTCTTCTTCATTCAGTATCTATATGTTGCGTTCTCTCTTTCCCTCGTTGCGATCTCCCTCCCTCCCTCTCTTCTCATAAAAAAAAAAAAAAAAATCCTACTTTCCTGATGGGCGTGCCCATCAGCGACGAGGCGTGGGCGTGCAACAGGGGATCAGCCGAGAGGCGTGATCACCCGCACACATTAGGACGTGATTCCCCCGCCCTCTGCCGAATTCTATGGTGACTCTTGAGCAGAAGTCGCTATGTCTGCGTTCCTTATCTCCACGCGCAAATCTCTGACCCCATATATAGATAGAGACACTCTCTAAACCCCTCCTAAACCCCTAACCTCACTACTGACCCATCTAAAACCACTCTCTAAACTCCTCCTAAACCCATCAAAAACCCTAACCTCACTAATGACCTCCTTAAAAACACTATCTAAACCCCACCTAAACCCATATTAAACCCTTCATTTCACTACAGTCCACTTAAAATCACTAAACCCCACCTAACCCCATATTAAACCCTTCATTTCACTACTGACCACTTAAAATCACTAAACCCCACCTAACCCCACCATAATATATATATATATATATATATATATATATATATATATATATACATACATCCTCACTAATGACCCCGGTAAAACCAATCTCTAAACCTCCCCTAAACCCGTACTAAATCCCTAACCCCACTAATGACCCACTTAAAACCACTAACTAAACCCCACCTAGACACATAAAAACTTTAATCTCACTATTGACCCCCTTAAATAGAACCAGTCTCTAAACCCCACCTAAACCCATGAAAAACCCTAACTTTACTAGACATGTCTAAAACCATTCGCTAAACTCCAAGCCCGTCTTAAACCAACCCCTAAACCTATTCACTAAACCCCACTCCAACCCATACTAAACCCTAAACCCATCCCTGACCTTTCTACAACTCACTAAACCCAACATATACCCAACATATCCCCCTAATCCCCCTAACACTTAACCCAAGTCCCGAAACCGCTTAATCCCATCAGGAACCCTTGATCCTACTCCTGACCTCCCAAATCGACCATAGCCTTCACCTCTGACCCTCTTCGCTTTGGCGACGTCTCTCTCTCTCTCTCTCTCTCTTTTTTTTTTTTTTTTTTTTTTTTTTTTTTTTTTTTTTTTTTTTTTTTTTTTTTTTTTTTTTTTTTTTACTACAGGACGACTCAAGTGATTGTGGCAGACTCGAACTACAATGGAACTTCGTGTGTGTGTTAATCCAAACAATATATTAAGTGAATAAGAGAATAAGTGAACAAATGAATAAACAGATAAACAAATAAATTAATAAACAACTAAGTGAATAAATACATGAAAAAATGAATAAATGAAAAATAAAAAATAAACATATGAAAAAATATATCAATGAAATAAGTAAATAAACAAATCAATAAATAGATATATACATGAATATATATCAAATAAAATAAACAATGAAATTTCAAATAAAATAATTAAATCATTAATACTTTAATGCAAAGAGATTTAACCTCCTAAACGTAATCACAAAACCTGAACTCCATCAGTCCTTTCTCTGACCAAAACCCAAGACCTGACCCTGAAGAAAACACTCCTAAAACCACCCTAAACCCTAAAACCCAAAACCCTAAAACTGATTCCCTGAATGTAACTCTTAATCCTTGTATCACTAACAGATGAATTCCACCAGGGACCTGCACCAAACCCTGACCATCCCTAATTACCCTAAAATGATGTCCTTAATCTCCCTGAGGCCCTGTTCATACTAGCGGTGTGAACCGCACGGAAACCGCGGCGGTACCGCTACTGTGAATAGGGCCTGAGGGTATTCCACTACCCTTCGCCGCCTTTCGTTTCACATCCACGACGACCTTGGCAACACAAACAACTTCTCGATCATTTTCATCATTTGTTGCACCAACAGAGCCAACGCTAAACACGTACACCCAAACCATAATTTACCACCATCGTGATTTTCACCATCGCAATCTCTAGCACCACCATCACCGAAATACGTCATCACTATCACCATGAGCACCCTTTCTATTTTCTGTTCGTATATCAGTCTTATTACCACCAGCATCTTCATGTCTTTCACCAACATCATTATTCCCACTATCACCAAAAGAAACTTTGTGTAATAGTTTCTTAGGCGCACCTACGGAAAACAATCAGTCACCACACCGCGCGCACGTGACTCACTTATCTTAAAAAAAAATAAAAAAAAAAAAAAAAAAAAAAAAAATACAAATACATCTTGGCACGTTCATCCAGAGATCGTGCAGAATTAAATCTTCCGGAATTCGGCAGAATAAAAACTAAAAAGCAGGTCATTAAATGACATGATTTTAGGCCTTTCACTTTATGGGTGGCCCCCAAAGGGAACAGCAGTCCCATGATGGCAGTAAGAACAAAACCATACAATGGGAGTTCAGAGTCCATGAAGCGACATATATATATATATATATATATATATATATATATATATATATATATATATATATATATATATATATACATATATTTTTTTCTAAACAGAAATGTAGTAGCACATTTGTGAATGACACACAGGAAACCCACAGTTGGAGAAAATAAACTTCGAATAAAGATTCCTATATTTCGGCTATCAACTGTAGCTCTCACTTTCCTGAAAAGGGCTACAGTTGATAGCCGAAATATAGGAATCTTCTTTATTCGAAGTTTATTTTCTCCGACAGTGGGTTTTCCTGTATATATATATATATATATATATATATATATATATATATATATTATATAAATATATTTATATATATATATATATAATAATAATAATAATCCTATACGTCTCATTTTGAAGAAAATAGAAAATACATATAAGATAAGACAGGAAGACTATCCCAGTCCCACTTTTGTAAAAAAAAAATATATATATATGTATATACTGAGCTCCTTGAAGACTCCATACCACAATCACACTTTCGTGAACCTTTGTGGTATCAACCAACCATTCTTCATTAAGGCCTATTCAGTTCGGCCAACTTAGAGCTTTCATGAACCAAGAGGTTCTTCACTTCGTGAGACTTCGTAAGACTTCGTCGTTCTTTACAGAAGAACACCTGAAGTTCCTGTCTCCATTGTCAAGCTTCCACAGGATTGTTTATTCATTTATTTATTTATATATTCATTCATTTATTTATTTGATTATTTATCTAATTACTTTATCCTTTCTTTAAATTGTATGTGTGTGCAATTCATCATGATCTTTGATTATGTGCTAGACTCGTGATTGACTTGTACTATATCCCCGGATGAGAGCTAATAGATCATATTATTCATTTTATATGCCATTGCTGTGCCATTACTTACACACGCACGCACACACACACACACACACACACACACACACACACACACATACATACACACACACACACAAACACACACACACTTTTACTGGTTCCGATCTTGGGACCAATATGTTAGCGGTCGAAGACGTTACCAATACACCAGCAAGCCGCGTGCCCGCGTGCGTGCGTACGTGTATGTGTGTGTGTGTGTGTGTGTGTGTGTGTGTGTGTGTGTGTGTGTGTGTGTGTGTGTGTGTGTGTGTGTGTGTGTGTGTGTGTGTGTGTTAAGGTTTCTTTTCTTTAAGTATGCAGACTCATGGGAATACGACAGACCATAGCGTTTTAGTTATAGGAACAATGACACAGATTGAAGTTCGATCACCTTCATTTGCTGCACAGGTAGTCAGTTCGAGTCTGGAACTGCATGATTGCGTGCGCTTTGTATCACGCTCAGTCTTGCATAGGTTGCTGCATTCTTATCTTCTTCGTCAGTATATATATATATGTATATATTTATATATATGTATATATATATATATATATATGTTTGTATGTAATTGTGTGCGCGCACGTGTGTGTGTGAGAGGCAGATTCCACAAACAAATAGAACACTGTTTTATCTGTCGCCAGGCGATTTTATAAAACATCTTGTGTAGCGAAAGTGTAAACCATACTTTCGTGAACACTTTTCCTACTTACAGATTTCGCATTCTATATCTTCTGCTACCAGACGATTTTATTCAGATAAGGTATGCAACGTACGGAGTGAACATGAATTGACTTTGACTGATATGAATGACGTCATCTTCCTGTGGCTGCCGGCAAGCTATTTTAATCAGCTAAGGGAGCCACCCTCCCTCCCTCACTCCCTCCCTCCCTTCTGCAGGGAAAGGGTAAAAGTCCTTCAGAGTATTACTCTGTCATCCGCAAACGAAGAGCGAAAACCCCAGACTCTAATGGCCAATTCGATCGAGCCAAGATTACATACATTAGAGGCGGATTTATTGAATCTTTTGATAATAATGATACCAACAATCAAATTAATTCAAGGGGTAATAGCACATGATTTATCTTTTTTGTAATCAGAATCTGAGGGGAAAACATTGGTAAGATAATTGCTACATTATTCATTTTTTTCAAACACTTGTAATAATACATGAGACTAATGCCGATAACAGCGGAAGAGAAGTTATGATAGGTGAGTGTTTGTGTGTGTGTGTGTGTGTGTGTGTGTGTGTGTGTGTGTGTGTGTGTGTGTGTGTGTGTGTGTGTGTGTGTGTGTGTGTGTGTGTGTGTGTGTGTGTGTGTGTGTGTGTGTGTGTGTGTGTGTGTGTGTGTGTGTGTGTGTGTGTGTGTGTGTGTGTGTGTGTGTGTGTGTGTGTGTGTGTGTGTGTGATTGTTATACAAGACTCAACAAACGAGGAACCTTCCCAATTCTAAGAAGAAAAGTGGGAAGGCAGTCGGGATTGTTAACATCCCAAGAGATAGAGATAGAGATAGAGATAGAGATAGAGATAGAGAAAGAGAGAGAGAGAGAGAGAGAGAGAGAGAGAGAGAGAGAGAGAGAGAGAGAGAGAGAGAGAGAGAGAGAGAGAGAGAGAGAGAGAGAGAGAGAGAGAGAGAGAGAGGTAAGAGAGACAGACAGACAGAGAGAAAGAGAGAAAATCTTGCAACTGACTTATCAACAAAGAATCTGCGACCAGATATGACAGAGAGGTGAATGGCCAAACACATAGTTTACATCAATTATTGCCATCACCTCAAAGAAAGGTTATCTTCAGCTGTTTTAGATATATAATCAACTTCATCACCCATATCAGCAATGTAATATCACAGATACTATTAAACAGGCAGATGTTATTGCTGAAGAACTAAACTGAGTTTCATGTTGAAAGAAACACCAAAGAACAAATACTGAACCGCAGAGTTCTGTGCAAGAACACCAACAAGAACTCTTCTGTATTTTAATGGACTTCAAGAACGTCTTTGATAGTGTGTAACATGACATTGCGCTCTGAGTGACTATAAAGAAGGATATGGACCATAAACTGGTTCACACCCTTCAGCAACTATGCCAAGGGATTAAGTGTGATGCTTGTTCATGGTACATTTGGAAACTGGTTCCGTACTACAGATGGTGTACCTCAAGGTTGTCTACAGTCACCCATCCTCTCAAACATCTACTTGAAAAGTATCATGAAATGAGAGCTACTTCGAATACCTTTGAATACTACCATGGCACAGTCAGCACTGAAGGATAAACCATCACAATTCATCGCTTCGCAGATAATATTGATGGGCTAACAAGAAAAAGAAAGAGCTTGAAAGATCGCTGTAATGTCTAGATCAAACGTTCTTAAAGTCTGACAAGGAGATCAGCGTTATGAAAAACAAGCTGGAAGCCTATTGATCGAAGGTGCAAGTCCTGGCCATTAACAGCTGATTTGCAGAGAAGAATCCAAACAGTTGAGACGACATGTTACAGAAGACTCCTCGGTGTCTCCTACATAGAACCACATCACAAACAACAAAGCGTGCGACTCTCAGACAAGCTACAGATCATCATTATGAAGACCTCCTCACAACAGTCAAAAGACGAAAACTAAAGTGA
>NC_134810.1:23179669-23184669 GCF_046742065.1 Oratosquilla oratoria | reverse complement strand
AGTAGACATTAGGAACTTTTGTTAAGAAAGAATGTACAGACGTTTCGCTAAACGCAGTTAGCATTTTCAATGTAATAGAGACAGAGAGTACAGGACATAATAAACATAGAAAGAAAGCTCTGGGAGAGGTCACAACAAAAGACACGGGGGGAGGTCACGACGTAAGATACGGGGAGAGGTCACATTACATGTGTGGGATGACGGGGGGATTTTGTCACTGTGGGGCAAATGTCCGTTGAGGGCCAAGTGTCCTCTCTATGAGTCTGGCGGAACGTCGGAGAGGGACTTGGGTGTCGGTGTGATTGGAAGGTGTGTTGTTGTGGTAGAGAGGGCTACTAGTCCTAGGGAGGGGCTTCATGCTGGGGAGTAATGTAGGGGCTTCCACTTGTCTGTTGATAGTTGGTTGTATGTCTCGTATGATAATTGCTTCCAGGAAGAAAAGTCTAGACTTTTCTGATTCCTTGGCGAGAATGACGGTGTTGTCTTCTAAAAGTTTTCTTGTGATTTGTGTGTTGTGTTTTTCTAGTAGGTGTAGTTTGGGGCCTCCACTTGACAAGTGGGAAGACATTCTTCTCGACAATGTCGTTCTCGTTTGGCCAACGTAGCAGTCGAGAGGCGTACAGTCTCTATTACATTGAAAATGCTAACTGCTTTTAGCGAAACGTCTGTCCATTCTTTCTCAACAAAAGTTCCTAATGTCTACTGGAAATTTATTATTCCGTCTGTCCTGTGAAAAACAGAAATCTACATTCAGAAGACTTGAAAGTCTACTTAAGAAGCTTTGTAGTGCCGAATGCGCAGTTGTTTTTAACAAAACATATATATATATATATATATATATATATATATATATATATATGTATATATATATTATATATATATATAGATATATATATAATAATAATAATAATAATAATAATAAAATGTCACCATTCTCCTTTTCAGTGGGGATTAGTCTCCGATCACAAACAAATAGTGCGTGCCTCTGGTCCGTATGGGTACCACCTCCTTCCCTAATATATTGATTACATAAGATTTACGCTTTCAATACCTCATACGAGGTGAGAAAGGAAGGAAGAAGAAGAAACGAAGAAGAGAAAAGGTGGTGTGGAAGAGGAAGAATGGGGAGATGGAGGAAAGGAAGGGAAAGGAGGTGGACGGGAGTGGATGGGAGAGTGGGTGGAGAGGGATAGAAGGAAGGGTAGAAGTGGAAGGAGCAAAAGTGAAGGGAAAAGGAAAAGGAAAGGGAAGGGAAGGGAAGAACCAAGGTTAAGGGGAAATGCCCAAGAGAGTCAGTTATTTCTAAGTCAGTCAGTCAGTCATCCAATTAGTTAGTCAGTCAGTGGGTCGATCGGTCAGTAAGTCTGTCAGTCACTCATTTGTTCAATCAGTCAGCTAATTAGCCAGTCAGTAAATCAGTAGGCCAATTAATCAGTCAGTCGGCCAACCTACCAGTCAGTCAATCACACAATCACTCAGCCACTCAACCAGACAGTCATTCACTCAATACATTAGTCAATCATTCACTAACAAAGTCATTCAATAAGTCAGCCAGTCGGCTGCTCAGTCAGTCATTTAATCAGTCAACGGTCTCATCGATCGGGTGGTCAGTGGTGACTTGACGATTGCCTACATCGGACGTTGACTGGCATCCCAGAGGAGGAAGAGGAGGAGGAGGAGGAGGAGGAGGAGGAGGAGGAGGAAGAGGAGGAGGAGGAGGAGGAGGAGGAGGAAGAGGAGGAGGAGGAGGAGGAGGAGGAGGAGGAGGAGGAAGAGGAGGCCGTCCTCCTCAAGGTCAGAACGTGACCCTCGACGTCGTCGTCGCCCACGTGACCTTCATCTCCTCCTCCAGTTACGACTCGGCATCTCTCTCTCTCTCTCTCTCTCTCTCTCTCTTTCATTTTGGCTCTCGACTCTCTCTCATTCTCTATTCCACCATTCTTTATTTATTTCCATTTTCCTCTCTCGTTCCCGATGTAGATCTACTTCATTTTTTAGCTCAAACTCCCTCTCTCTCTTTCTCTCTATCTCATTTTGGCTACCTGCTCTCATTCTCTATCCCACCATTCCCCAATTATTCTCTCTTTTCCTCTCTCGTTCGCGATATCGGTATACCTCCTTTCTCGCCAAAACTCCTTCCCGCCATCCTTCTTCGTCTCCCTCACTCCTTTAATCCCTTCATCACCCCCTCTCTCTCTTCCCCTCTCTCTCCCTCTCATTCTCTTCGATACCTGTGAGTCCCCACTCCATCTTTTCCCCCGCCTCCACACCTCCACATTAATCCTCCTCTCGACAGCATCCTCCATCACCCTCAGTGCTCACTCCACGAACAACTCCACCAGCAACAGTAATGAATGTTTACATCCTCTACACAGTCCTCCATGCTAACATAAACATTAGCATATCAACTCCCCCTCCACATATCATGTGGAGGGGAGAGGCGATATATTACGACCCTCCTCCTCCACCTTCCCCCTTCCCACTTTCCCTCCCTATGCCACAAATCGCTTCTATTCAATAGTGCAACATAAGTAGTTGCTTCTCCTGCTACCACTGCCTCAACTGTCTCGTATGTTATATAGTGCGAGTCCAGAAACGCCTCTTTCTACACCGCGCGTACAATTATGAGTGCTATTTTAATGTGAAATCTACATCAATGTCTGGTCTATTGTACCATAAAGTTTCGTATGTCAAGACCTTTCCGCACTGAATCTGACCTAACCTGACCTTATCTTAGGTTAGGTTAGGTTAGGTATTTTAGGATAAGTATATTATGTTGGGTAGTTTAGGTAGGTTAGGTTAAGTTGATTAAGCTAGGTTGGGAAGGTTAGGTGGACTAGGATAAGCAGATTAGGTTATATAGGTTAGGCTAGGTTAGGTAGGGTAGATTAGGTAGATTGTAAATGTTAGGATAGATTAGATTAAGTAGGTTAGAGTGGGTTTGCTTAGGTTAGGTTTTGTTAGCTAGGGTAGGTTAGGATAGCTAAGCTGTTTTACTAGCTAGTCGGCACACTACAATGCCACAATAATTCCTCAACCAAGTTAGAATGAGTATTATGTATACTCATACACGCATATCTCTACACATACTTACATACACACACACACACACACACACACACACACACACACACACACACACACACACACACACACGGCTCGACGATGCAGTTGTATCATTTTCGATTGCTAATTCATCGATCCGAGATCAAGTCCCATCCAGGACTGAAAGTTTTAACATCGATATACTGCGAGCTGATATTCCAGATCTGTTGGGCAAGGAGTTGTGTATGTATTTGTGTGTGTGTGTGTGTGTGTGTGTGTGTGTGTGTGTGTGTGTGTGTGTGTGTGTGTGTGTGTGTGTGTGTGTGTGTGTGTGTGTGTGTGTGTGTGTGTGTGCGTGTGTGTGTGTATGTGTGTGTATGTATGTGTATGTATGTGAGGTCACAACATTAATCATAAATCGGGTCATGTATGAGTTCAGAGCTCTCATTCGGGAGGGTAACATTTGTCGATCACGAGTCCAACAGATGATCCAAGATCATGGTGAATCACACACACATATATACGATTAATTTTCTTATTTCTTGTCAATCAGACTTTTTCGACGCCAAATGACAAAGGCGTTGCGGTTCTAAAGTCTTCTTAATAATATATAATCAATCATTGAATCAATCAATCACACAGTCAATCAATCACCCACATGTACCTCCTCCTGCTCTTCTTCTCCCACCTCATCCTAGTACTCCTCCTCCTCCTCTTCCTCCTCTTCTGTCTCCTCCTTCATCTCCTCCTGTTCTTTCTCCCCCTTCCTCCTCCTCCTCCTCCTCCAGCATTACATCCTTTCTCCATCCCTCTATAGCATTCCGCCCTCTCTCTGCCCCTCCATATCACTCCACATAGCTACTTACCAACCCGCACTCCACAAGGACAGAAGGCAACCCACAATCCACATAAACACCGACAATGCCAACTCCCTTGTCTGCATATCCACTCCCCCCAAAACACTTCACACTCACTCCTCATACAGAGATCCTTCATCCCCAAACCCATCGTCCACAAGTGGCGGACATCTCCCCCTCCCCCAACGACACATCATCCAGCTAACAGATCCCCCTTTTCCCCCAAAACCTGAACCTTCCTTTTAGGATTTAATCTCCCTGTTTGATGCCCTTTCACTCCAACCACCCAACCTTTCTCCTTCCCCTCACCATTATATATAATTGGTGCACGCACAACAGCGGTGTAAGACTGTCCACAAGGGTAGAAGCTCTAAACTCATTAACAAGCTATATAAATCGTTAGTTCGTCCACATTTGGAATATGCTGTTTCCGTAGGGTCACCGAATCTCATTAAAGACATTGACAGACTGGAAAAAGTACAACGGCGAGCCACAAAACTGATTCCAAATATCAAAAATAAATCATACGAAAATCGACTAAAACACATGAATCTGTCTTCCCTAAAAAAGCGTAGACTCAGAGGTGACTTGATACAGGTCTTTAAGATTTTAAAGGGAATTGACAACATCAAAAGTGACAAAATTTTCACATTGAATGAGAATCAGACAAGAAACAATGGTCTCAAACTGTCCGGAAATAGATTCAATTTGGAAGTAGGTAGAAACAACTTTGCCAACCGTGTGGTTAATGAATGGAATAAACTTCCTGCACAGGTAGTGCAATGTAGTTCAGTTCGAAGCTTTAAGAATCATTTAGATAAATACCTAAGTAAGATGCTGTAATGATTATAATTTATCCTATATTATTTGTTTTTGTTTTGTTATCATTTGTCTGTCTGATTTTCATTTATTATTAGTTATATGTCAATTTATCATTATTTACTATTTTCCTGTTTGTTTATTATTTAACTATACCTATGCATTTATTTATGTATTTTATTTGTTATCTACATTATTATAGTTTTTTATTATTTTATTATTAATATGATTTTTTTTCGCATCCGACCTAGATATGGATCAAAAGGTCTCCTGTCGGCA
>NC_134810.1:23157169-23169669 GCF_046742065.1 Oratosquilla oratoria | reverse complement strand
ATATTCCTTGACACTTAACCACCTTTTCCAAAACCAACTCCAACATCTCGGGCCCTCCTCCAATCACATTCCATGACCCCAACCACCATCTCCACCACTTTCTCCAACACGTTAGGACCTTCCTCTAATCACATTCCTCTACGCCTACCGCCATCTCCATCACCTTCTCCAACACTCTTAAGATGACCAAGACGACCATGTCCATCACCATCATCACCATTGCTTATGATTCTCACTATCACGACAACCTTCGCTCTATTTACATTCTTACATCTTACCACCACATGCAGCACCATTAACACCACTTACACCCACTAACCCCACTATCACCATGATTCATCCACCACTATCACCGGGAATGTCACCACCACCGGAATTACTAACATCACTTGCACCATTCCAAATCGAGGGCCTCCTTCAGGTGATTAAAATCTCATGGTGACACAATCATCACTAATATGATAACATCTTAGTACCGCTTCTAATCATACTCCTAGATCCTAACATCACGTTCATCACCAACACCACTATAACAGATACTGTTACCAAAACCAACCTTACTATGACCACGCTCACCCAATCACTGAGACCATCACTACCACCGCACTGTCACTGTTACTTAAAATCATCACCACAGCCACCAATATCACCACTCTCACCACTACACCATGATTGCCAACAATCCTACAATTACTCCTTGCTCCATGAAACGAACAGTTAAGTCCCAAAAGATTATATCACCACAAGATTATTTCATGAATATATTTATCATACTGTTATTTCGTTACAGACGTCCTTCGTAGTTTTCATTATGGCTAACGCCAAACTATTTTATTCGTTTTAGAGAGACATCTGGGTCTGAAAGGGACTAACTTTACTCAGTCTTTTCCTCTCTCTCACCCACTCCCCATCCGTCTCCGCCTCCACCTTGACCTTGAAGGAGTTCAAAGTCTCGTTCTTCTTTGAGCAAGTAGAGAACCTCGATTCTTGTGAATGTCCAATACCCCTCCTACCTTTTCCCTCCACCTTGATCTTGAAGGAGTTCAAAGTCTCGTTCTTCTTTGATCAAGTAGAGTATCTCAATTCTTGTGAATGTCCAATACCCCTCCTACCTTTTCCCTCCACCTCTCCCTTTCCCTAGCCATTCCCTTTTTCTTCCCTTTCCCTTTCCCCTCTCCCTCCCCTTTCGTTTCTTCCTTTTTCACCTTCCCTTCGTATTTCCCCTTTTTCCTCCCTATCCACCTTCCCCTCCCTTTTCTCTTCTCCTCCCACCTTCACTTTCCCCCTCCCCATTCTCCTCTTCACCTTTCTTCTTTCCCCTTTCCCTTTCCATAGAGGATACTGACTGCACAAGTTTTATTCAACCAATACCTTAGGAATTCAGGGATACCCCTACGGACCCGAGTTAAACGTATTTGTTTTATTATTAGAGATTTACTGAGAAGAATGCAAACCACTTTCAACTTCTACTATCTTTCTTATCTGTTACTATCCCCCTTAAAACTCTCTTCGGTGTGATATCGTCCCCTGGTTATCGGCAATGAAATATAAATCTTCCACTTTCTTCTGTTCATTCTCTTTTCTAAATCACCTTTCTTCCCTTTTCTTCCTTTTCCGTTCTCTCTCCCACTTCCTCCTCCGTTCACCTTTCTTCGTTTCCTAATTCTCTGTTCTTCATTTTCCTGTATGGTATAAACCTTGTGTATTTTATTTTGCCTACCGACAGGCAATTTTATTCAGTTGGATGTGGTTCTTCATAGTGTAAGAGTTCGAGACTGATTCAACCCTTTCGCTGTTGAGCGTTTGACTTCCTTTATCTGAATAAAATCGCATGGCGGCAACTCCAATATCATAAAAAGCAGCAAAATAATTAATCTCTCTCAACATGAACCCACTCCTAACATGAATAAAATCTGCTGACGGCAGAGAGAACAAAAGTCATCATGTCTGCCACCGAACTGGGGTGTCGTCTCCTCTTAGTCCTGTCGCTTCTTCAACTCCACTTCTTGTCTTCTCTCATTCAAATTTCTTTTTTTCTTTCCCAACCCAGTGACAAAGTTCACTAAATCGAGGGTCATACCTCTATACTGATAAAACTCAAAATTATACATTGTTTTGTTGTCTCCAGGTGATTTTATTAACATTTTTGTGACCCCTTTTTGCCAGCGACAAGTCCCCATCTCGCTCAACGCCCTTCGTATCGGGTGGTATTTTGCCTTGGATTCTGGCCAAGCGATTTCATTCAACTGTAGGTAATCCCTTCCACACTACGAGTGGGGGGAACATTACATACAGTTTGTTCTGTTTAATGTCAGGTGATTTTATACATCTGGAGACTCCCGACTTGTCGTTTTCTTTCCACGCTTCTTCTTTTTTTTCTCAATTAAGCCTTTGTTCAGCTCCTAGATTCTCCTCCTTCGCCTCTCCTCTTCTCTCTTCTCCTCTTCTTAATCTGATGACGCCTGCTCTCCGCAGTCTTCTCTTGTTCTCATTTCTTTTTCTCGTTCCATTTAAATTTTTGTTTCTCAATACGTCGATCAACAAGCCTTCAACCACCTTATTTTCCTCCTCCTCCTCCTCCTCCTCCTCCTCCTCTTCCTGTACGTTGTCTTTTTATTTCTTCTTCAATTTTACTTTTCCTGTTATCTTTTCCGTACTTCCTACGAGTGATTTTTTCATTGTTCTTTTTTTCTCCTCCATCCTCCTCTTCTTTCTCCTCCTACCGTCCTTATTCCTCCTCCATCTTCCTCACTTCTCTTACTCCTCCTTATCTCCCTCTTTCTCCTCTTCTTATTTCTCTTTCTCCTCATCCTCCTTATTCCTTTTATTCCTCCTCTTCCTAAATCTTGTTATTCCTCCTCCTTCTCCTCCTCGTCCTTACTCTTCTTATTTTTTCTCCTCTTCTTTCATCTTCCTCCTCTTCCCTCCACTCCCCCCTCCATCCCCTTTGTCCCCCTGCCTCAGGATCATGATGACAACATGGAGATTGTTTTGGAAAGAGGCAGACAAGGAATGATTTCTGTTGCTATTGTTGTTGTTGTTTTTGTTGTTGGTGCATGGCCTGCCGGCGGTGGACGTGGACAGCAGCGAGTCAGAACAATGTCTGGAACCTTACGTCCACGACCGCCAACAGTAACGCCACCGTCAAGCCTCCACAGCCACCGGCAATTTATCTAACCTTTTACAGGATCATACTTTCCCCATTATTGTCATTATTGTAATGATATCAATAATAACAATAACAATAATAACAATAATAACAACAACAATAATAATAATAAAAATTATATTAATGATAATAATAATAATAATAATAATAATAATAATAATAATAATAATAATAATAATGACAGTAATAATAATTGTTGCCTCAAGTTTCACTAAGTGGAAAACCCGCAGCCCCACAGAGGCTGGCAACGGTCATCAGACCATCCCACATATCTCTCTGGCAAGAAAATTTAGACTATTGCCTGTGTTGTGTGAGTGTGGGCTGTTTTCTAAGTCATCAACTGAAACTGGTAGAGGAAGGGGAGCAGTCGCCGGTTGTCAGCTCTCCATATAAGGAAATATGAAATAAATACATCTGAAGTTGACAGGGCGAAATCTTGGGTCCACTCCGGGGACCGAGTGTCAGCTCCTCGGGGTTGACGGGTTTTGAAAACGGGCAGCTTTGATGGAGATCAACAGTGGGCCCTGTAGGTTTGTTATAGTTATAGATTGTAGTTTACCAGCGCTTCTATCCTTGTGAATCCCCCCCCCCGCCCCCCGGTTGAGGAAGCCAATATCGGGCCGACTTCTGCATCGTCATGACGGCGAGAGCCTCTCGTTACCGACCACAAGTCCATCTGCTATTCTTTCTTCTTGTGCGTTGGTGGCGTAATCGTAAGCGTACCGGTCTCGCGTTCGCTCAGTTGTGGGTTCAGTTCCCGCACCTCTCTCCGATCCCCGGTAGTGACTGTTGGTTACTTAACCCAACAGTTCCAAACGCATAATAAGACAAAGATGACGACTTCGGCCGCAGCTACTCAGCGCCTCCTGGCGTGGGCCCCTCACCATCCTCACGTGTTTTATATACCGTTCCTCCCTCGTGCTCTAAGTAGAGTATCTCCTTAAATCTAGACATTATCAAGCCTTTCTTGTGTCATTCTAGAAATCTCCTATTTCTTTGTTCCGTCCACTAGCTAGCTTATATGTGTTCTAACTAGTCTCCCACTTGTGCTCTAGTTCTTCCTAGCCCTCCCCCATGTCTCCCGTGTCCTCTCTAGACCCTCCTAGGTTTTTGTGCTCTAGTCTCCCTCCCTATTCCGTGCTCTAGCTAGTTCACTAGAAATGCACCATAGATCGGTAAGTCTTACCCGGAGGGTATCGACAGTATTCCGACAGGTTACGTTCACCCTGGCGGAATATGAAATATATATATGTATGTATATATATATATATATATATATATATATATATATATATATATATATATATATATATACATAAGGCACATGATAGTCTTGTTACTGTAACAGGTAACACACACATAAAAAAAAAGGAATGTCAACCTGCTGCAAAGAGCACATTTCAAACCGCCCACTCCCCTCGCATCTCCACCCTCCTCCTCCTCCGCCCGCCCAACCGCCGACGGATCAGTCAGCCTTTGCTCGATCGTATTTCAGCCGCTCCTGCCGGGGACTGTCGAGCAAGCGGCGCGGATCCACGTCCGTCAAAGGCTGGCGACATTTTCAATTACACAAAGAACGACAAAGGATGACAAAGCTTTTGAGCAATGCAGCGGGCTTCCTTGGTTCCTCAAAGACTTTATTTGTTTAATTTTTACATTTTTTTTTTTTTCTATTTATCTAAGAATGTGAGGCTATTTTGGGGGAGGGAGGGGAAGGAATACTGAATTATTTTCCTTTGTTTTGAGCCACGAAATCATTGTTTTGATTTCAGTTCATGAGCTGTTGCACTTGATTTCGAGTTTTGAGGCCATTCTTTTGATATCATTCTTTTGTAATTGGAGATGAAGACTACTTACTTGAATGGGTTGAAAGGTAAGAACAAAGGAGAAAAAGAAAAGGTAATTAGTAAATTGTCAACAATCTCCAACGCCTCTACCCATGGAGGACAATGTTGCGTGGAGTAAAGAAAAGGAGGAAGGAGAAGGGTCAGGGAGGGTGGAAGAAGGGGCGGATTCAGTCAGAAAGTGGAGATAAAGGAGGAATGTAAATTAGGAAGTTAAAAAGAAAGAAAGGAAGGATAGAATAAACGAAGCTGAAAAGGAAGGAAGGGATGGGAAAAGGAAGAGAGGGAGGGAGGGAGAGAGGAAGAAAGACAGGAAGAGGGAAAGGGAGAATAAAGAGGAATGGAAAAAAGGAGGTATGGAAAAAAGGAAAAAACGAATAATCGAACGAAGTTAAGAAGGAAAGAAGGGAGATAGGAAGGGGCATAGAGGAGGAGAGAGGAATAAATAAATAAAATGAGAATGAGGATGTAAGAAGAGAAAAAAAAAAGAGATGGGAAGGGGTGGAGGGATAGAAACAGGCGCGAGGGAGGGAGGGAAGTAGGAAGGAAGAAAAAAAAGAAAAGGGGAAGGAACAAAAGGGGGGAGGGAATGGATGGATGGAGAGAAGGGAGGGAGTGAGGGAGGGAGGGAGGAAGGGAGGGAGGAGAAAAGGAAAGAGAAAAAATGAGAGGAAGAAAAAAATTGAGGAAACAAGGAGACAGAAAAAGAAAGAAAGGAAGTGAGAAAGGAAATGAAGCTGAGACGGGAGGAAGGACAGAAAGGGTGAGGGGAGGCAGACTCCTCCAAGAGGCAGTGATCTTTCCAGCAGGGACCACAGGAGGCCGCATAAGGCTGCACGAGGCAGCGGATGACGAGAACAAGCAAAGGAGGCGGAACAGATCGCGTGGCCCGCCCCGCCTCGACTCCGCCCCGGACCTGCTCCCGGGTCCGGGGGTAGGGGTGGGTGGAGGTTTGGGGATGGGTTCGGGGGTTGGTAGTGCGGTAGCGAGGGTGGTGTCACCTTTCCTGAACACGGGAGTCTTTGATGGGGCATTCTTCAGCCGAGGGAGGAATGTGAAGCTCTTTCTCTTGTATGTACAAATTGAGGGGGGATGAGGGAGACATTAGTTCTCCCAATAGTTCCTGATGTAGGGTCTTCGTACCCCCAAAGACGTGCGGGGAGAAAGTGTCCTAGTAGTTCTTTGCCAATGGACACCTGAAGTACATTCACCTCTGTTGCTGGAACGGAACGCAAATTCCCAAGTAGGTTCTGACAAAGAATCTTCGAATACCAAAGTTGTGTGAGGATAAAATGTCCTGGTATTTCTTTGTCAATGGACAAATGGAACCTCTTCACCTCGGTTACTAGAAATGTACACAAATTCCCCAATAGTTGGTGATAAAGAATTTTTGGATATCAAAGACCTGTGAGAGAAACTGTCCGAGCAGCTCCCTGCCAATGGACAGATGAAACCTCTTTTTCATCTCTGTTATCAGAACGGGATGGGACACAAGTTCCACAGTAGCTTTTCACAAAGGATCTTTGAATACCAAAGACCTGTGGGATAAACTGCCCGAGCACCTCTTCGCTAATGGACAACTGAAGCCTTCTTCCTCCCCTCTGCTACCAGAACGGGACACAAATTCCACAGTAGTTTCTGACATAGTCTTTGAATACCAAAGACCTGTGGGAGAAACTGTCTGAGCACCTCATCGCTAATGGACAACTGAACCCTTCTTCCTCACCTCTGTTACCAGAACGGGAAACAAAATTCCCAGAAGTTTCTGACATGGAGTCTTCGAATACCAAAGACGTGTGGGAGAAACTGTCCGAGTAGCTTCTGACGATGAGGCAACCTGAGTCTTCTTCACCTCTGTTACAGGAATGACCACAAGTGGGCATTTTTTCCCTCCGAAAACACGAAACCCGAGACCCTTCTAATATGAACCCGTGTCAACAAAGGACCAAGGAACTTGTTCCTCCAACTGTACATACCTTTGGCATGTCGTGTTAACCTCCTCGCTGTGCTCTGACCCTGACTTGTACAACCTTCGACTACTCGCCTGTAACGCTCGTTATTCACAGTAAGATCCTGCATATAGGTTGCACATATGTACGATACATTCCTATTTCAGTTAAATCTTAAAAAAGGTAATATTCGCTGTTGATTTTATACGTTTTGTTGCAGCATATGCCCCTCAATTTTCCTTTTTTACTTTATCCTATTTTTTTTTCAGATGAGAAGGCAGATTCTGACCTTAAAGACTTTGTTCTAACTAACGCCAGACAACTTTCTTCAGCTGAGAGAGAACTCTAGGAATAACTGGGTTAAGTCTATTCTGATTAACTGAATATCTTATATTTAGCCAGAATAAAATATGTGAAGACCGTCGGTATGGAAGTGGGTAAAGCAACGGCTTTTGTTAGTATCTAAACTTTCAGGTTTCTATTTCTGCGTACAAAAAATAATAATAATAAATGAATATAAATAAATAACATTAAAAATGCCTAAAACACCATTTCAACCATGAAATTCCTCTGAAGTTGAATAAATCATCTAATATTAACCAGACACTATTTTCCAAGTACGCCATGTTAGAGGAGATAATGACATTCAGTGTGTGTGTGTGTGTGTGTGTGTGTGTGTGTGTGTGTGTGTGTGTGTGTGTGTGTGTGTGTGTGTGTGTGTGTGTGTTTGTATGTGAGCGTGCGTGTGTGTGTGTGTGTGTGTGTGTGTGTGTGTGTGTGTGTGTGTGTGTGTGTGTGTGTGTGTGTGTGTGTGTGTGTGTGTGTGTGTGTGCGCGCACGCCTCTCTCTCTCTCTCTCTCTTTCTGTGTGTGTGTGTGTGTGTGTGTGTGTGTGTGTGTGTGTGTGTGTGTGTGTGTGTGTGTGTGTGTGTGTGTGTGTGTGTGTGTGTGTGTGTGTGTGTGTGTGTGTGTGTGTGTGTGTGTGTGTGTGTGTGTGTGTGTGTGTGTGTGTGTGTGTGTGTGTGTGTGTGTGTGTGTGTGTGTGTGTCCAAAAGTCTACGGGATATGTTCACCAGTAACATAAGGACTCTCAACGATGTAGCCACTGTATGTAGCTTACCAGCCAACCGTTTCTCAAAAACCCTCTACATTACTCCCTCCATCACCAGCTGCAACCCACTCCTCCCTCCCTCCCTCCTCCAACATAACACCTCTCCTCCCTCCACACCCTCCATCCTGTTACCGTCCCTTTATCAGTAAGTACCACAATACCCAGCGTTCCATCCAATTATTTCTATCCATTACGTCAATCCCTCTCATTTTCAACTCCACCTTAGCTCCAATTATCCATCTATTCTACCACACTTCCCATCTAGTCCCCTCTTCCCATTTCACCTCTTCCTACTCCTCTCCTTCCTCCTCATTTCAACCCTCTTCCATTTCCTAGTCTTCCTTTATCGGAGGCGTGCTGGTCTCGCTTTCGCTTAGTTGTGGGTTCGAATCCCACACTCTTCTCCGATTTCCAACACACCTTCACCCTACCTCTGCCATCTTCTACTTCTCCCCCTCCTCCACCCCCGGCCACTCACGCACCTTAGACTCGTCCTCCAAGAGCCCTCCTCCTCCTCCTCGACCTTGTCATCTCCACGACCGCATCTTCTTCATCGTATCGTCCTTCTCGAAGAAATAATTTTGTTTCAACCGCATCTCCTCCTCACTCCTTCACACTCCTCGTTCTCCTCCTCCCCATCCTTTCTTTTTCTATATATTTTTCTGCCCTTCATCTTCCTCATCATTATCCTTTCTCTTATTACCCATCTTCGTTCCTCTCCTTTTCCACCTCCTCCTCCTCCTCCTCCTCTTCCTTTTCTTCTTATTTTCTTCTTCATCTCCCCCTACCACAACTTCCACCTCATTGCACCTCCTCCTCCTCATCGCCGACATCCCTAACTCCAACACAACCTCCTCCTCCTCCTCCACCTCCCCCTTCACCACCACCTCCTCCTCCACCTCTCCTTCACCACCACTACCTACTCCTCCACCTTCTCCACGAGGATGAGTGTATGCGGTTACCAACACTCCACCCACCCCTCCCACCTCCACCTCATCCTCCACGGGTCCTCACCCTCGACTTCCACCTAAACCTCCAATTAAGCTCCTCTGATCGGCACTGTCCCTCTTTGAGTTACACCTCAGCGGGCAACCACCCTCCGCCTCCACATCAAGGGCGAGAGCTGGAGGGTGACCACTGACATGTGCGAAGGAATTCCATCCGGTTTGTGTCGCCAACGCCAGGCTTACGAGAACGTCGTCCTCCTCTTCCTCCTCCTCTTCCTCCCCCCACCACGCACCCACTCCCTCTCTTCCTCCACTTCCACCTCCTCCTCCTTCTCCCCATATTCCCAAAAACGAATCTCCCTTTTCCTACACTGCAGTTTCGTCCACCTCCTCACCCTTCTTAGTCTCCTCCTCCTCCTTCCCTTCCTCCTCCTCCTCCTCCTTCACCCACTTCCTCCTCCTCCCTCTTTTTCCTCCTCCTCTTTATCTTCCTAATCCTAATCCCTATCCTCCACTTTCCTGAAACACGTTTCTCCCCAGTTTTCTTTAGCACACCCCATTTCTCATATCAAAATCTCCTCCCCTTACCTCCCACCCTCCCCTCCACTCCCCTCCTCTTTCTCCTAAATTGTTCCTCCTCTCCCCTCTTCTTCCTCCTCCTTCTTCATCATCTTTTTCTCTTTCTCTTTTGTCTTCCTCCTCTTCTCTAGCCCCATCACAATGCTTGACTCTGATATTCGTATTGTCGGTGAATGATTTAGTTCATCAGATAGAAACATCCTTCGCAGAACGCACGCACGCACGCACTCACGTACATACACAATATACGGACGCATACACGTACTAACGCACATACACAATATAAGCACTCAGGCAAATGAGCACACATACGCATAAACGCGCATAAACAATACACGCACCCTTTAGTACAAATGCCTAATATATTAATATACACAATACAAGAACACACACACACACACACACACACACACACACACACACACACACTTAATAATACAAATGATTACTATACGTACATACACGACACCACACACACACACACACACTCGTGGCACAGTGGTAGAGTTCCCGACCGCTACTACGGCGGTCCGGGTTCGAATCTCACCCAGGGCCAAAATAATTTCAGTATCGCTGCGGGGTTGGGGTCTGTGTGCGTGTAGGTCACAGCATTACCCATAGATCAGTCACATATGAGCTCTGAGCTCTCCTCCCGGAGGGAAATAGTTGTCTATCACGAGTCCAACACGTGGTCCAAGACCATGGTGAATCACACACACGCACGTAGAAACCATAATCCGTCTCACTTTGATCTCTCACGGCGGCAGTCGGGGACACAAGGAAGCGTGAAGGTGAGCAAACAGTAACAACGGACCATTTCGCCTTCTCTTCCTCCTCCTCTTCCTCCTCACCCCCTCCTCCTTTTCCTCTTACACCCTCTCCCTCTTCATACACCTCCTTTTCCTCCTATCCCCTCCTCCTCCTCCCCCTCCTACACTCCTACCCCCACTCATCATTATCCTCACCCTCCCCCCTACTCCTACCCCCTTATGCTCCTTCTCCTCCTCCTCCTCCTCTTCCTCCTCATCCCCTCCTCCTCTTCCTCTTACACCCTTTCCCTATTCATACACCCCCTTTTCCTCCTATCCCCTCCTCCTCCTCCCCCTCCTACACTCCTACCCCCACTCATCATTATCCTCACCCTCCCCCCCTACTCCTACCCCCTCATGCTCCTTCTCCTCCTCCTCCTCCTCCTCCTCCTCTTCTTCTTCCTCCCTCTCCTCGATGGAGAGACGCTTATGTGTTTCAGTAATATCGAGAACCTTCTTTGTCAAAAAAACTAAATAAAACCCTCGCCCTTCTTAGTCTAAGTACCAAAAACTAAGTAATTAGAAAAATGAACATATGAAGAAAACAATACATAATCAACTATATCAACAATAAAAGTTAAAAAGAATGACCAATTAAATAGATTGAAAACAGAAATTAACACAGAATTAAATATGAAATAGAATAAGGAAAATGTTTTGCAAATCGGACCTCGCAAATATTTTTCCAGAAATTTGGACAATTTAAAGTTTAAGAAGGATTTGGGTAAGAACTGCTTTACCAACAGAGTGGTTAATGAATGGTGACCATGTAGTGAGCGCTGAAACAATGGGTCGTTTTAAAAGAAGAATAGATAACTTTATAGATACGGATGGCAGATGGTAATGACATGGAACTGCCTAGTGTAGGCCTTGTGGTCTCTTGCAGTCTCTTCCATTCTTACGTTCTTATGTTTTTATCTTGAGTTTCCACCGAAAAAGACAACAAAAAACAAGAGACAATTTGTTTCTACTTTAATATTGATCAAACCTACGCCAATACAGTTTAAGCTCGTTTAGCTCCACAGTCCAACTTCTACTTAATCTTTTATTTTAATATTTTCGATTCATATATGAAATACACTCAGCGTTTTGTGTCAGTCACACTGGAAGCGACCAAGACATCACTGCTAGACCAGTTTAGTATATGAATATGGAAAAATATGAATAATTGCGTAAAAAAAATCTATCATCTATCTATATAGCCAATGGCCCTTCCCACTCCCATCCAACGGACACTGAAAAAGATCAATAAATAATCAAATAAATAAACAGATGAGTAAATAAAACAAAACACAAGTAAAAAATTAGAAATATAATGATGATAATAACAATAAAGATAAAATATATGAACGCAAAAAATAAAAGAAAACAAAGGATAACGAAAATTTCGGCAGGGCAGAAAAAATAGAAACACAGGAACTGCAAGAGAATATGTATATATATACATATATATATATACAGATATACATATATATATATATATATATATATATAGATAGATAGAGATATATATATATATATATATATATATAGATAGATAGATAGATATAGATATATATATATATATATATTGTAGATAGATAGATATAGATATATATGTGTATACTTCTAGTTAACATTCACAAAAAATAAATAAATAAAGTTATATCTTTATTTATGAAACCTGAGACTAACGAGCTTGTTGGGGATCAAGTGTCGAGCTCTTGTTGCCCTTCTTTGCATAAGGAACAACATTAGCTGCCGAGCTGAGCCTCGGGACGCAGACTTGACCTTGAGGTAGATGGAAACAGTTCCACCAGCCATGTCCTCAGCAAAGGAAAGAAATTAACAACGTATGGAGTTAAATGTGAAACACTTCGAAGTCCCAAAACTTGCTTGGATAAACACCTAAACGAGGTTTTTATCAATCAAAGAAATGATTAATTAGTGTATTTATCTATCTCGCAATTATTTTTTTTTTAATAACCAAACCTCCAGCAGAGGCAGTCTACTGTGATACACATTTTTTTTTTCAAATTCACTTTAATACAAAAACAATAATTCTATTAATCAATTAATCAGTTACTGATTATATTTACTTATATATTTGATAT
>NC_134810.1:23142169-23147169 GCF_046742065.1 Oratosquilla oratoria | reverse complement strand
AAAAAGAGACAGCAGTAGAAATCCTTAATGAAATTCAGGGGGGAGATAGTGATTCAGGCACAGACTTAGAAGAGACTTACAGAATTGGTCGCTATACTAAGGATAGGAATCGACCTCTAAAGATAAAACTAAGGTCACAAGTGGTAGTAGAAGACATATTTGAAAAAGTAGGTAACTTGGCAAAGAGTGAAAAATACAATAAGATATGGATAAAAAGAGAAATGAGTACTGAGGAATTAGAAAAAGAAAGGGCGCTAAGAGAAGAAGCAAAGGAAAAAAACTTGAAAAGATCGGAGACAGAATGCAAAGAATTCCAGTGGAGAGTAATAGACTTGAGATTAAGACAATGGCGCTTCAAAACGAACAAAACAAGGGAAGAAGAAACCAGGGAGAAGGAAGAAAAATTAAAAGTGGCCTTATACCAACATTGACGGACTAATTTCGGGACTGAACGAACTCAATGATTATCTGTTAGAAGCAAAACCAGACATAATGGGAATTGTAGAGACTAAACTAAGAGGTGAAATACCATCCACTGTTATCGGACAAGGTTTATACAACTACTGGATAAAAAACAGGGACAAGAAACAGGGAGGGGGAATCATGTTCTTGGCCAAGAAAGACCTAAAGGTGACAAAAATTGCAGAGGGCAAAGGTAATGCTGAATTGATCATGATAAAAGTCGAAGGCAAGAATATGAAGAGTAGAAAGTTTGTGGTGACTTATGTGCCTCCAAAAACAAGCGCTTGGAAAGAAATTGAACATAAAAAAATGCTAGATGACACAAGAAAATCACTCAATGAGATACTAATGGGTAAGGGTAATCTGGTAGTTATGGGGGACTTCAATTGCAAAGAAATTTGTTGGGACAGCATGACAGTGCAAGGAGGAGATGACTCGTGGGGCAATGTACTGCTAGATATGACCATGGAGTACACAATGACCCAATGGGTCCATGAAAACACAAGGTACAGAAATAATGAAGAGCCATCGAAACTAGATCTAATATTTACAACAGAGCCTGAAATAGTGCATAAAGTCCAGTATGAGACACCAATTGGAAAGAGTGACCATGTACTCATCGAAAACTATACTAAAGGAAGAAATAGACATAGAGAGGAACGAAAAGCATAGGAAAGGAAGACTGAGGTACAACAAAACAGACTTTACAAAACTAAAGACATTCTTCCGGAATGCAAACTGGGAAATATTTTACAGGGAAGAAACAGCAGTGGAAGAGAAATGGAATATATTGATGGAAAACTACAATGAAGGGGTAAACAGGCATGTACCAAGACAAAAAGCGAGAGAGAGAGTACATTAAATTTTGGTTCAACAAAATATGCAGTGAGGCAAAAGACAGAAGGGACAAAGCTTGGAAAAAGTGGAGAAAAGACAAAAAAACAAAGCAAATGGCAAATTTATGTTAACTATAGAAATGAGTATGTTAATGTGAGAAGAGAGGAGAAAAGGAACCATGAGAAGGATATTATAGACAAATGCAAAGAGCAACCCAAACTATTCTATCGGTATGTGAATGGTAAACTTAAAAACAAACAGGAATTGGTGAAAACTATGCCAAGGAAACATAGAATACACAGAAGATTTAGAGATGGCCGAAGTCATGAACAATCACTTTAAATCTGTTTTCACCAGAGAGAAAATACCGAATTGTGACATAGACGAAAACAAGAAATCTCCCCTCATGAATGAGTTTACAGCATCACTAAAGGAAATATCAGAACATTTATCAAGGCTGGATGTCAGAAAATCACATGGCCCGGACGGTATTGCAAATTGGATTCTAAAGGAGTGCAAAGAAGAACTAACAGACAAAATACACATCTTAATAAACAGCTCACTCAAAGAAGGAAAGATACCGAGGACTGGAAAAACGCTAACATTGTACCAATACACAAAGGAGGAAACAAAGAAGAACCCACCAACTATAGGCCAGTATCACTAACAAGCACCATTGCCAAAATTTGTGAGAAAATAATCAAGAATAGATGGGTAAAACATCTGGAAGACAATGACATATTAAACCCAAGACAATTCGGATTCAGACAAGGAAGATCATGCTCCACAAACTTAATATGCTTTTACTCAAGACTAATAGACATAGTGCAAGAAAGAAATGGATGGGCTGATTGTGCATTCCTAGACTTGCAAAAAGCCTTTGACAAAGTACCACACAGAAAACTACTAAAAAACTGGAACACATAGGAGGAATACAGGGAAACCTACTAAAATGGATAGAGGACTTTCTGACTGGTAGAAAGATGAGAGTAGTGCTCAGAGAAAAATATTCAGACTGGAAAGAGGTGATCAGTGGAGTACCGCAAGGATCTGTGCTGGCACCAATAATGTTTGCTATCTATATGAATGACATGGATGAGGACGTGAACTGCTACATGAGCTTCTTTGCCGATGACGCCAAACTGCTAAGGAAAATAGAAACTGATGAGGACTGTGAAGCACTGCAAGAAGACCTAAATAGGGTATGGAACTGGAGTCAGAAATGGGAAGTGGACTTTAATACTAAGAAGTGTAGCATAATGGAGTTTGGAAAAAGCAAAAACAGAATATCAGGAAAATATACAATTGGAACCAAAGAAGTAAAGAAAGTAGGATCCGAAAAAGATTTGGGAGTAATTATCACGAACGACCTGTCCTATGATATACAGATTAACAAAATTGTCGGGGAGACTTACAATTTGCTAAGATCAATAAAAGTGGCGTTTACATACTTGGACGAAGACATGATGAAAAAAATATTGGTTACATTGATAAGGCCTAGATTAGAGTATGCAGCGACATTGTGGTCCCCCAGTACCAAAAAGAATATAAAGAAAATAGAAAGAATCCAAAGAGCAGCTACAAAAAATGGCACCTGCACTTGCAAACCTATCATACGAAGAGAGATTGGCTAAACTGGAGTTACCGACACTGGAGCAAAGAAGAGAGAGAGGTGACCTATTGACCATCTACAGAATCATGAAAGGCACAGAGGTACTCGATAGTGAGAACTTACTTAACTGGGACAAAAGAAACACAAGAGGACATGGAAAGAAAATAAAAAAACATAGCTATAGAAGAGAACTGACGAAAAACAGTTTTCCTCATAGAGTTTTGGACACTTGGAACAAACTGGACAATGAAATAGTATGCGCAAAAACCATTCATGAGTTTAAAAACAAACTAGACACTGCAAGATACAAAGGCGGGACAACACGAGCATAGCTCCCCTTCCCGCAAAATACAACTAGGTAAATACAACTAGGTAAATACACACGCACGCACACAGACAAACACACACACACGGGCAAACACATACACACACACATTGATTCATGGAATAGTTTGGATGAAGGAATAGTAAATTCAATTTATTGTCAGTATTGACTATTGCAAATGCAGAGACGGGAACCGACGGAAATAGATAAATACGCATACACACAAACAAAAGAAGAGCTTATATTCTGAACATTGTCTAGGTTGGCCTTAAAAATCAATCAAGTTTATCAAAAATCACATTTAGACAGGGTTCTGGATGTTCTACAGCCCATTGGTGTTCTTTGGATTAAAAAGAACATTTGGGAAAATAGGTTCTTTAACACATTTTCATATGTATTGATATCGGAGTGATGTAAATCATACATATATACATACATAGATACATACATACATACATATAAACATTATACATACACGTATATATATATATATATATATATATATATATACACATACATATATACATACACATACATACACACATATACATACATACACACACACATGCATACATACATACATACATATATACATATATGCATACATAAAGTAGATATACAAGGGCCTTTTCCCCCTTATAAGGGGGTTGCCCGAGTCAAAGTACACGCCCATCCCACACCCATTTATCGCCCCTTCCACTATAGCACGTCATGAATGAAGGGTCATCCCTGTCTCCCGTCACACTGCCCAGAAGTCATCCAATTAGAATCTGAATAAGAAATATAAACAAGTGACTGCATTCCTTCGTTTATGAGGTAATACTACCTTACACTGGGAATTAGACAAAGGTTGCCATTTCTTCATCTATGAGGTAACTACACATGGGTTGCCAACTCTCAGTACTGGATATCAGAAAATATCTGAACAACTCATCTTCATATCCGTATTGCATATGGGGACTTTTCATACCAGATGACGTCATCGTGGTGAAGTACAGAGGCTATAACGTCCTCCAGAGGATAGCCAAATGGACCTGTTGAACGAAAGCGCGCGCGCACACGCACACACACACACACACACACACACACACACACACACACACATACACACACACACACACACACACGCATACACTGTCCTCAGGTATCCCACAACAGGGCCCCACTGGTAAACAAGTATCCTACATCAACAAGTACTTGTTGACATGGCAATAGTTAAGTGTACTACATCCCGAAGCACTACTGGACATGTACACACACACACAGACACACAGACACACACACACACACGCACACACACACACGCACGCACACACAGTCAGCGAGCGGAGGAGCAGGAGAACAGGGGGAACAGCAGAGCCACATAAATGTTTACAAATGACTCCAATGCTCTATTTGACCGCCAACCGTTGAGCCCAACATTCTTCGCTCTCTTCCTCACTCGATCTGACAGCGTCAGCGAACCTGTAGTACAGAGGCGGCTGACTACCGACAGGATCGTGTTTGGAAACATAAATGACGAAGAATGGTCTACTACCCGCCCGACTCTCCATAATCCAACTACTACATCAATACCAAGTTGGTGATTAATTAAATGACAAGAGGAGTTTATCCACAAATAATCACTAATTATCAGTCTAATGGACTGTCATTCATCAATTCTGAAGACTGATGCAATACGCTAACTGAATATTTCTTATTCTGTTTAACAAGTAAATTCATTCAGTTACAAGAACGCTTCTGTAGTGACAGAAATCAGGAGAA
>NC_134810.1:23114669-23129669 GCF_046742065.1 Oratosquilla oratoria | reverse complement strand
GGAAGAAAGGGATAAAAGAAGAATAAGAAGCTTATGAGGATGATTGTCAATCCAATGACAAGAATAGGGACGGAGGGAGGGAGGGAGGGAGGGAGATAGGAATGGAGGAAGGAAGGGAGGTTGGTAAGGAGGGATGGAAGAAAGGGAGGATGGGAGGGAGGAAAGGAGGGAGGATGGGAGAGAGGGAGGAAGGGAGGGAAAAAGGAAGGAAGGGAAGAAAGGAGGGACAGGGAATGAGAGAAAGGAGCGCGTGAAAGGAAGGAAGGGAATTACGGAGAGAGAGGTTAAAAGGGAGAGGGAAAATTTAAACAAGACAAAAGATTAATTGAGGGAGTTAGAAGGAGGGGCAGGGAGTGAGAGAAGGGAGTATGTGAGAGGAAGGGGAGGAGGTTAGGGGAGGGAGGTGAAAAGAAGGAGGAAGAAAAGGAAGACGAAAATGAAGTGGTGAAAGAGCTGGATGAGGAGGAGGAGAAGGAGGAGGAGGAGGGGAAGTGGAGAAGGAGGAGGGAAAGGAGGAAGAGAAAGACGAGGAGGAGGTAGAAAGAATGACGGTGTTAGTGGAGGAGGAGCGGGAGGAGGAGTAGGAACAGGGGAGGAGGAGGGAGAGAAGAAGGAGGAGGAAGATGAAAACGAGGAGATGGAGGAGGAGCAGGAAGAGGAATAGGGGAAGGTGGAAGAGTAGGAGGAGGAGGAGAGGAAGGAGACAGAAGTCTGGAGGGGAAATGGGGGAGGAGTAGGAGGAGGAGGAGGAGGAGGAGGGGGAGAAAAGGAGGATGAGAAGAAGTAGGAGAAGTAAGAGGGGAGGAGTAGGAGGGGTAGGGGGAAGGTGAGGGGGAGGAGTAGGAGGGGTAGGAGGAAGGTGAAGGGGAGGAGGAGGAGGATGGGAGACAGTGACTGATGAAGATGGTAAGAAGGTTTTGGGGTCAACTAAGGGATGGAAAGAAGTGGAGGAGGGAGGACAGGGGAGGGAGGACGTGGGAGGGAGGACGTGGGAGGGAGGACGTGGGAGGGAGGATGGGGGAGGGAGGACGGGGTAGGGAGGACGTGGTAGGGAGGACGTGGGAGGGAGGACGGGGGAGGGAGGACGGGACGGGAGGACGTGGGAGGGAGAATGGGGGAGGGAGGACGGGACGGGAGGACGTGGGAGGGAGGACGGGGGAGGGAAGACGGGGCGGGAGGAAGGGGGAGGGAGGACGGGGGAGAGATTTTTTTTTTTTTTTTTTCGAAATTTGGGAGTGAAGTATCACTCCCACGGGCTTTGTTTGAGCCCGTGCGGTCTCATAGGATGGGCGAAGGAGAAGGAGGAGGGAGTTTTGGGGGAAGTAGGATGGGGGAACGAGGATGGGGGGAAGGAGGATGCGGAAGGGAGGGAGGGGTTATGGGGAAAGATACACAAAGCTGTAGTTTGAAGTGAGTATGATGGGGGTGGGGGAGTTATATGAGAGGTAAAGGGTGAAATGCAGGATTGGGGGATACAGGATGAAGGAAAGGAGGATGGTGTGGAGAGGGAGAATGTGGGGGGGGGGAAATTTATGAGGAGATGAGGATGGGGAGGAAAGTTATGGGGAGGGGAGAGTGAATGGATAGCAGACGAGGGAAGGAGGGAAATGAGAGAGTGGGAGATGAGAGTGAGAGATAAGAGTGTGAGATGAGACAGTAGGATACGACAGTGGAAGATGAGCGTGGGAGGTGAGAGTGGGAAATAAGAGTGGGAAATGAGAGTGGGAAATGAGAATGGGAGATGAGAGTGGGAGATGAGAGTGAGAGATAAGAGTGTGAGATGAGACAGTAGGATACAACAGTGGAAGATGAGCGTGGGAGGTGAGAGTGGGAAATGAGAGTGGGAAATGAGAATGGAAGATGAGAGTGGGAGATGAGAGTGGGAGATGAGAGTGAGAGATAAGAGTGGGAGATGAGACAGTAGGATACGACAGTGGAAGATGAGCGTGGGAGGTGAGAGTGGGAAATGAGAGTGGGAAATGAGAATGGTAACTGAGAACGGGAGATGAGAGTAGGAGGTGAGAGTGAGAGATAAGAGTGGGAGATGAGACAGTAGGATACGACAGTGGAAGATGAGCGTGGGAGGTGAGAGTGGGAAATGAGAGTGGGAAATGAGAATGGTAACTGAGAACGGGAGATGAGAGTATGAGGTGAGAGTGAGAGATAAGAGTGTGAGATGAGACAGTAGAATATGAGAGTGGGAGATGAGTGTGGGAGGTGAGAGCGGGAAATGAGAGTGAAAGATGAGAGAGTGGGAGATGAAAGTGGTGAAAGTGGGGGTGAGAGTAGATTTGATCCGTTGGGGAGGCGACGAAGCCTAGGGAGTGGACCGGAGAGGATAGTGAAGGGCTGAATAAAATGAACGACTGAAGGGTGTGAAGGGGTGAAGGGAGTGAAGGGGTGAAGGGAGTGAAGGGTTGAAGGGAGTGAAGGGTTGAAGGGAGTGGGGAGTGGAGGGGTGAAGAGAGTAGAGGGAAGAGATAAGAGAGGAAGTGAGTGTCCAGGGGAGAAGGGAGAGGCCTGGAAAGAAGTGAAGAAGGAAGGAGGAGGAGGAGGAGGAGGAGGAGGAGGAGGAGGAGGAGGAAGAGGAGGAGGTGAAGAAGGAAAGAGAAGGAGAAGAAGGAGGACGCGGTGAAGGGAAAGGAGGAAGAGGAGAAGAAGACGGGAGAGGAGTACGGGGGAGGGAAAGGAGGTCGAGAGGAAATGCACAATTGTATATTTATAAAGGAAAGTGTGGGAAGATGCGGGCGACTAAGAAGATACATTGCGGGGCAGAGGAAGTGGAGGGAAGGGAGGAGGGAGGGAGGAGGGTAAGAGAAAAGGAAAGAGGGGGGAAGGAGAAGGGAAGGAAGAAGGTAGGAGGATTGAAAGGAGAGTCTGGGGAGGGAAGAAAGAGTGAAGGAGGGGAAAAGGAGGAGGAAAAGAGGTGGGCAGGAAAGGGAAGGAGGAGAAGAGAAGGAAGGAAGAAGGATTAAGGGCAGGAGGAGGGAAGTAGAAGGGAAGGGGAGGAGATGACGATGGAAGGGGGAGGTAAGGAGGAGGGAAGGTGGAGAGATGGATGTATCCATTACGGTAAATAAATCCTCATTTTTTATACTAACCTAACAACGAATAGCCCCCAAAAACTAAATCGATCAAGTCGAAGGTTTCGTCACGAGGTCGATCAAATGAAGCGCTCTGTGCCAGACAGGCGAAGGCGCCAGCGCCTAAAAAAATAAAATAAAATAAAAAATAAAAAAAAAACTCATTTGGTCAAAATCTGGAAATCTGGACAGCGATAATTCAAACTGTGTTTTTGGCGTCTTCGCCTGTCTGACATGGAATGCCTCAAATCAACCTTGCAATTCGTGAAGGATATTACAGGAACGAGTTTCACGCCGCTCCGTCACGGATGCCGCCGTTCAAACTGTTCAAAGTGTTCACTTGGATGAACACAGAACAGTTAAATTTTCATCTAATTTTATTTCATATAATTTGTCTTAATTCTATTTATATATTATTTTATTTTTAATTTATCTATTTCTTCATTTTATTCTATTTCATTTGTTTAACTTATTCTTTATTTATTTTTACTTATTCATTTATTTATTTATTTATTCATTAATTTATCTATCTATTCATTTTTGCTCGGTATAAAGCAATTGGTCACCGGCCAACTCGCATGATTTACTTTGTTGTCAGTGAGGAAACGAAGAAAAAGAAAAAAGACAAGAAGCTGAAAAAGTGAGAGGGATGGACAGGATAACGGCAATGATGGAGGTCAAGGAAAAAACCCAAGAGGTAAAAGAGCGAGTCAGAGAGAGAGAGAGAGAGAGAGAGAGAGAGAGAGAGAGAGAGAGAGAGAGAGAGAGAGAGAGAGAGAGAGAGAGAGAGAGAGAGAGAGAGAGAGAGAGAGAGAGAGAGAGAGAGAGAGAGAGAGAGAGAGAGAGAGAGAGAGAGAGAGAGAGAGAGAGATAGAGAGAGAGAGAGAGAGAGAGAGAGAGAGAGAGAGAGAGAGAGAGAGAGAGAGAGAGAGAGAGAGAGAGAGAGAGAGAGAGAGAGAGAGAGAGAGAGAGAGAGAGAGAGAGAGAGAGAGAGAGAGAGAGAGAGAGAGAGAGAGAGAGAGAGAGAGAGAGAGAGAGAGAGAGAGAGAGAGAGAGAGAGAGAGAGAGAGAGAGAGAGAGAGAGAGAGAGAGAGAGAGAGAGAGGAGAGAGAGAGAGAGAGAGAGAGAGAGAGAGAGAGAGAGAGAGAGAGAGGGAGGAGGGAGGGAGGGAGGGAGGGAGGGAGGGAGGAGAGAGAGAGAGAGAGAGAGAGAGAGAGAGAGAGAGAGGGAGAAGAAAGGGAGGAGTCAGACAGAGAAGGATGAAGGGAGGAAGAAGAAGGAAGGAGAGATAAAATAATAGAGGGAGTAGTGTAGAAAAAGAAAGGAGGAAGAATAGAAAAGTAGTAAGGAGATTCAAAGGGAGAGAGAGGAAGGGAAGAAGGAAGGAGGGCAGGAGAGAGGGAGGGAGTTGGGTAGAGAAGAGAAGGAGGAAGACGATAATGGCACTGAGAAAGAGAGAGATGGAGCAAAAAAGAGTGAAGAAGAGCAAGAGAGAGGAAGAGAGGAAAAAGAGAGAGGAAAGAGTATGAAAGAAAGGAGAATAAAAGAAGAAAGAAAGAAAGAAAGGAAGGAAGGAAGGGAGAGAGATGAGAGAGGAGTAAGGGAGGGAGGTGGCAAAGTATGAAAGGATAAAAGAAAGAGAAAGAGAGGAAGTAAGGAAGAGAGGAAGGAAAAGGATGTAGATGGTAAGAAGTGAAGAAAAAGAAAAGTGAAGTGAAGGCAAAGAAAGAGAGAAAGATAAGAACACAGAAAAGAAAGACTGAAAAAGAAAAAGGAAAGAGTAGGGTAGGAATGAGGTAGGGAAGTAGTGAGGGAAGGAGGTAAAAAGGGAGGGAAGAGAACTAGGAGGGGGAAATCTGAGTCCAAGACAAATCAGACGTGAGGAACAATTTCGGGAAAGAAAATCGATGTTCCACTGTATAGAAAGAAGTGGAGGAGGAGGATAAAGAGGAAGAAAAGGGGTGGGGGAGAAGGGCAAGGAGGAGGAGAAGGTAGCAGAGGAGGAAGAGAATAAGGAGGAAGAAGAGGAGGAAGAGGAGGATAAGGAAGAAAAAGAGCAGAGAAGGAGAAGCAGAAGTAGGAATTGGAGAAAAAGAAATAATAGAGAATGAGAAGGAAGGAGAGCAGGAGGAAAAGGAAGAGGAAGAAGAAAAGAAAAAAGACGTACAGGAGAAATAAGAGGAGGAGGAGGAGGAGGAGGAAGGTGCCTCTATAAGGAGAACCTTGCCACGCCTCCTAATGTTCTAACGAGTGAATTCGGGGAAACGAAGAAGAGAGAGAGGAGGAGGAAAACAGGAGGAAAAAAGTAGAGAGGAGATGAGGAGGAGGACAGTGTGAAGAAAGGAGGGTAGGAGGAGGAAAGGAAGAGGGAAGAAGGAAGGAAGGAGCCGGGGTCGAAGAGAAAATGAGTGGGGAAACAGGAGAAGAAAAGGAGGATGGAAGGAGAGTAGGAGGATGTAAGGAGGATGGAAGGAGAGTAGGAGGAGGTAAGGAGGATGGAAGGAGGGGAAAAGGAGGAGGAATGGAGGTGGGCAGTAGGAGGGAATAAGGGGGAAACGAGGAGGGAAGCAGGAGTCTTTCAAGAAGCGATCAGCGGAGATGAGTTCCAGGGCCCCGAAGTGTCTCAAGAAGACGAAGAAGACGAGATCGAGGGAAAGGACCCTCTGCGTTCTTCGGTACCCAAAAGCCATCGAGGGACATCGAGAATGGGAGGAATTGTTAACCGCATAAGAAAACGAGGAAAAGAGGTGTACATGTGTACATATGTAGGTGGATATCTACACGCACACACACACACACACACACACACACACACACACACACACACACACACACACACACACACACACACACACACATACATACATACATACACACCCACACACATACATATACATATATAAATAAATATATATATATATATATATATATATATATATATGAATGTATGTATGTATGTACTTGTATGTATGTATGTATGTATGTATGTATGTATGTATGTATGTATGTAAAACTACCCTCTCGCGTCTTTCTTCTTTCATTCTCTTTCTTCTTCCCTCCATCCTTCTCCCTCCACCTCTTTTTCTCTCCCCCACCTCCTCCTCCTCCCCCTCCAGGTTGGCGGCAGAGGCGCAAATTATGGAAATGAGCCTCAGATTTTCCCGAAGAGTTATGTGCGCAGTAGCGATGCGATTACTGATGCCGCGCGCAAGTGGAGGGTATATACGTCACGAGGCGGAGGAGGCGGAGGCGGACGAGTAGGAGGAAGAGGAGGAGGCAAAAGAGAAGGAGGAGAAGGAGGAGGGGGAGGAGGCAAAGAAGAAGAAGAAGGAAGAGGAGGAGGTTTCCGTCTGGGAAGAAGATAAGAGAAGGAAGAGACAGTGAGGAGGGTTGGGAAACGAGAGGGAAGTTGAAAGAAGAGGACTGGGAAGGGAACGGTTAGGGAGAGGAGAGGAGAGCATGGTCAGAAAGAGAGAGAGAGGGAAGGGAAGGGAAGGGAAGGGAAGGGAAGGGAAGGGAAGGGAAGGGAAGGGAAGGGAAGGAAAGAGCACTAACGAGAAGGAAGCCTAAGGAATGAAAGAGAGAAAGGAAAGAAGAAAGGGAGTTAAGGACTATAGATTACCAGCGCTTCTATCCTAATAGACAACCAAGCTCCGAGAGAAGAAAGGGCTTGCAAAGATGAGGAAAGAGAGGAGAAAAGAGAAGAGCAGTGTTGGCAAGGGAGAGGAAAAGAAGAGAACAGAAAAGTAATCTTGGGAAAGGAAGGAAAAGGGGAGAGAAGACAAGACCAGGATTGGGAAGGAAAAGAAGAATAAAAGAGGACAAATGAGAAGAAAAAGAACAGAGCAAAAGGAGGAAACACGAGAGCAGGAGTATTTAATGGGAAAATGACTAGGGAGGAAAGGAGAAAAAAAGGAGGAAAAAAGAAAAAAAAAAAAGGAGGAAAGACAAAGGCATGGGTAAGGGGCTAAGGAGTAGAGGGTGCGAGAGGAGAGGGAACAGGAGGATGAGAAGGAAGAGGAACAAGAGATGAAGGAGAGGAAAAGGAAGAGGAAAGGGGGAGGAAAATGTAAAGGAAACAAGGAGGAGGAGGAGGAGGAGGGAGAGGAGGAGGAGGAGGAGGAGAAGGAAGGGAGAGAAAAAGGAAGACCAGGAGGTGGAGGACCATAAGCTGTAGAAGAAGTAGGTGAAGAAAGAGGAGGAGGAGGAGGAGGAGGAGGAGGAGGAGGAGGAGGAGGAAGAGGAAAGGGAGGAGGGGCAGGAGCTGAAGGAGTATGAGCTGAAGGAGAAGAATGAGGAGAAAGTGAAAAAAGAGGAGGAGGAAGAGGAGGAAATGGAAGAGGAGAATGACGAAGAAAAAAACTTTGTCGAGAAATACGAGAAAAAGAAGACGAAGAGGAAGAAGGAGAAAGGGAAGGAGGACAAGGTGAAGGAGAAAAAGAATAATAATAAAAAAAGAGGTAGAGGAAGAAGAAGACGATGAGGAAGAAAGAGAAAGAGGAGGAGGAGGTGAAGGAGAAGAAGAAGAAAGAGAAGAAGGAAAAAGAAGAGACAGAAGAAGAAGAAGAAGAAGAAGAATATGAAGACGTTCATTGGCCTGATACTCGTTCTTGTGACGCGAAGAAAAGATGTGGAGGCGGTGGAGGAGGTGGAGGTGGAGGAGGAGGAGGAGGAGTTGTGGGTGAAGATTTAGGGATGCGTGGGCAGGGATGTATGTGGGTAAGGTGATCCCAATGTAACCTTTTACCTGCCTCATATAAACTCGAACTTTATTCCAGCTGCCGCCAGGCGATTTTATTCATGTAAAAGGGGGACCGTTTCCTTTAACCCTATCGCTAGGGTTAATGGCTGCCGACAATTCTAATCAGCTATAGGAAACCCCCCATTCCCCCCCCACACTCTGAGGAGTATCTAGATATCATTGTTGTCGCGTCAATAAATTCCGTAAATGAATAAATGAATACATAAATGAACATAAGAATATTAGAATGAGACTGCAAGAGACCATAAGGCCTACACTAGGTAGTTCCATATCCATTACCACCTCACATCCCCATCCATAAAGTCGTCTAACCGTTTCTTAAAACAACCGATAGTGTCAACGCTCACTACATGGCTACTAAGTCTATTCCATTCGCTGACCACCCTATAATTAAACCAATTCTTGCCTAATTCCTTCTTAAATCTAAATTTGTCCAATTTAAATCCATTACTGCGAGTCCTGTCCTGTTGTCTTAATATGATGACCTTGTTCAAGTCAACCTTGTTAAAGCTTTTGATCCATTTGAACACCTCTATTAGATCACCCCGCACTCCGTTTTTTTTTTTTTTTTTCAGTGTAAGTAAGGTGCCTAAGCCTCTCCTAGTAAGGTAAATTTCTGAGCCCATGTATTATTTTGGTCATTATTCTCTATACTGATTCTAGTGAATTGATGTCCATTCTATGGGACGGAGACCAAAACTGTACCGCATAGTCAAGGATGATAATGATGATAATACCAATAAAAATTATAATTATAATGTTATGATAACGATAATAATAGAAAACATTCAAATAAATACAATTATAAAACAAACATACCATACAGACTATATTTACAACAAAGTTCATTATTCACATCGTTTTCACATGCCATGAATCTGGTTTCGAATGTCTGTAACATTTCACATACGCAGGAGTGATGGACAGATGGATCGATGGCGGAGTTGATGGGGCGCTGGATGTGTTGACAACGTTTGATGAACAGAAGTAAGGAGGCGTCAGCGGTAGACAGGTGCGAGAGAGGGTAGCTACTTGTCTCTTCACACTGCCCACGCGTTGTTCACACTCAGCAAATTTCTTTGCGGTTTCGTGCTTGAAAGTCCAATGAAATTCACGTCCAGGATGAGAATATAGACAAACGTACCCCCACTCTCTTTCTGGGCTCAAATCAAAATCAATCTGTGATTCCAAGATACTCTTTGAGAGGCGTGATGGTAGCAGGCTGGACTCCTAATCTAGAGGTCCCGGGTTCGAGGCTCCGTGACTGCTGCATGAAAGACATCTTTGCAGCTGGTGAATCTTATATATATATATATATATATATATATATATATATATATATATATATATATATATATATATATATATACGTCTGTGTGTGTGTGTGTGTGTGTGTGTGTGTGTGTGTGTGTGTGTGTGTGTGTGTGTGTGTGTGTGTGTGTGTGTGTGTGTGTGTGTGTGTGTGTGTGTGTGTGTGTGTGTGTGTGTGTGTGTGTGTGTGTGATGTGTAATGGTAGTAATGTTGACGGTGACAGTTGTGTATGTAGTAATTACATAAACTAATATCATTAGAGGTGACCGGAGTGACAATGATTTACCAAACAACGGCATAGCACTAACACTTATAGACAAGGAAATAGGATGAAGATGGTGGGGGGAGGGGAGCGGTGGTGGTGGTGGGGGCGGTGGGGGTGGTGGAGACAGCCCTGTTGCTGCCGGGAACCGCGATCACGACGTCTGTGAAGAGACAACGATGAAGAACATGAAGTGAAAGCGACGAAGGCTAGAGCCAAGTGGAAGGCTAATTGCAGTGCGCGCTCCTCGAGGCATCGACAATTAAATCCCTTTTCTTACTTCATCCCACGGCAGACCTCCCGCACCAAGGCCAGGGTGGAAACGTTTACTTGTGTGTACTGAGGCGAGGTAAGACTCCTAATTGTCTTGATATGTTTGTGTTTGTGTGTGTGTGTGTGTGTGTGTGTGTGTGTGTGTGTGTGTGTGTGTGTGTGTGTGTGTGTGTGTGTGTGTGTGTGTGTGTGTGTGTGTGTGTGTGTGTGTGTGTGTGCGAGCGTATGCGTGTGTTTTCCTATCTATAAAGATGCATGAAAAACGAATACATAAACTAATAAAAAAGTCAATATAAATATGAATACAAGTAAATAATGTATATAAACCAATAAACAAACACAAATCCAAATATAAGTAAATAAATCAGCAATTAAACACACAAATGAATAAACAATCAAATAAACAATTTGATGAATATATACATAATAAAAAAAAAATTACGTTCCCAGTAATTAAGGATGATTAGGTTGTCGGTCCCGACACGCGACGTGGGTCTCAAAAGGGGGGAAAGTGACGAACCCTCAACCAAAGAAGACCCAACAACATCAGCGGACGCCCGGTTCTGACCCAGCATTTACCATAACCAAACAACAACACTGTCCTTTGTTGCGTATCTAATATATACAGTATCTTTCTTATTATAAAGACTATTTTTTTTTTTTTTTTTTTTTTTTTTTTTTTCATCCGACCTAGATATGGATCAAAAGGTCTCCTGTCGGCATGCTTTGCCTTTGCCTTTGCCTTCTGCAGACAAACGGCCCTTCTGTAGCAGGTATAGTAGAGGGTATGTTTATATAAGGTGAGGAGCCAAAGATAGGTGGCGCTGAGTAACTGCGGCCGAAGCCGTCATCTTTGCCTTATGATGCGCTTTGGGGACTGTAGGGGTAGGTGAGAGTCACTGCTGGTAATTGGAGAGGCGTGCGGGATTCGAACCCACAACTAAGTGATTGTGAGACCAGCACGCTTCTCATTACGCCACTGCGTATGGTGCCCACAACACGTATACCTGGATCCATTCCTGGGTACTACAGTAGTCTGCGCCCTCCTCAAAGCTATAGGAAGCCTATTCTATTATGTCGTATATTTAAGACGCTCGTAAGTTTACGAGGCCGGAAGAATCTAACATATCGTTATTCTACGATCTAAGTATATATCCAGTGGATTAGGATTCTTGATAAAACGAGGGGTTATTGGTAACGTACTGAAGTTCAGAGAGAGTAGCCTGGATTATGCTAACGAATGACTGGCAAAGGAGCAAGTGTGTTACCGAGTGGAGGCCGCGAGATAGGAACCGTGCAAGAAGACTAGACAGAAGGTGGAAGGACAAGATAGAGAAGTTTGCAGGAGTGACGCGGCAGAAGTTAAGGCAATTGTGCGAGTCATGGAATGGTATAAGAGAGGCCTCTGTTCAACAGTGCACTCGAAATGGTTGATTAGCTGATTAATTGATTGATTGATTGACTACTTGTGGAATGACATCAATTGCTGTGGAAGCGAATGTACATACCTATGTGCTTGGACAAGATAGATAATAATGAATAAATGACTGAACGAATAAATAGGTAAATAAATAGACAAAGAATGCGCAGAAGAAATAGATACATATCTACATGCTTGGACAAAAGAAAAACATAAACGCACATGAGGATAAATAAATGTATGTATGGATCATAAATTATACGGAAGAGATAGTCCACTACGCCATTACTTGTCTCGTGAAGATGTTCAGGAAGATGTGCAAGGAAAGATAATAGCAATTGCATCAGCAATAACAATAGCAATTATAGCAGCAGTAACAATAACCATAATAAGAATTGAGACAACAATAACAACGATAATAACAATAAGAACTGCACGAGCAATAACAATGACAACAATAGCAATTGCAAACAATATCAACGACAAAAGCAATTGTAACAGCAGTAACAATAACAACAGTAAGAATTGCAGCAACAATAACAACAGCAATAACAATTGCAGTAGCAATAACAAAAACAACAATAGCAATTGCATCAATATCAACGACAATAACAATATCTTGTAGTGACAGAGAACTCAATGACGAACTTGGTGCACATGGTATGTACACATGAACACATAACGCATGTACACAAATAAGTGAATGCAAAAAAAAATTCACAAAATTCATAAAAAAAAAATAATTATATAAAAAAAACAGCGGCCAATTCTCTTACATTATCACTTCTATCTTAGAGTCGGTACTATTTCTAGAAGAGCCAGTCAATAAAATACATGACCAACCATATCTAGTTTAATAACACATCTGCATAGCTGCATAGTTGTATTTAGACATTCAAGAACATATGTGAACATTTGTGAATTTTTGTGAACCTGCATGAATATATGTGAACCTGTTTGATGTCTTAATCAATGCAAGAATTATTTTTGTTTTAGATGTTACATAAGACAAAAATCACAAACATATAATAATAATAATTTTATACTCAGATAAAATCTCACTTTACTTTTCTTGATTATCATATATATATATATATACATATATATATATATATATACATATATATATATATATATGTATATATATATTATATATATATATATATCAACTGAAGATCATTATTGTACTCATATATTTTTACTTGTTCAATGTGTTCATTTACGAGTATATGAACATAAGGTTACCTCTCTACTCATCCCTATGAACACAACATCCCAGTCTTGTAAGCCAAAAGCCCAGCATGGGTAGAAGCACGTAAATGCAGTTGAAAGTAATTATTTCTTAAATCGTATTTGAATGCAGTCCTCGACTCTAATCTGATCCTCTATTATGTCATATATGGACAGAAGAGAACCCAAAACATGTGAATTTCGTTTTCTCTCTCTCCCGACTACTCCCCCTCTCTCCCTACTACTCTCTCTTTCCCTTCTGGCTACTCTCCCTCCACCTCCTCCACCTTTTCCACTTTCTACCAATTCCCGTCACTTTGCAAGCCCTTCCTCTTTTCTCTTTGTCTTCCTCTCTTTTCCTTGCTTCTGCACATGCATAAGTAAATAAATAAATACATAAATAAATGAATAAGTATATAAAATAAATATTAAATAATTTTTTAAATAAATAAACAAATAAATGTTTAAGAATCAGCCTGCCCAATGATGATAACAATAATAATAACAATAACAAATACCCAATAACGGAAGACATATACTTGCAATATATGTTATACATATTTTTTGAGTCAGGTCATGTGTCCGTATTTATGCATATGTGTGAGTCCCCCTACCACTCTTTTTCACTTTTATTTTCATCACGTTAACGTGTATACTCATGACCGTACTTAGGATCTGAACACACCGGTGCTACGTGTTACTTACAGTTAAAAAAAGAAAAAATAGTGGTTAGCGTCCTGACCCCTAATACATGACTTCCGGTTACGGTCCCCGGAAAGTGTCGCATTTCAGTAACAGACACATAATCAGTATAATCGAACTCAACAACACTGGTTTCACAACCATTCAAAACTATAACCAAAATCATCGCAACACACACAACATGGTGAAGGACAGAGGATGCTCCGTCCACCAGTGCATAGGCCGGTGGTTCTGTATGGGACATTCGAAACAGAATATTTCGAGTTTCGTTTGAGTCCAGGGGCGGAATCCTGATAACTAACTTGATTGGTATGTTTACTCTGTCCACTACCAGGTGGTCTTAATTGGCGAATTAAATTAAGCCACTTTGTATGTATGTATGTATGTATATACGTATGTATGTATGTATATACGTATGTATGTATGTATGTATGTATGTATGTATGTGTGTATGTATGTATGCATGTATATATGTGAAACTATGTACGTATGTATGTGTGTGCATATATACGTATGTAAGTGCGTATGTATGTGTGTGCATATATACGTATGTAAGTGCGTATGTACATATGTGTGTACGTTTGTATATTCATATGTCCAACTTCTCCCTTCCAAGAGTCTCTCAGTCTCCTCCATTTGCTTCTACCCCCTCTTCCTCCTTCTCAAAAATTTCATCTGTCCCTCCCTCTTCCCCTCCCCCCTCCCGTCTGATTCCGCAATACCCGGTTCGTTCAGCAGAAGCATAACTCACCTCGATGTGGGGACTCTGACCTTGAAGAAGTCCCAAGAGGTCGAGTCCGAAGAGACATTATAAGCTCATCGCTTGGCTCCAAGATCCTGTTTTTTTTTTTTTTTTTTTTTTTTTTTTTAGGTGAAGCATTCGATCTATGTTGATGATGTTATGAGTTGGTCTACCAGCGCTTCTCTCCTTGTGGACAATCTGGCGCCGCTGATGTGCGGAACGGGGAAATGAGCGGAGTGAAGAGGAGGAGGAGGAGAGGGAGGTGGAGGACGAGGAGGAGGAGGAAAATGGGTTAAAAGAGGACAAGAGTAAAAATGAGACAATTATGAAAGAAGAGAAACACGGAGGAATGAGGTCAAATTAGAAGAAGAGGAAAAAGTTAAGGTGAAGAGGAAGAAAAAAGAGGAAAGAAAAAGTGAAAGGAGAAGATAAAAAAGAGAAGAAGATATCAGAGGAAATAAAATGAATAAGAAGGACACCGTTTCAAGAAGAACATAATACGAAAAAGAGAGATAAACGAAAGATTAGGAACGGAAGAAGAAAGAAAAAGAGAGAAAAGAAGAGAGAGAGGAATGAAGAGGAGGGAGGGAGGGAGGGGAGGGCGAGAGGGAGGGAGAGGAGGGAAGTGGGAAGGAGGGAAGGAATAAGACAGAAAAGGAGAGAGCAAATGAAGGAGTGAGGGATGGAAGGAGTGAGTGAGAGAAAGAGAAAGAGAGAGAGAGAGAGAGAGAGAGAGAGAGAGAGAGAGAGAGAGAGAGAGAGAGAGAGAGAGAGAGAGAGAGAGAGAGAGAGAGAGAGAGAGAGAGAGAGAGAGACTGAGGTAGGGAATGAGTGAGTGAAGGACAAAGAGGAAGGGAGTGAGGGAGGGAGAGAGGAAGAGATGGAGGAAGTGAGTGAAGAAGTGAAGGAGAGAGAGGGTATGAGGGAGGGAGAGATGGATAGAGGTAGTCAGGGAATGAGAGAGTGAAGGAGAGAGGGAGTGAGAGAGGCAGAGAGGGAGGGAGGGATGAAGTGAGGGAGGGAGAGGTGAGACAGCGGGAAAAATGCAAAGAATGTAATAATAAAGATCAATGATACTCTGGCGAAGAAGGGGTAATTGGAGAGGAAAGGGATGGGAGGGAAGCTGGAGAGGGAGAGAGAAGAGGAGGAGGAAGGAATTGGTAGTGGGAGAGAGAAGGGAAAAGAAGAGAGACAATGAAGATGGAAATACGTAG
>NC_134810.1:23087169-23092169 GCF_046742065.1 Oratosquilla oratoria | reverse complement strand
TGTGCGTGTGTGTGTGTGTGTGTGTGTGTGTGTGTGTGTGTGTGTGTGTGTGTGTGTACATGCATGAGCTCATGCATGCAATCATTTATGTTTATGAGTGTGAATGGGTGTGTGCGTGCGTGGGTGTACAACGCACGCAAGCACACACACACATGCACGGACGCACCTGTTCTGAAGCAAGAAGGAATTTCATCGAGAACCCACCAAGAACAAGGTCGCATTTACCCAAGTGATGAGGGCCCAATCACGCCGTCACGTGTGAGGGGGCTCCAATCATTACCGCGTGATGAGAAAGAACAGCCCCATCATCTTATATCATCACTCATATGTGGGCCGTGATCAGAAGCCGAGGGATCCTTTCATAACTTTCTCGTTCTACGCTCACACATCAAGATTCGTCTTGATAATATTTATGCAAACTCGGTACTTCTTCATATTCGAAAAGACTAAACGTAGGAGAGAAAGAATTCAAAGATAAGGAGTGGAAGAGAAAAATAAAGATAAATAAAAAAGAAAAATACACAAAGAATAAGAGCAGAAGAGAGAAAAAGAGAGAAGGATTAAGAGAAGATAAGAGAGCAAGGTAAAAACAGCGTAAATGATCTAAACAAATTTGAAGTTTTAGAAACTACCGTGTAGACTCTCGGAGTCTAGAGGAATAGTTAAAAAAAAGTGGGTGAGATTAGTGATGAAGAGGTAATTCAGAATAGAGAAGAGAGGAAAGACGAAAGATGATGATAATTGCATATACAAAATAGTTACATGATGAAAAACGACATGGTTTTTGCTTGATTATATTTTTAATGTGTACACATATAAAGATTCATTATACATATATATATATATTATATATGTATATATATATATAATATATATATATATATATGTATGTATTATATATATATTATATATATACATATATATATATATTATATATGTATATATATATATAATATATATATATATATATGTGTTCATTTCTAATCATATATAAAACAAAGAAATTATGAACAAAGAAATCTGAGAGGATGGGAAAAAGAAAATTGACATCTTTCAAAAATATTATGAGGAAAATGGAAAAGAGGAAGTAAGGAAAACAAGATGGAAGTGTAAGAAGGGAGAAGAGAGTGTGGGGGGAGGGAAGGGGGAAGGGGAGTGAGAGGGGGATAGGGGAGGAAGAGAAGGGAGGAACGTAGAGAAGGCTGAGATCCACAACAATTATGAAGGACGCATTACACAACCACATTATGAAGAAGAAGAAGAAGAAGAAGAAGAAGAAGAAGAAGAAGAAGAAGAAGACGAAGAAGAAGACGAAGAAGACGAAGAATAAGAAGAAGACGAAGAATAAGAAGAAGACGAAGAATAAGAAGAAGACGAAGAATAAGAAGAAGACGAAGAATAAGAAGAAGACGAAGAATAAGAAGAAGACGAAGAAGACGAAGAAGAAGAAGAAGAAGAAGAAGAAGAAGAAGAAGAAGAAGAAGAAGAAGAAGAAGAAGAAGAAGAAGAAGAAGAAGAAGAAGAAGAAGAAGAAGAAGAAGAAGAAGAAGAAGAAGAAGAAGAAGAAGAAGAAGAAGAAGAAGAAGAAGAAGAAGAAGAAGAAGAAGAGGAAGAAGAAAAGGAAGAAGAAAAGGAAGAAGAAGAAGAGGAAAAAGTAGAAGAAGAAGGCGAAGAAAAAGGCGAAAAAGAAGAAAAAGAAGAAGAAAAAGAAGAAAAAGAAGAAGAAGAGGAAAAAGTAGAAGAAAAAGGCGAAGAAAAAGGCGAAAAAGAAGGCGAAAAAGAAGACAAAGAAGAAGAAAAAGAAGAAGAAGAAGAAGAAGAAGAGGAGGAGGAGGAAAAAGAAGTAGAAGAAGAAGAGGTGGGCAAGACTCAATGAGATCCATCTCGCTTGAATTATCGTCGACTTTCAATTCTTACAAATCCGATCCAGACAAGCGAAGGAGGGGGAGGGAGTGTTGTTGGGGGTATTGGGGGGTGAAGGGGAGGGGACCTGTAACCCTGGAGGACCTTCAGAGGCTAAGTCAGTTAAAGCTTTAATGCGGTAATGGACCCACATATTATATCCGCTGTGGGCCATTTTTGGCCCCTTTTGTCAGTATATTTGGGATTTCTTGCGCTGAGGTCTAATTATACCGATAAATAACGCTCTTTCGAAAAAACGAAAGACAAAAAGACAAAGACTCGTATATATACATGCATACATACATACATGCATATACTGTATATATACACATATCTGTATATATATACATATATATATATATATATATATATATACATATATATATATTATACATATATATACAAGTAAATGAATTAATAAACGATATTAATAAGAAACGTATAAATAAATAAATGAATAAACATTGATAATAATTAGATGAATAATTAAATGAATGAATAAGTAAATAGAATTCATTGCATAAAGTCGACGACTGGTCCTAATGATTACCGTACAGACTGTTTTACCAATTACCTTTTCTTGGTTTCTATCCGAGAGTATCATTCTACAAAACACATTTTTGCAGACGACCGTTGATGATTAAAACCTAGAGTTGGTCCTTTGATAGGGAGGACGTCGGAGAAGGTCATCTCCATTGCTATTCCAACTGAACGCGTTGAAAGAGGAACAATGAATTATATTGACAACGTATTTCAACAAGAGAATTTTGAATGCTCACTCCAACGGGGTGGTCGTTATACAGATGTGGTTGCTGAATCGAGGTGGTCGCTACATTGAGGTGGATACTTTGCAGAGGTGGTCGCTACATCGAGGTGGTCGCTAAATCGTGGTGGTCATTAGATCAAGGTGGTCGCTATACGGAGGTGGTCGCTATGCAGAGGTGGTTGCTACATCGAAGTGGTCGTTAGATCGAGGTATTCGCTACACCGAGGTCATTGTACCAAGGTGGTCGCTATACTAAGGTATTTGCTACATAGAGGTGGTCGCTATATAGATGTGGTCACTATGTCAAAGTATTCGCTACATGGGAGTGATCGCTATATCGAGGTGGTCGTTACATCATAGAAGTCGCTACATCGAGGTGGCCGCTACATCGAGGTAGTGGCTATACCGAATCTGTCGCTGAATCGAGGTGGTCGTTAAACGGGCGCTATAGGACGAGTGATAAAGGGTGGCAATCCGTATAGGGGGGTTAATTAGAGGTCACAGTTAGTTAGGTGTTTAGGGGTAATTAGGGTGCCAAGACAGTGTAGGGCTGATGATACGGTCCGTTCTTTCCAGGCCATGTAAAAACCAAACGGTCAGCATCCTTGTTGTTTGTTTGTTTTTGGCTGGGCAGCGAAGTGACTTTGCAAATTTACTATGAATGATGTCTGGTGTTCTATCCATTTATTTATTTGTTTGCTTATTCATTCATATATTCATCTAATTGATTATTCATTTATTTATTTATTTATCTATTCTTTTATTTATATATTTATCTATTCATTCATGTATCTATTTGTTTATTCATTTACATGCATTCATATATTCTATCTTTTCTTTTATTAAATGAATTAATGAATGAATGAGTAGATAAATTAATAAAGAGTCTACCATGAACCAAGAACTCCAGGATCACAAGTTTAAGCACAGGGAGACCTCGACCTACGTCGTCCTCGACCCACGTCGTCCTCGACATGCGTCGTTTCGACTTTACGGTGTACAGAAGGTACATTATCAGATTTGTTTCTTTTTATCATATTTTCATTTTTGTCATTTTTCTGTACTTATGTTCTCCCTTTCGTTTTCTTATGACCTATTTCTGTTTCTTGATATATACGTATGACTTTAGATTGTTTTGGGTTAGGTAAGTGACTTAAGCTATGGCAATTCCGACTTACGCCGAAATTCGTCTTACGTCGGTCCGAGGGAATGGATCTCCGACGTAACTCGAGGACTTAGCTCAGTCTTCGCTGTCATCAGGCGATTTTACTCAACCAAGAGAACCACCCACATCCTTTCCTAGCAACAAAATATTCACACGCCCATCTCAAACCCTTTTGTTCCGTTTATTCATATTTCTCTGTCGTTAGTTGATTTTATCCAGAAAAGAAAACCTCACCCATATAAGAACAGAAGGCTCCAAGAGATCATATGGTCTACACTAGACAGTTCCTTGGCCATTACCACCTGTCATCCCTATCCACAAAATTATTAAATTTTCCCTCAAAACAACCAATTGATTTGGAGTTCACTACATAGTTACAAAGCCTATTCCATTCGTTAACCACACTATCGGTAAACCAGCTCTTGCGTATTTCCTTCTTAAATCTAAATTTGCCCAATAGAACCGAAAGTAAATTAAAACACATAACAATAACAACAAACTCATCTCATCAGTGAAAGGATTAAGCTGACAAGGAGCCTACTCCAGGAGGCGCTAAGTAGCTGCGCCCGAAGCCCTATTGTGCGTTTTGAGGAGTGTTAGGGCAGGTAACAGTCACTGAGAATGAGAGACCAGCACGCTTCCGTTGACACCACCAGGATTAGGAAATTGTGTAATGCGCAAACTGTAGGGACCAAACTTCATGTAAAATAATCACTGTAATTAACTCAGGGTTTTATTGTCTCCAGTTCGATTCCAGGCCACGTACTAGCCTGGATCAACCCATCCCTATGGCTCGTTTCACACGCATCGACTTTTCGCCGTCCACCGCCCAGGACATGAAGTCTTGCTTTCGAATAACTATGGGTGCCTATAAACGCTTTCACACGTCACAATTACGATTTATCTAAGAAAACGAAATCGTGTCGTGGACGGCGCATGGCCAAAAGTCCATATGAGTGAAACGAGCGTAAGAATGCCTCTCTCTCCCAAAGAGAGATGGGTTGAAGATGTGATAGAAAAACAAAAGATGATGACATTTATAATACCCTACATTTGGGCACATTTCCCATATAGTAAACTTAAAGAGAGACAGAGAGACAGAGAGAGAGAGAGAGAGAGAGAGAGAGAGAGAGAGAGAGAGAGAGAATGAGAGAGGAAGACAGAGAG
>NC_134810.1:23079669-23082169 GCF_046742065.1 Oratosquilla oratoria | reverse complement strand
CCGCCGCGTCTCTCTTGATGATTCCCTGGATCCAGCAGTGAGCAAGTCACTCCCGTCTTATCATCATCATCATCATCATCATCATGAACAAAAGGTGATGGAGGTGGAGGATGAGGTGGTGGAGGATGAGGCGGTGGGAGAGGAGGAGGAGGAAGAGGAGAAGGAGGTGGATGGACAAGGTGGATAGTGGAGGCGGACGGGAAAGAGAGAGGAAGAGGAGAAGGAAAAGGAGGAGGAGGAGGGGAAGAGAAAGAGTAGTAGGAAGAGGAGGAGGAGGAGGAGGAGGAGAATGAGAAAAAGTAGTAAGAGAAAAAGGGAGGAGAATGAGGAAAAGGGGTAGGAGAAAAGGGATAAGGCGAAGAAAGAGAAGAAAGAGGAGGAGGAGGAGGAGGTGAAGGAGGAGGAGGAGGAGAAGGAGAAGGAGGAGGAGGAGGAGAAAGAGTAGTAGTAAGAGGAGGAGAATGAGAAAAATGAGTAAAAGAAAAAGGGAGGAGATGGAGAAAGAGGAGCAAGAGAAAAAGGATGAGGCGAAGAAAGAGAAAAGGAGGAGGAAGAGGAGGAAAAGGAAAAAAAGAGAAGGAGTAGGAAAAGAAAGAGGAAGAGAAGGAAGAGGAGGAGGAAGAGAAAGAGTAGAATGAAAGGAGTCAGGCGCGTTCTTATAATTTCCATGGCACGCATGGCGTCTGGATAGTTCTTTGGTAACATTGTCCTAGATACGCGACTACAATAGTTGGGCTTCCATTATACACATGTACATTTTTAATCATGTGTGTTCCCATACTACATGTAAAGAAATTGTGATTATACACACACACGTGCGCGCGCAAACACAGAAAGAGACAGAGAGATTGAGAGAGCGAGATAGAAAGCGATATTAAAAGAGAGAGAGAGAGACTGAGAGCGAGGAGAGAGAGGAGAGAGAGAGAGAGACTGAGAGAGAGCGAGAGAGAAAGAGATATTAAAAGAGAGAGAGAGAGAGGAGAGAGAGAGACTGAGAGAGAGGAGAGAGAGAGACTGAGAGAGAGGAGAGAGAGAGACTGAGAGAGAGAGAGAGAGGAGAAAGAGAGAGAGAGAGAGAGAGAGAGAGAGAGAGAAAGAGAGAGAGGAGCTACTCCGAGTGACGTCATGATGATAAAGTCTTCGTCTGCGCAGACAGCCAGTGCGGTGTCTCAACCCCCCTCCCCCTCCTCACCAGGGGGCCCAGTGGGGGGATGGGGAGGGGGAGAAGGAGGGGGGAGAAGGAGGGGGGGAGAAGGCAGCAGGACGAGATGCAGAAGACAAGACTGGGAGGCAAACGATAGGGCGATACAGATGTGCAGGTGTGGTGGTGGTGGTGGTGGTGGTGGTGGTGGTGGTGGTGGTGGTGGTGGTGGTGTTTGTGGTGGTGGTGGTGTTTGTGGTGGTGGTGGAAGGTGATGGTGGTGGTAGGGTCGTGGTGGTGGCGGTAGGGTCGTGGTGGTGGTAGTGGTAGTTGTAGTGGTGGTAGGTTGGGGGCCAAAATAGATAATTAAACGAACGAAACTAACAAACAAGCAGACCAAACCATTGGCAGGAATCACAGTATATTACTCAGGTGTTAATCTAAATGAACCTTAAGTATTCTAACCATACTACGTTGCACTGCCTCTGCAGGAAGTTCATTCAATAGGTCACAATGAGTTCCTATGTTTTGCAAATGTAAAACAAGACAAGGGGAGACCTATTGCTCAATGGCAAGCTAGGAAGCATAAAAAATACAATTGAGAAGTATTTTAAGAAGTATTACTTATCAAGTCGTATTATCATATCTAGGGTGAAATATACCAATATATGTATATAGATTATATATATATATATATATATATATATATATATACATATATATATATATATATATATATATATATATATATATACTGTATATATATACCAAGAGTTTTCCCCCTTATATGGGAGGTAGCCAAGTCAGAGGCACCTACTCACTCTACTCCCATCCACCACCCTTTCCTCCCTCCCATCTTAGCTCCTCGTAGATGACGGGTCATCCCTGAATCCCGCCCACTGCCCTGGGTCAAAAGCAATGTAGCAAGACACAGCACATATATAAAAACATATTAATATATACTAAGTATCATCTATTATATATTAAGAAATATTAACTCAAACAAGCGTCAACTCTCGCCCCGGCTTATCTCCTTCCCTTAAACCACATACGGGTTATAATCTCCTTCTTAATCCACCCTGTAAGTGATCAAGTTGTCCCAAACCCCCTTTCAGAGCAGGTGAGTCTCCTGACAGATCCCCTGGGGAGGAGGACACACTCTGTTGCCTCGCAGGGGGAGCGACCGTGATATTAGTCATTACGTCATGACTTATAAAACACACACACATACAGTACATCACAGCACTGCAAGCCAGTACACCGCTCTGCATAAGGAGTCTCTTTTGCGTGTGTGTGTGTGTGTGTGTGTGTGTGTGTGTGTGTGTGTGTGTGTGTGTGTGTGTGTGTGTGTGTGTGTGT
>NC_134810.1:23057169-23072169 GCF_046742065.1 Oratosquilla oratoria | reverse complement strand
GGGGAATGGAGGAGGAGGAGGGGAATGGAGGAGGAGGGGGAGGGGGGAGGGAGACGAGGAGGGGAAGGGGATGGAAGGGGGAGGGAAGGGGAGGGAATGGGGAGGGGGAGGAAAGGGGGAGGGGGAGGGAAGGGGGAGGGGGAGGGGAAGGGGGAGGGGGAGAGGAAGGAGGGGGAGGAGGGGGGAAAGGAGAAATGAAAAAGGAAGGAAAGAGGGAAGGAAATTAGATTAAAATAAGGATGTACTGTCAAAATTATGAAATACGCGCAAAGGTGGACAAAAAAGGACAATGAGTGGAGAGACATTAGGAGAAAGAGAGCAAAGAGAGAAGAAAAGAGTAGGCAGGTGAATTGAGAAAGGTTACATCTTTCTCTTCTATTCTCATTTCCTTGGATATTTTTTTCTAGGCTGTGTAACTTTTATCCTCGAAAAATTAGATAAAACTAGATTATATAAAAAACATCATTCCCTACGCTACTTGTGCGCTGGTGGCGTAATCGTATTACTATATGTATGTATGTATATACTCATATATATATGTATGTATGTATGTATGCATCTATGTGCGTGTGTATGTATGTATGTATGTATGCATCTATGTGCGTGTGTATGTATGTATGTAGGTATGTATGTGTATGTAGGTATGTATATGTATGTATGTATATACGTATGCCTGCATGTATGTATTCATGTACGTATGTATGTACATATGTATGTTTGTATATATGTATGCATGCATGCATCTATATACGTACGTATGCATGCATGTATGTATGTATGTATCTATGTGCGTATGTATGTATGTGTGCACGTGTATGTATGTATCTAGGTATGTATATATGTATCTAGGTATGTATATATGTATCTAGGTATGTATATATGTATGTATGTATGTATGTATGTATATACGTATGCATGCATGTATCCATGTACGTATGTATGTATGTACGTATGTATGTTTGTATATATGTATGCATGCATGCATCTATATACGTACGTATGCATGTATGTATGTACGTAAGTATGTATGTATGTATGTATGTATGTATATATGTACGTATATACCGGGTATATATGTATGTACGGGTATGTCTTTATGTATGTACGACTATGTATGTATGTATATATGTATGTATATACATGTATGTACATACAAAACAATTTCGAATAAGCAAAGAAGTCTCTCAAGCCCAAAAGGCGAGTTACAAACTTTTCATCAGGCACAACAATCCTAAGTACAGGGATCCTCACCCATATATCCAAGAGTAATCTCCGCGAGCCAAAGAAAGGAAGACGTAACGACTTAACTAAATTACACTAATCCCACGATTTGGATCGTTACGCGACTTTTCCCATGGCAAACGGCTTTATTCATGAGTAGAACTCCTGGAGAGGGGGGGAGGTGCGAGAGGGGGTTAAAGAGGGGAGAGGGGGAGAGGGGTAGTGGGGGATTAAACTGCAGAGTCATTTCCTTTGGGTTCCTTTTTTTTTCAAGACGGAGATGATAATGATCGCTCCTTAGCCCATAGCCACTTTGTAAACACATCGTTGGGGAGGCGAGATCCCTTCTTGGTTTATGTCGGTCCTCGACATTCACAGCGTAAAAACAAGAATACCTAATTAAATATCTAATACAAAAATAACGAATAAGAGTAGATAAAAGAATAAACAATATGATAAATAAAAACAAATAAAATAGGAAAGTAGAAATAAAATTAAATTTGATGATGATGATGATGATGACGATGGTGATGACGATGATGATGACGATGGTGATGACGATGATGATGACGATGGTGATGACGATGGTGATGACAATAATAATGACAATAATAATAACAATAATAATAACAATAACAATAATAATAATAATAATAATAATAATGATAAAAATAATAATGAAATAGAGTCAAATAAATTATTCTAGATGTGCAAAAATTTATAGAAAAAAACATGTAATATCCATCTTAGGTTCTCTAACTCTCTCTCTTTGTCTCTCTCTCTCTCTCTCTCTCTCGCTCTCTCTCTCTATCTATCTATCTCTATCTCCCAACTTGTGTGTGTGTGTGTGTGTGTGTGTGTGTGTGTGTGTGTGTGTGTGTGTGTGTGTGTGTGTGTGTGTGTGTGTGTGTGTGTGTGTGTGTGTGTGTGTGTATGTGTGTGTGTGTGTGAATGTTTGTGTGTGTACACGTGTGTGTGCATAAACTACGTACGCTTAAATCGGTGTCCATATTGCATGCGTAATCATGCAACATGCATACATAATCACGCGTACCCTGTGACTTCCCATCTCAAGACAACAAAATAATTCACAAAACTTTTTTCATCGAGATCTCCATAACTCAGAAACTTCCCAGAGAAAAGGAGGGCAATGATTGGTCATTGGGTACAGAGCTTGAATATGATTGGACGACACAGGAAGCATACAACAACGCCGATATTATCAGCCGTTATCTATAATTGGAGGTGATGGAGGAAGGTAAAAAGGAGATAATTTAGTAAATGATAGAGAAAGGATCCTTATCGGTAAAAGGAAAAACGTGGGAGAGAGATATGTGTGTATATTCATAACACACTCATACGCATACACTACATTCACACACACAAATACACACATGTAACTTGCGGAGATGTGTGTGTATATTCATAACACACTCATACGCATACATTACATTCACACACACAAATACATACATGTAACGTGTGGGTAGAGATGTACGTGTATATTCATAACACTCTCATACGCCCACATTACATTCACACATACAAATGCACACATACACTGGTTCAGTTCTAGTTCTTTGACAAAATAATCAACCACTACATAAACGGAACATCTTAAAAACGTTTTTCAAGGCGGAAAATTTTCTTAAAAGAAAAAAGGCACACAACATTCTTTTATAACTGTAGACTAATCTTCGCAAAAAAGGACCGAAATCACACAACATTTTTTACAACTATAAAGTAATCTTTACTAAGAAAATAAATAAACAAAAAATAAAAATATTCATTTCTACTGTCCCTCCTGTTTGCTGCTCTCCCTTTCTCTTCTGCGCGCTATTGTTTGTATAGACAGAAGCGCTGGTCATCATCTCTGTATGAGATGTAGGCTCGTCCAGAAGACCTCAACTAGACTCACCTCCTCTTCACCAGCGCTTCTTCAAATATTACTTTCATGGTTGGGATACGAAAATATCCTCTACCACATCCACACTCAACATTCACAGCACATTCCATTTCTCAATTTTCTAATTACTAACATATTGACAAGAAAATAATTACTTTTCATTACCCAAAGCTAGTATACTGGTGTGCGTGTGTATGCATGTGTATGTGTGTGTGTGTGTGTGTGTGTGTGTGTGTGTGTGTGTGTGTGTGTGTGTGTGTGTGTGTGTGTGTGTGTGTGTGTGTGTGTGTTAGAGAGAGAGAGAGAGAGAGAGAGAGAGAGAGAGAGAGAGAGAGAGAGGGGGGGATTACCTTGGTGTTGGATCACGCCCTGGACTCGTGATCGGCAGCTACTACCCTTGCCCACTAGAGCTAGAGCGTCTGCTCGCATTGCAACAAAGCTGATAAATTTAGCCCTGGCCGAGGATCGAACTCGGATCGATGAATTAACGGTCGCCCACCGTGTGTATGTGTATGTGTATGTGTGTGTGTGTGTGTGTGTGTGTGTGTGTGCGTGTGTGTGCGTGTGTGTACGTATCTCCTGCTCTGCCATAAAGTCGAAACGATTCAAACTACCGAAATATGTATAAAATTTCTGCTCCAAACAACCTCACTTGTTTTAGTCGTTAGCGTCCCTACCTACCCACCGTCGTCCCTCCCCAAATAATGACTTTTGGCAGCCCCGAGGGCTGGCACTCGATCTCCAGGTGACCAAAACATGTTTTCATTATACTCAGTTCTACCAACTGCTGTGTGATTTGAATGCGCTCTAGGAGAACACCGCTTAGAGGAGGAGAGGAGGTGAGAGGAGGAGAGGAAGAGGAGGAGGAGGAGGAAATGGGAGCAGAGATAAGAAAAGGAAGGGAATGGGAGGGAAGGAGAGGAGAGAGGGGGTGAGAGGTGGGAAGGAAAGGGAGGAGGAGGAGGAGATGGGAGAAGAAATGAGAGGGAGGAAGAGAAAGAGATAAGGGGAAGAGAGGAGAAGGAGAGGAGAGAGGAGGAAAGGAAAAGAAGGAGGAGGAGGAAGAGGAGGAGGAGGAGATGGGAGGAGAGATAAGAGGAAGGAGGGGAAGGGAAAAGAGGGGAGTGAGTGGAAATTGGGTAGAGGGAAGGGGAAGAGAGGCAACGAGAAGTGAAAGGAAAAGGGAAACGGGATGAAGGGGGAAAAGAGAAGGGGAAGGAAAGAGAAGAGAGTGGATGGAAGGGGAGCTAAAGGGAGGGGACGGATATGGAGGGGAATGGAGGGGAGGGGAATGGAGGGGAGGGAAATGGAAGGGAGGGAAGGAGATTGGAGAGAAAATGGAACGGAGGGCATGGCAGGGAAGAGGAGTGGAAGAGAGGGAATTTGGAGACGGAAGGGGAATGAATGAAAAAAAAAGTCAAAAGAAATAGGCACACAGGATTTCAGCAAAGAGGAGAGAATGAGGAGAATGAAAGAGGGTAATAGGAGGATTAGAGGATGAGAGAGAGAGAGAGAGAGAGAGAGAGAGAGAGAGAGAGAGAGAGAGAGAGAGAGAGAGAGAGAGAGAGAGAGAGAGAGAGAGAGAGAGAGAGAGAGAGAGAGAGAGAGAGAGAGAGAGAGAGAGAGAGAGAGAGAGAGAGAGAGAGAGAGAGAGAGAGAGAGAGAGAGAGAGAGAGAGAGCATTCAGAAGGGGGCGTGCCCACCACTCTTAAAGAGCTCATCGGCCCGATGACCAAAATTGTTCCATAAACAAGAGTGGGTCCCCCTCCCCCGCTGACACTCGAGGAATGCCCTCAGAAGGAAGAGGAAGAAGAGGAGGAAGAGGAAGAGGAGGAGGAGGAGGAGGAGGAGGACGAGGAAGAGGAGCAGCAGCAGGAGGAAGTGGTGGTAGAGAGAAAAGGAAAAAGAGGAGAAGGAGGAGGAACGGGAAGGAGGAGGAGGAGAAAGAGGGGGGAGGAGGAAGAGGAGCAGGAGGAAATGGAGTAAGATGAGGAGGAAGAGAAGGAAGAGGAGCAAGAGGAGGACAAGGGGGAGGAGAAGGAGATAAAGGAGATAGAGGAGGAAGAGATGGAAGAGAAAGAGGAGGAAAAGGAGGATAAGGGGGAAATAGAGATTGAGGATATGGAGGAGGAGAGGAAGGAGAATGACGAGGAAGATGAGTAGGATGACGAAGAGGAAGAGAAGAAGACGGAGAAGGAAGAGGAGGGGAGGAGAAAGAAGAGGAATAGGAGGAAGAGGAGGAAAAGGAAGAATCGATTTTTTTACTAAATGTATAAGTGAATATCAGAAGTTTGATCAGTATTACATCCGAGTGCCTCAGCTGGAAACTTACACAGTCGACAAACGTGTTTCTTCCAGCTTCAGAATTATGCGTAAAGAAAACCACCTGCTGAAGAAAAAATGTGTGTGTGTGTGTGTGTGTGTATGTGTACGAATGTGTGAGTGAGTGAGTACGTGTGCGTGTGTACGTGTTTGTGTGTGTACGTGTTTGTGTGTGTACGTGTGTGTGTGTGTGTGTGTGTGTGTGTGTGTGTGTGTGTGTGTGTGTGTGTGTGTGTGTGTGTGTGTGTGTGTGTGTGTGTGTGTGTGTGTGTGTGTATGCATGTAATCACTATGTACGTACACAAATACGCTGCTGACTGATACACATTAAATAAAATACGAGTACCTCTCTCTCTCTCTCTCTCTCTCTCTCTCTCTCTCTCTCTCTCTCTCTCTCTCTCTCGCACGCACACACACACACATGTACACACACACACACATGTACACACATACACATACACACGTACACACACGTACACTCGCGAGTATGCAAATCCCTTCGGTTCGCTTCGGACCCAACGAGACTGCCTCAGACGCGTCGGCGGCGTTAACACGGATGTACACACTTGGTATATGTACACATACAAAAATGCACATAAACATTTACACACACACACACACACATACACGATTCGATGGTGTGGTGGTACCGCTCACGACAGCTAATTCAGGAATCCGATTTCGAATTCCACCCAGAGCTGTACATTTCAGCATCGCTCCATTGCGAGCCGATACACCGCTCTGTTGGGCAAGGAAGTGTGTGTGTGTGTGTGTGTGTGTGTGTGTGTGTGTGTGTGTGTGTGTGTGTGTGTGTGTGTGTGTGTGTGTGTGTGTGTGTGTGTGTGTGTGTGTGTGTGTGTGTGTGTGTGTGTGTGCGCGCGCACGCAAGGTCGCAGCATTGCCCATAGATTACAATATATGAGCTCTGCGCTCTCATCGGGGGGAAGGGGTGAATAGCTTTCTATCACGAGTCCAACACGTGATCCAAGACCATGATTGTTAATCACACACACATATGCGCGCGCGCACATACACACGTAGTGTAAGCGATCGCGGCAGCTATTACGGCGGTACGAGTTCGAATCCCACCCAGGGATGAAATAATTTCAGTATCGCTGTGCTGCAAGGCGTTACTCCAACTCTCGTGGGCGGAGAGTTTGGTATGTGTGTTCGTGTAAGGTCACAGCATTACCCATAGATCGGTCATATATGAGCTCTGAGCTTTAAGCTCTCTTCCGGGAGGGTAATAGTTGTCGATCACGAGTCCAACGCGTGATCCAAGACCATGGTCACACACACACACACATACACACACACACACACACACACACACACACACTCTGAGCTGACTTATTTTTAACCTAAAAAAATTGCTTGCATGTGTTTTTACGTGTATGCGTGTTTGTGTTTGTGTTGCCGGGTGTTGAGCGTCATACCCTGACAGCGTGGGCGGCCCGAGTGTCCGGATCTGTTCACACAACCTCGCGTCAGTGTACATTTGTGTCATACACATCCCACGGAACCCCTTCATGGGCGCATGGCTGTACTTTGACCATGTGGTAAGGGAGAAGAACATCATCACCGAGTTCCCCTATTTACATTAATTTCAGTAAATCCTCCGCTACCCTTCTGTGTTTAGAATCATTATTTGCTCCTCTTATCTCCCTCTCTCTCTCTCTCTTTCTCTCTCTCCTCTCTCTCTCTCTCCTCTCTCTCTCTCTCTGATATCGCCTTGCTGGGTATTGCGGAATCACCCTTGGGCCTGGATCTCATTATCGCGTAATATATTCATTTGTATTCGGTCTCCCCCGACTTAACCCTTTTCCACTCTCCCTTGCGCTCGTGGCGTAATTGCATTGGCCTGATTGTGGGTTCGAATCCCGCAATACTCTTCGAGAGAGAGAGAGAGAGAGAGAGAGAGAGAGAGAGAGAGAGAGAGAGAGAGAGAGAGAGAGAGAGAGAGAGAGAGAAAACCCTATCCAAATAAATACACATTTACACGTACGCATACACACAAAAACACACTTACATACACTTACACACACACACACACAAACACAAACACAATCGCAGCCGGGGCTTCGACTCCATGTATACAAATGTTCTCATTAAAGAGAAACTCCACTGTGTTCACAATCACACCAACATAAAATGACACAATAAATCGTATCACTAAAGCCAAGTAATAAATTCCCGGCGCTCTCGCATCTATAAGCAATCTCCATGAATACATTCACGGGCACAGAATCCAACAAATATTGCGTCTATTTCTAACAAGATCGAGGGATTGAATGATATTGACTGTGGTTGGGGCTTTGCCTCGGTACAGACCAAATGGTCTCTCAAAGCGACTTGTTGTTGTTGTTGTTGTTATTATTATTATTTCTATTATTATTATCATTATCCTCATTATTATTATTATCCTCATAATTATTACCATCATTACTATAATCATTATTACCATTATCATCACCTATTATTATAATTACTATGGTTATCATCACTATTACTATTACTACTGTCATTGTTATTAACTGTTATAATTATTCCTATTATCTTTATCAATTGCTATTCATCATCATCAACTGTGATTATAATTACTATTGTTGTCATTAACTATTACTGCTATCAGTGTCATTAAATGTTATTATTCCTATTATGATTATCAACTATTACTTAGTATTATCATTATCATCATCATGATCATCATCGTTATTATCATCATTACCATTTTTATTACTAGCGTATGATTGTAAATCACAAGACGTCCACTGGTCTGAACCAGTTGCAACAGGTCCTTACCCCAAAATTAGTCAGAATCTGCTCACTAGTAACGAATCCTTCTTTCCCACGTGTTACTTTTCCCGTTACAGTCGCTGCCGCCAGGCAATTTTATTCATTTGATTCTTGATTTTATTTCTTTATTTTTAATTCGCTTGATAGTAGATTCTAAAAAAAACTCTGGTTCCAGAAGAACATATATAAGATCTCTCCTCATACCGGGGATTAATATATATATATATATATATATATATATATATATATATATATATATATATATATACACTATATATATATATATATATATATATATATATATATATATACATATATATACATATACATATACTAGTAACAATATAAAGTGACAGAAATACAATATAATGGTAATGAAGAACATATACAAAATTAAAGAGAATATGTGTGTAACAAACAAGGGCAAAAAAGTTAAACAATGATGGAATTTTGGAACAAAGTAAAAAAAATATTAGATAACAAAAATATATATGATATTAACAACAAAATAAATGAATAAAATGTAGAATAAAAGTCACACAACAAATGTAAACGTCAGCTAACATAAGCAGCTAAAGCAATTTCCTTACTGATAAACATACATAAGCGTCACCGAAAGCATACTGTGAAATAACATAATGTTTGGAAAACAAAATGACGTAATCAAGCAAGCCTTGGGGTCATAATTCTGTGAAGAAGAAAGAGGAGGAGGAGGAGGAGGAGGAGGAGGAGGAGAAGGAGGAGGAGGAGGAGGAGAAGAAGAAGAAGAAGAAGAAGAAGAAGAAGAAGAAGAAGAAGAAGAACGCGAAGAAGAAGAAGAAGAACGCGAAGAAGAAGAAGAAGAACGCGAAGAAGAAGAAGAAGAAGAAGAAGAAGAAGAAGAAGAAGAAGAAGAAGAAGAAGAAGAAGAAGAAGAAGAAGAAGAAGAAGAAGAAGAAGAAGAAGAAGAAGAAGAAGAAGAAGAAGAACGCGAAGAAGAAGAACGCGAAGAAGAAGAAGAAGAAGAAGAAGAAGAACGCGAAGAAGAAGAAGAACGCGAAGAAGAAGAACGCGAAGAAGAAGAAGAACGCGAAGAAGAAGAAGAAGAACGCGAAGAAGAAGAAGAACGCGAAGAAGAAGAAGAACGCGAAGAAGAAGAAGAAGAAGAAGAAGAAGAAGAACGCGAAGAAGAAGAAGAAGAAGAAGAAGAAGAAGAAGAATGCGAAGAAGAAGAAGAAGAACGCGAAGAAGTAGAAGAAGAAGAACGCGAAGAAGTAGAAGAAGAAGAACGCGAAGAAGAAGAAGAAGAACGCGAAGAAGAAGAAGAAGAAGGCGAAGAAGAAGAAGAAGAAGAAGGCGAAGAAGAAGGCGAAGAAGAAGAAGAAGGCGAAGAAGAAGGCGAAGAAGAAGGCGAAGAAGAAGAAGAAGAAGAAGAAGAAGAAGAAGAAGAAGAAGAAGAAGAAGAAGAAGAAGAAGAAGAAGAAGAAGAAGAAGAAGAAGAAGAAGAAGAAGAAGAAGAAGAAGAAGAAGAAGAAGAAGAAGGATATATATTTTCTAATATTTTCTTTGACTTTATTCAATAGACGAGAAACCTTTCGAGCACCTAACTTGACTTACATACGTTTATTCTGTCTGCCGCCAGGCGATTTTATTCGCCTGAGACAAAAACCTTGCAGAGGGCAAAATATCCGAAAATTCGAGAGACAAAACCCTTTATATCCAACTCACTTTCAAACTCTAAAGAGTCTGACATGGGCATTATGACCCAAGTAAACAAACACACACACGCGCACACACACACACATACACACATACTCACGCTTGACCGCACATACTTAAAACGTACACAGGTACAAGTGTCTACACGTTTTGCTACACTCGCCAGTTGTTTCTCCGTTGCACGTCCAGCAAAACCACGTTCACACAAATACACATATTCACCGTGTGTGTGTGTGTGTGTGTGTGTGTGTGTGTGTGTGTGTGTGTGTGTGTGTGTGTGTGTGTGTGTGTGTGTGTGTGTGTGTGTGTGTGTGTGTGTGTGTGTGTGTGTGTGTGTGTGTGTAATACAAAACAAGCGGGAAGGACGCTGGGAACAACGTCTAGCAAATCATCAAATATCAATCAAGCCCCATAGACATCCATCCATGTAGGCTGTCTTCAACATCAACATGACCGACACAAACACACACACACACACACATATATATATATATATGCAGAAAGATCACTATAAACAACACGTTATCCACAAATTTTGCTGGTAACCACTAAGGAAATCGGAAGAAAACAGTAATTCCCAAGCGCTTTCGCGTAATTCACATCTTCAGGGGAATACTATATTCTCCTGAAGATGTGAATTACACGAAAGCGCTTGGGAGTTAGTTTTTTATTCCTATTTCCTTAGTGGTTACCATATAAATAAAACACACACACACACACACACACACACACACACACACACACACACACACATATATATATATATATATATATATATATATATATATATATATATGATGATGATGATGGTTTAACGTCACACACTCCCCCCTATCGGGAGGCTAGGACGGTGCCCCTTGCAGAGGGCTTTGTAGCGTGGAATTTAATATATATATATGGCAACCACCTCATGACAGGAAAAGATCCACCACCCACACACACACACACCCATTCGCCAATGTAAGAATCCCTCCTCACAATATCACACAGACTGCTAGACTGTCCAATTTACACCCCACCCCACAATAATCACCTCCTCTACCATTTACCCTCCTCAAATAGCAATGACTACACCTATGGTTCTTAACCTGGCGCACCTGTACCTCAAAGGGGTACGATACCTTAATCCTGGGGGTACGAGACATGATAGCCAGTGCAATGGTACTGTACATTTACAATGAGAAAACAAAGCAAGGTTTATATCACAAATCCTTATCATATGTTTGCATTGTATTTGTACTGGCAACCCCAGGCATGCGTGCCAAAAATGGCACATGGCAGGTTTCACCTTGGCACGCCAGCTGATTTTGAAATTTGGTTACAGCATCGAAAGATAACACAACTACTTCAAATAAACATTTTGTTAAGACAAGAGATCAAACTAAAACCAAATCGTCCAGGATTTAACATTGACTGACATACATAGTGCAGTAAAACCAGTGCATATTATGAACTGACATCAACTTGCTCCCTAAAAAAAAACAGTGTTGGTAAGCAGGAGTTCTACACATCAAAGAAACGGGCACACCCTCGAGGTTGCCTATCCTTCCTCTGCACCAAATCTTAGGCAATGAGACACCAGCACCTCAATGTATCATCCCACAACTTCTTGGATTTATCAGGACTATTAACCAAAGCACAAATACCTTTGTCTATCTGATCCGATATATGCGGCGCAAGATTGTCCACAAGGATAGAAGCGCTGGTAAACAACTGTCTATGACAACATTTAAAACCCACACAGGGGAGAGGAACATACTTGACTTACTGATTACTTATCGCGAAAATAAAATAACTGATGTATAAAATGGTAAAAACACTGCATCCAGTTGAGGAGCCTACGCAAGGAATCGGTGAGTACCTGTTATGCGCTTTAAGGACTAGTGGGAGAATTAACAGTCACTGCTGGGAATTCTCTCTCTTTTCCTCTTCCTCTCTCTATCACCCGTCTACCTCCACTTCTCTCTCCATTCCCCTCCAGGGCTTCCCTTCTCCCCCTCCCTGCCCCACCCTCCTCCTCCATACATTAAAGAAAATTTATTTGTTAGTATTGTCTTGTGTGCCCACTACCGTCTCACGCAATGGCCGAGGGACGCCGGTAATTGGCCGGCTGGATACCGCCGGCAGCGGCTTCTGGCCGGCAATGAAAATGTTTCCTGTGAAGGGCATGAGTGAGTGTATATGTGCGTTTTCATTTTTTATCTATTATTATTATTTTTATTTTGTAATGACATTGGAGTAACATTGGGACAGGAACAGAAGAGAGAGGAAGAGGAGGACGAAGAGGAGGCGGAGGAGAAGGAAGGGGAGGAAGAGGAGGGGAGGAGAAGGAGGAGGAGGAGAAAGAGAAGGAGAAGGAACAGTAGGAGGAGGAGGAAAAGGAGGAGGCAGAGGCAGAATAGAGGAGTGGATGAGGATGAGGACAAGTAGGAGGAGGAGGCAGAGAAGAAGAAAAAGATAAAGAAGGAAAAGGAAAAGGAGGAGGAAGAGGAAGAAAAGGAGGAGACGGTGGACTGAAGGTGGAGGAGGAGGAGGAAGAAAAGGAGGAGACGGTGGACTGAAGGTGGAGGAGGAGGAGGAAGACAAAAAGGAGGCTGAGAAGGAATAAAAGAAAAAACTGGAGGAGGAGGAGGAGAAGATAAATCCTCGACAGCAGGAATCTTCGGGGTTAAACCTCGCCGACAACTTTACAGGGTCTTTCGGGGGTTAACCAAAAAGACAGTCCTCATTCCCCTCTTCCTCCTCTTCTCCATCCTCTTCACTTTTCGTACATCTTCCATCACCTCTTACAACTATTCCCTTCTCCATATTCTTGTTACTCTCCCTCCATTCCCTCCTTCATCTCCTCCCCTTCCCTCCCAATCTCCATTTCCTACATTCCAATGCCTCCCCCCCTCTTCCGCGTCTGCTTCCCTCCCCCCGACCATTCTCCTCCTCCTCCTCCTCCTCCGTCTGCCGAGTATGTCAAGGTCGCCGCTGGGGCTGCGGCAGATGGCACGCGGCGGCGGCGGCGGCGGCGGCGGCTGCGGTGGCTGGGCTGCGGTAGACAACAGATGCGCGGGGCATTACGTCTTTGGGCCCTGCCGTTGCCGTCGTGCTGACACGCGTGAGACTGTACTCAAGCGACAACGTTAACATTATGGTTACCTTTATTATGATTATGATCCCGATTACGATTGGTATTATTACTCATTATGAGATCAATCACTATATACAGTAATGTATTTTATATTGTTATGGTTATTATTTTGATTGTGATTCCGATTATGAATATTATTATTATTCATTATGGAATCAATCACTAGTTACATTGATGTCTTTCAAATAATCGCATCCAGCATTCGCGGAGACTCAAACCCGGGCCCCAGTAATGGTTGGACTTTACTGCGAGCTATTATTCGTATTGTTATTCATGCACAATACATTCGCCAAAGATTTTTCTCCACAAGAAGAAAGAACCCTCAATAGAGGAGACGAAGAAGGAGACGCCCACAGAATTCATGGCTTGGGTAAGTTGATCGAACCTGCCGAGATTTGTTTGGAGTGGGAAGGAAGGGAGGCTGCATGGGAGCTTGCCTTAAGAGACGGTGAGGAGTGACGAGGGCGTGTGAGTGAAGCAACGCGTCCCCTGGCGTAAGCAACCCAGAAGCACATGGGGATTCGGAGCGCGGTGCAAGTTCTTCGGGATCATGCACCGGGATCTCTGTCCTATGAGGATCCTCCCGAGAGCCCTGTAGAGAAGCTCCTCCCAGGAGGACCAAGAGCCGCCCTGGCGGTGGTACGTTCAGGTCGGTTCTAGGAAAATATCCCCGTAGGAAAAAAACATTCCCTGGAAAAAATCCCCCAAGGAAGAGAATCCCCTTTCTTGCTGTTAATGAACACCAAACTTAACCTAACCAGTTTCTTTTTCCCTTTACACTTGAGAGCTTTAATTTATCTTTAGGGGGATAATTCATTTGGGTGGATTTTTTCAAGGGGATTTTTTCCGTGGGGTATTTTTTTCGTGCGGGGATATTTTCCTTCGGAGAATTTTTTTACCCGTCACCATTCAGGTCACCTTCCAGCAGTGAAGCGTTACTCCAGGGGACGAGTTGGCCTGGCCACTGGAACAAACCGCTCAAGATGCAGTCATCACACGGGAGACACTGTGCACCTCATGCTACACTGCTCCATCCTGGCCCTAGGGTCCTCATGCACGCCGCTATCTGGTCCTGAAGTTGCCGGCCAGATCTGGTCGGATCCGATGAGACTGCATCTTACCGACATCCACGATCCAATCTGGTCGGATACGATGAGACTGAATCTTACCGACATCCACGATCCAATCTGGTCGGATTCGATGAGACTGAATCTTACCGACATCCACGATCCAATCTGGTCGGATTCGATGAGACTGAATCTTACCGACATCCACGATCCAATCTGGTCGGATTCGATGAGACTGCATCTTACCGACATCCACGATCCAATCTGGTCGGATTCGATGAGACTGAACCTTACCGACATCCACGATCCAATCTGGTCGGATCCGATGAGACTGAATCTTACCGACATCCACAATCCAATCTGGTCGGATTCGATGAGACTGAACCTTACCGACATCCACGATCCAATCTGGTCGGATCCGATGAGACTGAATCTTACCGACATCCACGATCCAATCTGGCCGGATCCAACTAGATCTGTCTGCGGCCTCAAGACCAGATCGTACAGTGGATGGGGTCCCTTATCCAGACAACATGGTGTTTCTTCTTTCAGGGACTTGTAGGTCAACCAGGTGGCTGTTGCCGGTTGTTTAGGGGCTGTGGGTTTTCTGCGAGAGAGACCTGGGGCAACGGACCGACTGTTTATTTTTGTTCTTATTATAATGGTTTTGTTTGTTTTGCTATAAATGCTCAACACGTACAGACACATAACCTGGAAAACTAAAGAATATCTAAATGAATAAACATAACAAATTAAATGATTAATAGAAGCTACGTTAAGCCACATTCAGAGGTTCCTCGTAATTGGGATTATGCAAATACACATTCTCCACTGCCGAATATCTACTAACC